>NC_053489.1:239477230-239808480 GCF_905171775.1 Rana temporaria | reverse complement strand
CCACCCACTAACAGCTGGGCTATCTGGCCATGCGCCCCTTGCCTGCCAATGGCCAGGCTTTAGCTCTTCCAGCGCCTCCTTCGCTTGCCCACTCCATATCCTGTTAACAGCCAAGGCTTATCGGAGTATCTTCCGTTTAGCTCGCTCCATACCCTGCTAATAGGCAGGGCTTATCGGAGTATTGCAACCTGTCTTCCCAGTGCTCACTGTAGGATGGTCTTGATCGCGGAGGAAAAAAACTTCAGGTAGACGAAAAACCAAACCAGTCCTTAGGAGCAGAACAAAAATGGAACACGGCCGCTGGTTTGGAGCAAAGATTTATGGGAGAGGGGTCCTACAGGGGAGCAGTGGAGGTGGGCTTAACCCACACGTATGCTGCCATGAAGTCTGTCAGGAAAGTAATTTTACTGCTGCATCATCCAACTTCTACTAAGCTTCAGCTGGTGGACAGCCCCCCTGACAGTGAGGTTGATTTACTATAGGCAAGTCCACTCTGAACTGCAAGTGCACTTGGAAGTGCAGTCGCTGTAGATCTGAGGGGAAGATCGGAAATGAGAGGAAGCTCTGCTGATTTTATCATCCAATCATGTGAAAGCTAAAATGCATTTTTTTTTTTATTGTCCTTGCATGTCCCCCTCAGATCTACATCGACTGCACTTCCAGTGCACTTGTAGTGCAAAGTGGATTTGCCTTCTGTTAATAACCCCCATTGTGTAATATATTTTGGTAAAATTTGTTGTTCCCTCCACCATACTTCATCGTTGGGATGATGTTTTGCTAATGCTAAGCTATGCCCTTTTTGCACCATGCATAGTGCTGAATATTCTTCCTGAACGATTCAACTTTTGCTTTGCCATTCCACAAAACAGTTTCTTAGTAGCAGTCAAGACACAGCAGGTTTTTTTTATTTATTTTTTGGTGTTCTGCCATGGACACCCTGTCTGGTTAATCACTTCCAGCCCAGGCCTATTCTGGCACTTCTCTCTTACATGTAAAAAACATATTTTCTCTTATCGTCCTGTGATGGGTTAGGGTAAAATTTATATTTTTTAATTCTTTTATTAGAACCACTAAAATATTTAATCTCTTTTATATTTTCATATTGTTTCTATATTGTTGTTTTTTTTATATTTATTTTTATATATGCATGTGTGAAAAGTATATGTCACAATAAGTGTTTATTTTCCTTGATAAGATTTGTCAGATATGAAATTAAGTTTTAAAAGCAATGAACTCAGCATTGGAAATATGAAGGATAAAGAACTAAAGATGGGAGCAGATGCCATTTCCTCTTGATTATGTTTCAAATGTGTTCAACCCTTCCCCCCTCTTCCTATGTTCATCTGACCAGAAGAACTGTTTTCCAAATAAGGACTTTCATTCCTTGCCCTTTGCTCCTGGACTTTAGCAATGCGTGCCATGTGCTACAGACGTCACAAGGAGGGGGAGGGTCGATGGGTGTGGATGTATAATGTGAACCAATCAAATGCATGTATTTGTGATTTCATGTGGCTAATAAAACTATAGTGAGAGGACCTCCTCTCTCTCTCTTTCGCACAGCCATCCAAGTAGTCTGGTTTTAGATTCTTGCAATTTGGTCAGCAGGCAGAGTAGCTATTCACCCTGAGAAATTGTGTCAGGAAATTAATTAATCTATTACAGTCCATGGGCGGACACAGCCTTCTCAAGTCTTGACAAGTGGGTTATGTTCCTGTTCACAGGAGAGGACTAGGCAGAACATGTTAGATAATTAAATACATGTTACTTTAACAGAGTTGAACAGCCCCACCCAGAGGGCGGTCCCTCCGGACATAACCCTCCTCCCTGCAGCATACAGCCTCAGTTTTTTTCTGCCTAGCAGAAAAGGACGTATGGCTCCCTTTGGGCCCAGCACCCTGAGGAAAAATTTTGTTTTAGTTTGTTTTCTTTTAAATTGTATTTATTTGAGAATCTTCTATCAACTGCCGGCTGAGTGACAGGCTGGATATATAGATCCTTGTAGTCTCCTCAGTCCGACCAGCGAGTGTGAGCACACCATTGCTAAGGGCTGGGTCTGCCACGACATACCCCATGATTTCTGGGGTGGCCGGTGGGCTTTCTGCTCCAGGGTCCACATATGACTGGGCTGTGGTGTTGTCTAGACATGTGCGTTCCCGTTCGTAACAAATGGATTTTCGTACGAATTTGTTAGTATTCGTACATTCGGATCAATTCAAACATCCGAAAAGCTGAAAGAACCAAACAATGAAAATGACGGAATTACGAATAAGCAAAATAACGAACAAGCGAAAATACAAACGTATGATTGGACAATCTTACTAAAATACGAAACACCGAAAAAGCAAAAGAACGAAAATTACATCTATTACATGCAAATGCATTCCGTGTTTTAAATCCTTTGTCTGTTCGTATTTTCATTCGTATGTTCGTATTTTCATTTGTGTTTTGTAAATCCGTTTCTTTGTCTGTTCATAAATTTGTGTACTTGTATCGTTCTTTCGAATGGGCACTGGGCAGTGTAGTTAGTGAGTGATGTATCTTACTTAATATCTTAGCCAATCAGCGTATCTCTTTTGTGTTAAGTCACATTGTACAGTGTAAAGCCTCGTACACACGATCGGACTTCAAACAAACTTTTCCGTGGATTTTTGTCTGAAGGGAATTGGCCAGACTTTTGAAACCGAAAAAGTTTGTCCGATAGAGCGTACACACGGTCGGATTTTTTGGAAAATGCTAATTTTGAAGTTTGTTGGCAAAAAGTCCGACCGTGTGTACAGGGCTTAAGAGAAAGTATATCTTAATATGGATTAGCCGCGTGTTGCTATGTATTTACGAAAGTATAAAATTACGAATTTCGAATCGACGAAAATAAATTAGACAGAATTACGAATCATTCAGTATAAATGAAAATAAAACTGTTACGAAAATACGAACGGGTCCGAATAGGAAAACTTGCGTCTTACGAAATACGAACAGGTCCGAATAGGAAAACTTGAGTCTTACGAAATTACGAATCTTTACGAATCTACGGAACGAGACGAAACAAAACAAAAAAATACGAATTTTTTTGTTGTGCACATGTCTAGTGTTGTCTCACTCACAGTGGACCAGGCCAACAGCTACTCCATACCATCAGTTGTGGGTCTGTCAGGGACGCGCCAGCAAGGACAGGTAAGTACGGTTCCTCCTGCCTTGTATTAAGGGGTTCTCCTGTCCTCCCTTTCCCTGCTCTCTGTCACCCTTTCCCCTCCTGTCCTAGGGCCCGCTGCGACCGGGGTGTACCTGTAGGGACGCTCCAGGTCCCTGTGGGGGACTGGGGGGCGCTTTCTGTGAGGTTTTGGAGTGGGTTTTGGCCTAGAGGCTAGAGCACTTAAGTGTTTTTCACTTAGTCCCTGAGGGCTGTCAGTGGGTGATAATGGAGTCAGTATCTGACCTTTCTTCCCCTAAATTGCCAGAGGCAGCAAACGGTTCCCCTGCACCTGCGGTTCCCATGTATACGCTGTCAGCAGTCCTGGAATCATTTGTTGCCAGGGTAGAAGCGGCGTGCGGGCGCATGGGGGGTAAAAAGCGCCCCCTCCCTCCGCCATATTCTGGGGGAATGCTCTGACTCAGATTCGGGCCTGGCTGCGGCTCAGGACCCCGGTTCTGGTATGTTAGAGGATGCAGACCAGGACCTCCCTGGTAAGGAGGACCCCTCGTCCAAGTCAGTGCAAGACAGGGCACTTGTGAGTGCACTTATTGATGCTGTGAGGGACTCTCTCAAGCTGGAAGATGCAGCTGGGACTTCCACAGAGGGATCTGTCTCCTTTGGGTTACACAAATCTAACCGCTCTGTGAAAGTTTTTCCTTATGTTACTTTCTTTGATAAGTTCATAGATAAGGAATGGCAATGGCCGCAGAAGTCCTTTGTGGTCCCTCAGCGCATGACGGTCCGTTATCCTTTTGAGGAGAGCCTTTTGAAAAACAGGGCCTCTCCTCCGGTCGTGGACCCCCGGTCTCTTGGCTAAATAAGGTAACCACTCTCCCGCTAGAGGGGACCCCTGCCTTTAAGGACCCTACTGATAGGAGATCCGAAGCGGTGACCCACTCCATGTTCACCATGCTGGGGTCAGCGTTGCGACCTATATTGGCTGCGACTTTGCCCATTCAGTGAGTGTTTGAGACACCAAAGATTTTGCAACAGACAGTAGAGGAGCATCAGCTTCCTCCAGAATGCGTAAGGCTGGCTGACCAATTGGTACAGGGCCTTGTGTATGTCTGTGATGCCACTCTGGATGCTGCACCCTTGATCTCCAGAGCCTCTGTATCTGCGGTGGTACTGCGCCGCCTGATTTGGCTGAAATGCTGGTCCGCTGACCAAGCATCCAAAGAAGCTCTTGCAGATTTACCCTTCAAGGGTGGGAGGCTTTTTGGTACCTCGCTGGATGACATTATCAAGGATGTCACTGGGGGTAAGAACACTCTCCTCCCTCAGTCCACCAAGGGGAAGGAGCCGCGCCGTAAGCCGGGTCCTTCGTTTCCCACTCAGAAGCGGTATTTTCATCAGTCAGGGCCCGCGGGTAAACCCTCTCAGGCCGACAAAGGCCCAGCTGGGGGACAGAAACGTCCCTGGGTGCGTAAGCCGAACAAACTGGCATCCAAATCCCCCACTGCATGAAGTCTTGCCCCGCCCGACTCATGGGTGGGGGGGTGGCTTTGTAGGTTCACAGCTCGGTGGACCTCCCTGCTCTCCGACCAGTGGGTCTGCGAGGTGGTCTCTTCGGGGTACAAGATAGAGTTTCTTTCCTATCCACCGAACAGATTCTTTCCCTCAAGTCTCCCTGTCCTTCCAGCTCGTCAGGCTGCCCTACTGGGGGCAGTGCAGGACTTGCTAAGTTGAGGGGTTATTTTACCCATTCCGCAGGACGAGAGGTTTCAGGGTTTTTAGTCAAATCTGTTTGTGGTCCCGAATAAGTAATGGGTCAGTCCAATCTTGTAAGGAAGGAGTAAGGAAGTTCCACATGGAATCCATTCGCTCGGTGGTGGCTGTGCTACATCCGGGGGACTTTCTGGCGTCCTTGGACTTCAAGGACGCATACTTGCATGTCCCAATTTGCGCAAGTCACCAGAGGTTTCTGCACTTTGCGATAGGGGAGGACCACTAGCGTCAGCACCAAGAGTTTTCACCAAGGTGCTCGCACCAGTCCTAGTTTTGCTGAGACAGTGAGGCATTGCAATCGTGGGCTACTTAGACGATCTTCTTCTGAGAGCAGCTTCTGGCTCAGAATTAGAGGTGGATGTGTCTATAGCCAGCCAGACCCTCCAAGAATTCGGGTGGGTGTTAAACATTCAGAAGTCGGTTCCTGGTACAGACTCAGCATTTGGAGTAGGGTTGATTCTGGACTCCTCGGAGGCGAGAGCAGGGCTCAAGTCCTGCGGGAACGCGTGGGAACGGAGTTCCTGCACTTTTTTCACAGCAGGAACTCAGTTCCCTTTGCAGGACTAGAGCAACCGAGAGCAGCCGAGCCAATCCTTCACTAAGCGGCGATGCCCAGCTCGAGTCACTGTCAGGGGCAGGCGAACCTTAGTAATCCTTTATGTTATTGGCCGCTTCCTGTATATGGATTCATCAGGTAGTGTGCGGGTATTCCGTCACTTCTTCTATGCCGCAATGTCTCCTTGGAGCTTTTGTCATTTTTCTCAGGAGACATTGCGGAGGTCTGCCGCGAGTTATCGCAGGATTTTGAAAGAACTTGCTAACTGAGGTACAGTAGATGGGAAAAAAAAAAAACGTGCGGTTTAGTAATTATGCATATGAGAGTATCATTTTTTTTTGGTGGGGGAGTGGATCTTGGGTGGGAGTTCCCACACTTTTTTCCCCAGGACTTGACCCCTGGGCGAGAGTCTTTCTTCCCCTGGAAAATTGCAGACTCTTCAGTCTGCGGTGAAGCTGTTGGAATCCCGCAAATGGTCATCTTTCCGTTTTTGCATGCGAGTCCTGGGTATGATGGTAGCCTCCTTCGAGGCAGTACCATATGCCCTGTTCCACACGCGTGTATTGCAGGAAAAGGGGAATAGGATCTGGCTGGTCTAGACTGGAAAATCGTTTTTTTAACAGAAGCACCTCATCCCAAATTTATATATGGGAAAGTAGAACAATGGCGGGACTATAGCGGTGCATGCAAAAACCAGTAAAGGAAGATAGAACAAATAATATAAATTTTAATGATTTATTAAAAAACAGAGTAGCGTCAGGTTGTAAGGCATATCATAGACCTCACAGGAGCCCACTACACAACTCAACAACCTGATCAAGAGTACAAAGTTAAAAGGTTCCCATAACAGACATCAGTACTGTAACAGAGATCGCAACCCGGTTGGTAAACCCTATATATTTCGCCCGGTCAGGCTTCTTCAGGGGTGGTTGAGATCAGAGTTTGGATTCTGATAATGACATACAGAGAAAGAAAGTTAACGATTTATACATAGAAACATTAGATATACATAAACAATAAATAAAGTCGCTCTGTCAGTGTATATCACATAATGCCCACCTGCTGGTCCGTAGTGGGAGTAAAAAGACAACAGGGTGCGTGTATACCCTGGTTCCATCACATGCCTGAAAAATCAGGCCGGATGAGCACAAGTTGACAGCCACAAGGATAACCTAGGCAGGAAAAAATG
The DNA here is from genome assembly GCF_905171775.1 of Rana temporaria. Classification (NCBI taxonomy): domain Eukaryota; kingdom Metazoa; phylum Chordata; class Amphibia; order Anura; family Ranidae; genus Rana; species Rana temporaria. The sequence continues at coordinate 239,801,817 of NC_053489.1, read as the reverse complement.
AGGAGCCGCTGCAGATGGAATTCACACAATCCCCCACCATCGGAGAGGCAAGGGGCGGCACCCAGAGACAAAGTGGCCAACTGTGGAGAAGAGTAGTGATATCAGTATCTATTATAGAATACTTAAAAAATATTTATAGAAAGTAATGAATGAAATGTACACTCACAGTGCTTAAATAAACAGGTATAGCATCTGTGGAGGCATACGCCTAGCTTGAGACAGGAGGCTTATCAGATCTGTAACAAGCTGATCCAAATATTATGTCAAAAAATAGAAAAAAAGAGAAAATTAGGAAAAAGGCAAAAAAGAAAGAAAAGAAAAACAGAAAAAAAAGAGAAAGAAGAAAAAAAGAAATGAAACAGATAGTTTACTTCTGTATATAAATATAAATGTAGCGATTATAGTGATCTTAAGCATACAGCTGTTCCATAATAGGATAAAAAGATCCACTCATAGAGAGAGAGTTTGTTAAAAAATAGCAGCAAGCCAAAAGATTATAAATGATAATTTTTTAGAACAGAGAAGGAGACACTTAATAAGGAGCATAGGAAGTTGTTTGAACAAACAGAGGAGACAGGCTTGTATAGTAGGCAGCTTTTAGGCATGGTAGAAAGGATACCTGGTTAATCAATCTCAGCAGCACAGGTTAGCTCCACAGGAGTGTACAGCACACTAACGCTCCACAGCAGGACAGAGTCCTGATATACCCCTCAACCCCTCCCACACGTCCGTGCGTCAGAGGGGGCGCGGTCGGGCGTGAGCGGACACATAGTGTCAGTGCGCAGGCGCCCACACTAACGCTGGACAAGAGGCCTACAATCCCCAGCAACCCCTGGGTTGGGAGGCGTGGACGGCCGAGTGGTCGGCCAATCACAGCGCGCCGGGGGAGGGGCACCGCCGTACAGCGGAGCAGCCCATAGGCACAGAGGAAGACCAATGTCCAAGAGCCGGGAGGGGCCAGATCGCCGATGGAGAGGGCGGGGAGCCAGCGATCAGGGGGGAGAGAGAGACACTGACAAAAAACGGGCTCACACAGTGAAGCCCTTGGGTGTCCAAATGGAAGGGGAAAAAAGGTGAAATATCAAACAACCGCAGCAGCATCACAAATCCTGCAGAATAATATAGGATTATCCAAAGGGCAAAGGAATAGCAACTCGGTATATAAAAAGATATATCATGACCCATAACTTAGAAAGGCAGGGCCATTGAAAAAAACCAGCATGGATGAAGGCAGGGTGGCAAGGGCATATATACAGTGGCAGAGCGATTCACAACAAAGTTCACACAGATAGGTAATATGTATAGATCAGAATAATAGTTAAGATCAAACATATCTGGGGCATTTGTATAAAGAATAATAATTCATACACATACATTGATTAACAAAATGCCAAAATAGCCAAAGAAAGAAAACAGACAAAGAAAAGGAAAAAGGGGGAAAAGATCAGGGGAAAAGGTAGAGCATATAAGGGAAGGGGAGACAGGAAAAAGGAAAGGAAAGGGAAGGGGAAAACAGAAAACAGGGAAAAGGAAAAAGAGGGTGGAAGGGGGGGGGGGGAGGGCAAGAGACAGAAAAAAAGAGAAAAGAAGGAGGAGCCAGATACCAAAAGAAAAGGAAAGGAGAATAGGACAGACAGATGATGCAGAGTGACAGGCATCATATATTTCATGCTGGAGCAACCCGGGCGGTCGCCCGGTGAAAGCGTGGCAAGCCAATCAATAGAGCACAGGGATAGTGGAACTGAGACACATAGAATAGGTAGCCCTTACAGGAAAGATTTAAAACTGATATACTCGTTCAGTCCTGGGTAATGGGTGGCGTTTAGAGTTTGTATCCATTTAGTTTCAAGTTGCAGAAGACTGCGATCAATGCCCCCACCCCTAACATGTGTGGGCACATGTTCCAGGGCAGTGAATTTCACCATAGAGGGCTCGAAATTGTGCTCATGTCCCACATGCCGGCTAATGGCAGTGGTGGACAATTTTTTCCGTATAGGTGCAATATGGTCCGATATACGTTTGTGGAAAGGTCTTTTCGTCTTGCCTACGTAGAAGCACCCACACAAGCACTTGGCCAGATACACCACGCCGACAGTTTGGCATGTGACCCGATGCCGAATGGTGTGGGTACGTCCACCAGGCAGGACGACTGTCGATCCACTTAAGATAAAAGGGCACATGTGGCATCCCTTGCATGAGAAGGTGCCATTGATTGTGTGTGGAGAATTTTCTAGGGGATTGTGATGACTCTGAACAAGTTTGTCCCGTAGAGATGGTGCTCTGCGGTAGGTGACTTCCGGTCGATCCTTAATAAATTTATTAACGGTATTGTCAGCCAATAGTAACGGCCAATACCTATCCAAAATTTACTTAAACTGTGCATGGCAAGCAGAATACTGAGTGAGCAGACGTATTGGTTGCAGGGAGTTAACCTTTCTGGGGGGAAAAATCAGGTCCCTGCGGTCAATACTCGCGGCTCGATTGTAGGCCTTCTTCAGGATATTATGACTGTAACCTCTATCCTTCAAACGAAAGTATAGGTTTCTAGCAGCTATTTCATAATCTTTCTTGAGGACACAATTCCTCTTTAGTCTAATGTATTGGCTGTAGGGTATACTTTTTACAAGCGACTGCGGATGGCCACTGGAGGCATGCAGAATAGTATTGCCTGCAGAAGGCTTACGAAAAAGAGAGGAGTAGACAGTTCCATCAGATCCAATGAAGATGGTGAGATCGAGAAAATTAATCGATTTTAGACTGCATTCCATGGTGAACTTAAGATTAAAGGTATTTTTGGCCAGTATATTCATGAATAACTCAAGTTCCGTTCTGCTACCAGACCACAGTAGCAGAACGTCATCGATGTATCTGTACCACGCAATAACGTGGCACAGATACATCGAGGATTCATCATCAGAAAAAAGCTCCTTCTCCCACCCCCCCAGGTACAGGTTGGCATACGATGGGGCACATTTAGTCCCCATCGCAACCCCCTGCACCTGGAGGAAGTGGGAGAGTCCAAACATGAACACATTTCTGGTGAGAATGAACTTTAATAAACCCAGGATAAATACGTTATAAGGTTCTGCCTGATCGCCTCTATCCTTAAGAATTTTACCCACAACTTCAATACCCCTATCGTGGGGGATTGCGTTGTAAAGACTTTCAATATCGATAGCAACCAGCCAGGTATTGGGTGGGACTGATATGCCATCGATAGTTTGCAAAAGGTCAATCGTGTCCTTGATGTACGAGGACAGGGCGGTAACATGCGGGCGAAGGTAATTATCAACCAGGGAACTGGCATTCTCTGTTAGCCCCGCACAACCCGATACTATGGGTCTACCTGGTGGGCATTTTAGAGATTTATGAATCTTCGGTAGGGCGTACATTGTAGGAACCCTAGGTTCCTGAGTGTTAAGAAAGTTCCACGTATCCTTGTCAATCAGGCCCTGATGATAGGCCTGAGTAATAAGGGCGTAGTATTCATTATTGAAGCTTAAAATTGCTGACTGGGATATTGGGCGGTACCAATCCTTGTTTTCAAGGATCTTATAACACATTCGTTCGTAGTCCTGTATGTTCATGACTACTACGTTGCCCCCTTTGTCTGAGGGTTTGATTATTATAGAGCGATTATCCTGAAGACTTCTGAGAGCTTGTCGTTGATTGAAAGTGAGATTTGGGGAGTTGTTAGAAAGGTCAATTCTCTCCACTTCTTTTGTGGTCTGCTGGACAAATGACCATATACTGGCATTTTTGTTCAGGAGTGGAAAATTTAGCGATTTAGGTTTAAAGGACATAGGTGGAGGAAAGATGACCTCTGAGGCACACATTCCCAAAGTGGGTGGTACCAGGGGGGAATCGTCATCCACATGACCTTCCTCCCATAGTTCCATCAAGGTCTCGATGGCCTGTATCTCATCGGCATCATTTTTAAGTTGTTCAAAATTGCTAGTGTCTGACTCGATAGATGGTTTATTATAGATGACCTTGAACATTAATTTCCGGGCAAAGAGATGAATGTCTTTAATCATTTGAAACTTATCACCCCCCATGGATGGACAGAATGTGAGTCCAAGCTTAAGGACATCAATCTCATGTCCACTTAATAAAGTGGATGATAGATTGATGACCTCAAGATCCAAAGAGGGTATTGTATTGCAGAGTGAGATCCTGTCTAAATGGAACAAATATCCATTGTCTCTGGATCGTCAGATTCAGGTAAGCCAACTAGTCATAGTCTCTCTGAATTGGTGGCCGAGATCCCCAGCTCTTTGGTCCAGGAAGTCGTTTCTTCCCTTCCAGTGGACGGTGATTACGATGGACGCCAGCCTCACAGGTTGGGGGGGCATCTGGGGGGTCCAGTCGGCCCAGGATGGCTGGACTCTAAAAGAATCACGTCTGTCGATCAATGTCCTGGAACTTTGGGCGATCAGGCTATGCCTCTCCTCGTGGTCGAGGAGGTTGCAAGGTCGCCCAATCAGGATTCAATCGGACAAAGCCACGGCAGTGGCTTATGTCAACCATCAGGGGGAACAGAGCTTGGCTGCAGCGTCCGAGTTCACTCACATTCTAAGGTGGGCAGAAAGAAGCGTGCCGGCCCTGTTGGCCGTCTACATTCCGGGCGTGGAAAACTGGCAGGCAGACTACCTTAGTCGCCAGATGCTGGACCAAGGGGGATGGTTGTTGCATCTGGAGGTGTTTCAACTCCTTTGCAGGAGGTGGGGCACACCGGACGTGGATCTCCTGGCCTCTCATCTCAACTGCAAGGTGTCGAGGTTCGGGGCCAGGTCCAGAGATCCCTGGGCAGACGCGTCAAATGCGTTGGTGGCCCCGTGGGGTCAGTATCGGCTACTTTATGCCTTTCCCCCATTGAGGTTGCTTCCTCGGGGATCCCGATGATTCTGCTCGCTCCAGATTGGCCTCGACGTCCTTGGTACGCCGATCTCGTGCGCCTGGTGGCGGATGTACCCTGGCAGCTGCCAATGCGTGAGGACCTTCTGTCTCAAGGTCCCATACTTCATCCTGCTTTACAGTCGCTGGCTTTAACGTCATGGCTATTGAAAGCCAGGTTTTAAGAGACCGGGGTCTTTCCGACTCGGTCATCTCAACCATGCTAAGGGCACGGAAGTCTTCTTCCAGGAAGATCTACCATCACACCTGGAAGGCCTACATCTCTTTTTGCGAAGAGATGGGGTGGCGTCCACGGACGTATTCAGTTTCCAGGGTCCTGCTGTTTTTACAGCGTGGAGTGGATCAAAAACTTGCCTTAAGCACCATTAAGGGACAGATTTCAGCCTTGGTTGTGTTCTTTCATGGGCCTTTGGCGGCCCATTCTCTGGTGGGTACCTTTTTGCAGGGGGTTCGTCATATACTTCCCCCTCTTAAACCACCTCTTCCCCCATGGGATTTGAATCTGGTGCTCTCGGTTCTTCAGGAACCTCCCTTTGAAAACATCAGAGAGATTCCTCCCTTGACACTATCTCAGAAGGTGGCCTTTTTGGTGGCCATTACTTCTGTCAGAAGGGTTTCTGAGTTGGCGGCCTTGTCTTGCAAGTCGCGATACTTGATCCATAAGGATAAGGCAGTGTTGCGTCCACAACCTTCCTTTCTTCCGAAGGTTGTTTCGGCCTTTCACCTGAATGAATGAGGACATTGTTCTTCCATCCTTATGTCCGCGGCTGGCGCATCCTAGGGAGGTTGCACTCCATACTTTAGACGTGGTACGCGCTTTGAGGGTGTACCTGTCTGGTACGGCTCCGTTTCGGAGATCTGACTCACTTTTTGTGTCGGTGTCTGGTCCACAAAAGGGCCTGGCGGTCTCATCAGCCACCATTTCTCGGTGGATCAGGCAGACCGTCATACTCTTAGGGGGCAGACGCCCCCCTTTCCGGTCACGGCACATTTGACCAGGGCAATTGGTTCTTCCTGGGCTTTCCGACATCAAGCGTCTGTCTCGCAGGTGTGCAAGGCGGCGACTTGGTCGTCTGTTCACACTTTTTCCAAATTTTACAAGGTTGATGTGAGTGCATCTTCTGATGCTTCCTTCGGCCTCAAGGTTTTGCGGCTGTTTAAAGTTGCACCTCCTCAGTTGAGGAGCTCTGCTTGTTTGGGGTGAAGTTGTTTGTTTTTACTGATACTGTTCCCACCTCTCGTTTTTTGACACTGCTTGGGGACATCCCACTTTTCAAGACTTGAGAAGGTTGTGTCCGTCCATGGATGATAAGACAAAATAGGATTTTTTGTACTAGCCGTAAAATCCTTTTCTCTGTCGTCCATGGACAGACACAGCACCCACCCCTGCTTTTTAGGTTTGTGTTGCTTGTTACGAACTGAGGCTGCATGCTGCAGGGAGGGTTATGTCTGGAGGGACTGCCCCCTGTTCAACTCTGTAAAAGTAACATGTATTTAATTATCTAACATGTTCTGCCTAGTCCTCTCCCGTGAACAGGAACATAACCCACTTGTCAAGGCTTGAGAAGGCTGTGTCCGTCCATGGACGACAGAGAAAAGGATTTTACGGTGAGTACAAAAAATCAAATTTTTTTTTCTAGAAAACTACTCAGAACCCCCAAACATTAAGTTTTTTTTAGCAGAGACCCTATGGAATAAAATGCCAGCGGTCACACGGTCTTTGTACAGTGATTTTTCAAACGCATTTGAAAAGTTAGCCCAATTTTTTTTGTATAATGTTAAAGATGATGTTACGCTGAGTAACATGTCACGTTTTAAAATTGCATACGTTAATGGAATGGCGCCAAACTTTGGTACTTAAAAATCTCGATAGGCGGCCCTTGAATATTTTTTTATTTACAGGTTACCCATTTAGAGTTACAGAGGAGGTCTTGGGCTAGAGTTATTGCTCTCGCTCTAACGTTTAAGGCTATCCTCGCATGTGTGGTTTGAACATCGTTTATAGATGCATACATATGAGTTCTCTTCGGGGGGGGGGGGGGGGCTTTAATTTTTTTTTTATGGTTTATTTTCGTTTTTACACTTTCCCTTCTCTCCTCCAGGCTGGAAAGCCTGAGATCCAAAAAAAATGCAAGATTTTTGGCTTTCCTGCCGAGTCCCCAGCATTATTTACTTCCACCGACCTGGACATGACATCATAATGGCAAGCCCGGGCCTCCAAGATTCATACAGACTGCTGGGGACTATCTGGCCCTCTGTTCTCTATGGCTAACTTCTGGCATTGGTGGATCCCTTCTCCGGCTCGCACGGGTGAGCCGGTAGAAGCACCGGAGGGCAGCGGGAGGTATAGGACGTACCTTGGACAGGAAGTGGTTAAAGACTTGTGTATAATAGAGTAGTGAACAGGGATATTTGCCAGTTCCAGTGATGTCTTCAAACCTTTCTCTGTTACTTATGGGTTCTTTACTTCATTGAGGATTCTGTGTTGTGCCTTAGGAGCCATCTTGGCTGAGCGTCCACTTTGAGGAAGAGTGTCCACAGTACTACACTTTCACCATTTATAGACAAAATGTTTGTCAAATAATGGATGACTTTGAGACTGCTGTATATCTTTTACCAGCCTAATGCAGATCAGCTATTCTTGATCGTACAGTGAGGGGGAGGGGGGGATTTGGGGGGGAAGTATTTGATCCCCTGCTAATTTTGTACATTTGCCCACTGACAAAGTAATGATCAGTCTATAATTTTAATGGTAGATTTATTTTAAAGGCAAATATTTATTTATTGCTTTTCAACAGATTGATACAACACATATAACCAACAGATGTCTACAATACAGGAAGGTACATATCAATACATACTGTCTGAGACACTGTATAACGTGAGCCCATCACGAGTCCAACAAATTCGCCTCCCTTGTCGGGTGGCTAACAATGTGTGACATGGAAAAACAAGGAGGGCTAATGAGATAGAAATCAGTAGGACAACATCTGACCACTAGAAAAGAGAAAAGGAGAAAAAGTAAGTAAGGAGAGAGGAAGAAAAAAAAAAAAAGGAGAGAGGAAAGAAGAATATAGGAAGGAAAAGACAGGTGGGGGGGAGAGGATGAACCGAGCGGGCCACGACACGCCATCTGTGCAGAGTATGCGTGGACTGAGCATCAGGGCTGATCTCGAGGTGTTAGTAACGCTTTTAAGGAATCTGAGGTAGAATAATCGATCCACAAGGTCTTACATTTATCATAAGTGTCAGTATCCAAGGCCAACATCTCCTCCATGCGCATAATGTCATTGACTACAGAGACCCACAAGCATAAGGGAGGGGTAGTAGTAGTTTTCCAAAATTGGGGGATAAGCTGCCTTGCGGCCGACAGAATGAAACGCAGCAAGGTACCCTTCTGGGAAGCTATGGAGCCAGGTAACATGGGCAGTAAAGCTATCTCTGGTGAAGGTGTCAGGGGTCTATCATAGCAAAAACCTGAGACCAAAGGGGCTGAACGGCTGGACACTTCCACCAAATATGGAGGTAGCTACCATCCACCGAGCCGCATCTCCAACACACAGGGGGGCACAGATGGAAACATTTTATGTAAAGAGTGAGGATCCCTGTACCATCGAGAGAGGAGCTTAAAGTTTTTCTCCTGAGAGTAGCAGGAGACAGAGGACTTGTGAGTGAAGTAGTACGATTTCTGCCAATCCGCTATATGGAGTTCCTTTCCCAGATCCGTGGACCACTTCCTTGTGTAAGAGGGGGGTTGATCATGTATCAATGTGTGCTGCAGTGTGTACATAGAGGAGAGCAAATGTCTTGGTGTTTCTGAGAGAGCGAACAGCTGTTCAAAACCCGTTAGGGGTCTGTGAATCTGGGACAAGGAAAAAAGGTCAGAGCAAAAGGAGGATATGTGTAGGGCCGTGAGCCAATTGCCTTGGTCCCCAGGCATTACGGGAGAGCCGGAAACAGGGTGTACAAATGAGCTCGCTATGGGCCAGGCATGGCGGGAGTATAGTCCCACCGTGTGTGAACCCTGTCCCTAAGGTAACGCAGGGTGGTCGAAAAGGGTTGTGAGTGGCGATGGGTCAGTGGACAATAAGGAAAGCAATCCCTTCTTGTACCATAACTGTAGGTCAGCTGTTGTCAATGGAGAAGCATCAGAAAGTAACTGTAATTGATGCCCATGTCCCCAAAGCAAGGCCCGGAGATCATAAACGGACAGATCATGCTCCACCATGGTGGACGCTTTAGGGAAGGGGCGAGGGAACCATTCCAACACCCTGGATAATAATGCAGCCCTATGATATAATTCAAAGTCGGGTAGTCCCACCCCACCCCGAATTTTGGGGTATGTGAGTAAGGTGTGACGGATGCGGGACATGCCTTGGTGCCAAATAAAACGTATGGACATGGAGCGTTAGGAAGAGAAAAATCGTTTAGGAACAGAGATGGGTACGGTTTGGAACAAATAGAGTAATTCAGGAAGTGTGTCCATTTTCAATGTATTAATACGTCCAAACCAAGGTATTGGGGAGGAGTTCCAGGCTTCCAATTCCCTCCGAAGCTGGGTCAGAAGAGGGAGATAATTGAGAGCATAAAGCTGCGACAGATTGGAGGGGATCGTTATACCTAAAAAAAGAGATGCCCTTAGGGCTCCACTGGAAGGAAAAGTTTGCCTGTAATCTAAAGGTTGTACGGGGAAGGGATATATTCAGGGCTTCAGTCTTGGATATATTTAATTTAAAGTTACTAAAGTCCCCGAACCTACAAAATTCACTCATTAAAGAGGGGAGAGACGTGTGAGGTTGTTGAACATAGACCAGTAGGTCGTCCGCATAAAGGGAGAGCTTGTGTTTCAGCAGAGGGTGTCTGAATCCCCATTATGGACAGGTTCTGTCTAATGGCCTGGGCCAAGTGTTCAATCACTACAACAAAAAGTAGAGGCGACAGGGGACAGCCCTGACTCGTACTATTTGCTATCTGAAAGGGCGTGGAAGAACCGTTGACCAGGGCAGATGCAGAGGGGCGAGAGTATAGACCCATAGCCTTGGATTTAAAAGCAGGGCCCAAACCCAACTGCTACAAGTAGAGATGCAAAAACTGCCAGTTGACCCGGTCAAAGGCCTTCTCCGCATCGAATGACAGTAAACAAGCCTTCAGGCCACGGTGTTGGATGTAAGATATCAGGTGAATGGTTTTAGTCGTGTTGTCTCTGGCCTCACGACCAGGGACAAAGCCCACCTGGTCTTTATGGACAATTGAGGGTAACAACGGGGAAAGGCGGTTGGCCAGAACCTTGGCGTAAAGCTTAACATCTATGTTAAGGAGCGAGATTGGTTGGTAGCTACTACACTGTGATGGATCTTTGCCAGGTTTGGGTATGACTGAAATGTTAGCGGCTAGATTACCGGAGGGTAGATGAGTGTCGTCAATGGAATTAAATGCAGTGGACATTAAAGGGGCCAAGGATTGGGCCAATGATTTATAAAAACCTAGGAGAAAACCCATCTGGGCCTGGACATTTGCCGGATTTTAAGCATTTAATAGCGGTAAGGAATTCCTGTTCGGTGGTTATCTGGGGCAGGGCCGTTTCTGAGATATACGCCTTCATGGCGGATAGACTAGAGTCCTCCGACTGGGCTAGAAGAGTCTGCGATGGTAAGTTATATAGGTTGGAATAATAACGTCGGAAGGCCTCCAGAATGCCATATGTGTTGCTTTTTTTTTCTGTTGGTCAGCAGTACAGATATGTTGTATGGGACAGCACATGGGGCGGGGGTGAAGGACTTTCGCCAGATGTTGGCCGCATTTGTTGGCAAGGAGATAGTGTCGATTACGTCCCCGATCCCTGGCAATGAGAGAGTTGGCATCAAGGAGGCGGAGAAGCTCTCTACGAGCATTGGAAAGGTCAACGTATGTAACCGGATCCATGTTACGTTTGTGTGCCGTCTCAAGTGTGTTTATAACAGACAGGAGTCTGGTAATGTCTGCCCTTCTGGCCTTCTTGAGACGAGAACCATGCTGTATGAGGGACCCCCGAATCACGCATTTAAGGGCCTCCCATTTAGTAAGAGGGTTAGTGTCATCCGAACGGTGATCTCTAATAAAATTCTGTATCGCCAGCTCAACGTCCGCGATACATAGGGGTTCAGTCAATAGGTTGTCATTCATACTCTACGAGAATGTTCTGCTCAAGGTCGGGGGGTGGGCCAAGCTAAGGTGAACATGGGCATGATCAGACCAAAGTATGTTGCCCATACTTTATTGTTGCAATAGTCAGTAGATTTATTTTAACAGTAAAACAGAATAACAAAAATATCCAGAAAAAACGCATTTCAGAAAAGTTACAAATTGATTAGCATTTAATGAGTGAAATAAGTATTTGATTCCCTAATAACCAGCAAGATTTCTAGCTCCCAGGTGTCTTCTATACAGGTAACGAGGTGAGATTAAGAGCACTCTCTTAAGAAAGTGCTCCTAATCTCAGCTTGTTACCTGCATAAAAGACACCTGTCCACAGAAGCAATCAAATTTCAATCTCTCCACCATGGCCAAGACCAAATAGCTGTCCAAGGATGTCAGGGACAAGATTGTAGACCTATGCAAGGCTTAGGAATTTGCAAACTCTCAGGACAGCACAGTCAGTAGAAATCCAATAGTAGGTTCGTTAAAACAGCCCCAGGCGAGATATAAAAATGACCTGCCTCTTAGTTAACCTCTAGAAGCCGACAAAGCCAGATGCCAACCCAGACAGAACAAATCGTACAGTGGTAAGTATACAAGTACCTACCGTACCCAGGGGTGCGCAGTCCCTGTATTCGGTCTGTCCTGATCGGCCACTAGGTTGCAGACTTCCTTTCGTCAAAAACCTGGACGTTGGGCGCCAGTTGTAATGGTGGGTGAGCCACAAAGGGGTTAATATGGATTCTACTGCTGTTTCGAATTCTGGAGTTTAGATAACATTGCGTGCACGCTTGGAACAACTCACTGACACATCTGTCTAAGTTGAACTACACTGTTAACTCTGCTTTATTATAGGCAGTACTAAACTTTTTACACACAGCATGATACCTCACTATTATGTTAATGTGAATCTGGAAATCGCATCTGATTGGCTGAAATACAAGAAGAGTACAAAAATGTAATGTCAAGCTTGGCTGTCTTCACTTCCGCATTTCTAAGGATGCATGGGAGAAGCAGTTGTGTTCAGACAAAAGCATTATAGACTTTATAGTATAAAGAATATGCATAGAAAAGAGGCATTTTCTGGTTTATCATTATGCTCATTACATTCCTTCACAGACTGAAATCCTGCAGCGCCCACAGGGTCCCCCTGCTCAAGAAAACACATGTACAGGCCTGTCTGAAGTTTGCTAATGAACATCTGAATGATTCAGAGGATAACTGGGTGGATGGGTTGTGGTCAGAGGAGACCAAAATCAAGCCCTTTGGCATCAACTTAACTCGCCTTGTTTAGAGGAGGAGGAATGCTGCCTATGACCCCAAGAACACCATCCCCACCGTCAAACTTGGAGGTGGAAACATTATGCTTTGGGGGTGTTTTTTTCTGCTAAGGGGACAGGACAATTTCACCACATCGAAGGGATGATGGAAGGGGCCATGCAGAACCGTCTTCCCTCGGCCAAGCCAGGGCAATGAAAATGGATCATGGATGGGTAATTCCAGCATGACAATGACCCAAAACACACGACCAAAGCAACAGAGTGGCTCAAAAACAAAAAGAAGCACATTAAGGTCCTGGAGTGGCCTAGCCAGTCTCCAAACCTTAATCCCACTGAAAATATGTGGAGGGAGCTGAAGGTTTGAGTTACCAAACATCAGCCTTGAAACCTTAATGACTTGAAGAGGATCTGCAAAGAGGAGTGGGACAAAATCCGTCCTGTGATGTGTGCAAACCTGCTGGCCAACTACAAGAAACGTTTGGCCACTGTGATTGCCAACAACAGTTTTGCCACCAAGTCATGATCTCCAAAGGGGTCAAATACTCATTAAAATGCAATTCAATTTATAACTTTTTTAATGCGTTTTTCTGGATTTCTTTGCTGTTATTCTGTCTCTCACTGTTAAAATAAGACCGATTATTTCTGTCAGTGTTCAAACATACAAAATCAGCAGGGGATCAAATACTTTTTTCCTCACTGTATGTCTTCAGAGAGCTCTCTTATGTGAGGCATGGTTCACATGAATTGATGCTTCTTATAAAACAGCAATCTAAAAATGTTTGAGGCTGGGTTTACACTTGATTCAGATTTGGCTGACAGCAGGGGTCCGGTGCGTCCCTGTTCTCCGTTTCAGGCCCGAATGTTTGCCTGAATTCGGATCTGAAATGGAGCCAAAGCAGCACAAGACCTCTGTGCAATGAACTCTGCAGCCGCCCCGGAGATGTGAGAGCAGGTCATAGTCTCCTGTCATGTGAATTGCATGCGGAGAAATCCGCATTCAATTCACATAAGTGTGAACCCAGCCTCAAGTGTATTTTTATCAACGGGACTCTAAAGCACACCTCCAAACTCATTTCATTAATTGGGCTTTAGCTGTGGAAACTATTGCCTCTAAAGCACTTTCAATGGGTTCACTTTTTCTTCCCCTCGGCACTGTGAACGTGTAATTGGTGTGTTCAATAAACACACAAGATATAAGAATTGTGTGTTATCTAGCCTAAAGTGATTTTAAAAGACGAATTAAAAAAAAAAAAAAAAAAAGTCCTACTTACACGCTCTGTGCAGTGGTTTACTGTACTGTACTGTACTGAGCAGGCCTGATCCTCTTCTTAGGGTACTCAGGAGCACCCAATGAGAACCTTACAGCAAGCAGCTTGCTATAGGGGCACCCGGACAGGCTCGCTTCCAAGCCGCGGCTCTGTGTGTTCATTCAAACATGGAGCGCGACTTGGCCACACTTATTGGCTCACTGGGTGTGATTTTTCATTAGCGGGAGGCAACGGCGAAGCGACCCACTGCTCTTGTGCAGATTGATGCATCAACATTGGGCTCAGTAAAGTATTGGGGGAGCTGCCTGCACACAAGTGGGTTTTTGTTTAACCTTTATGCATAGAATGCATGAAGATAAAAGGTCAGGGGGGGGGGTTCACCTACTTTTTCTTGCCACTGTACATGCAAGGTGCTTTTTTTTTTTTCTTACAGGCAGCTAGGCTTTTAGCCATAAGATCTTGCATGTGAATGGAGACGGACCCATTCTAAAAATCAGTCTCAACACAACGTTGTAGGAAATCCAAGCAAAGCACAAGGTAATTCCTGTAATTGCTGTTAAAGATAAAGGGTCATGATGGTGGTTCATTGCTCTTGTCCAGTTAGACATCCTGAAATTGCAGCAAGAGTTGGTTGCACTTGCGAGTAAAGAGCCTTTAAAATGATTGGCAGAATATTTGAAAGCAGGAATGTTAAATAGGTAAAGCAAGATCAACCACAGGGACAGACCACTTCTTTCTGAACACTTTACACTGGATAGTTTGGTAGAGATGAGTAAAACCCAGTCTGGTGTGATCTAGTCAGTCATTCTAGACCACACTGTCTGTCCATTCATGAACAGGGATGATGGGAGAATCCAGCTGCACAATGCTAGGGTTGTGGTAGAAGCCCATAAGCCATTCCAAGATTAGCAAGCACATTAGGTGACTCTCCCTTGTCAATCTAGCAGTATTCTGGGAGAGAAAAATCCACAGCTTCAACAAAAACGGCCTAGTGTCCTCAGTCCCTTGTCTGCCCCATTTAGGGCAAGCAAAACAGGATTAGCATCAGAAACAGAAATCTGAAGAGGCTTGGCATTTGAGCTCTGGGCAAAGATGGAGCCCTCAATATTAGAGCCATCATTTTAACAGATGCAGAAAAATCTGCTTTTGTTAACCTCTTGACCACTGGGCACTTAAACCCCCTTCCTAACCAGACCAATTTTCAGCTTTCGGTGCTCTCACAATTTGAATGACAATTACTCAGTCATACAACATTGTGCCCATCTGAAATTGTTGTCCTTTTTTTCCCACAAATAGAGCTTTCTTTTGGTGGTATTTGATAGCCTCTGGGTTTTTTATTTTTTGCGCTAAAAAAGAAAAACACTGACAATTCTGTAAAAAAAAAAAAAAAATCTTGTTTCTGTCATATTAGCGGGTATTGCGGAGTATTAGGGGTATTGAGGAGTATTGGTGGTATTGCAGTGTATGGGGGTGGTTATTGCAGAGTATGGGGGGGTTATTGCAGCGTATGGGGGGGCTATTGCAGCGTATGGGGGGCTTATTGCAGAGTATGGGGGGGTTATTGCAGAGTATGGGGGGGTTATTGCAGCGTATGGGGGGGTTATTGCAGCGTATGGGGGGGTTATTGCAGCGTATGGGGGGGTTATTGCAGAGTATGGATTTTATTGCAGAGTATTGCGCAGGGAAGGATGGCTGGATCTGTGACTGCATTTGTCACAGATCCAGCCACAGCAGCTGCTGCTGCTGGCTCCACTCTCCCCCTCTCCTCTCACACTGTACCGATCGGTACAGAGAGGAGAGGGAGGAACCGGCGTCATCACATGACGCCGGTTTGTTTACAAGTGATCGCTCCGTCATTTTTTTTTGCAAAATATATTTTTATTAAGAAAGACAATAAAAGTAATCACAGGACATCAATCAAAAGAAACAGAGAGTGAATCTGTACTCCACGTGAACAGTTGAGAACTTGGTATCATTGTATGGTGTACAAAATAGTGCTCCCATGGGCCCATCATCAGCAAACATGACTGGATATTCCCCTCACCCTGTCACTCGCCGACACCGGAACAAGCAGAGGGGGGCCAAGTAAGCCTCCAACTAACCTCCACCCGCTCCTCCTCCGGCGAGCAACATACCCCAGCGCAAAGGTCGCGCCAGGGCGGGGCCGAGATGCCAGCACAGCCGTGCTAGCCCTCTCAACAGTCTCTGGACACTACAGTAATGGGTCCGAAGTGAGCAAACCAGCAACTATATCGTTGTCTTAAACCCAACCTCCATACATTTATGCAAAAAAACAAGAAAATTCGTGGAGGGCAGAGACTAGAAGTGAGCAACAGAAAAAAGAGTAGTGATGGAAAAGGAAAGAGAAGAAGAGAAAAAAGAGGGGGAAAGAGGAGAAGGGAGGGATATCGGAGCATACCTGTTGTTCAGGTGATATATTGCGGGTCTGCATCGAGCGAGCCGATTCCGAGGCCGGGTCTCTCCCCCAACCCAAGGCTTCAGGGTTTCCCCTCTAACCGCGATCTAAGGGATGGTTCAGCTAATTCTAGTATGGCTAGGTCTAAACTCGAAGACAGTTCCCTTTGGTCGTTCGTACGTGCTAAGTGTGCCACCCACAGTGCCCACACTACTTCAAAGCGGTCTAGAGTATCCTTACAAGTCGCTATCCAATGTTCAGCTTCCCTGATGTCATTTACCTTGGCCACCCATTCCTCCCTTGTCGGAATCTGCGGACGTTTCCAATAGATGGGGATTACACGTTTAGCCGCGTTAAGGAGATGCGGCAGTGCACTTTTTTTATACTTACTGATTGGAATTTGAGGTACATGAAGGAGGAAATGTGTCGGGTCGAGGGGGATGTCAAGGTCCAGGGCCTCTTTTATTTGGCTCCTAATGTCCTCCCAGAAAGGACGAATTCGGGGACAGTCCCACCATATGTGCAGGAGTGTACCCCTGTGTCCGCACGCTCGCCAACATTGGTCCGAAACGGAGGGATAAATTCGCGCCAAGTCAGCTGGCACCCTGTACCAGCGCGTCAAAACTTTGTAATTCGTTTCTTGGGTTCTAGATTCCATCGAGCTGGAATGAGTGAGCCGGTACAGGTGAGCCAGCTGAGCTTCAGAAAACTGGGTCTGTAAGTCCCTCTCCCAACCCCGCACGTACGCCGGTTTGGGGTCGAGTGTGGCTGATCCAAGTAAGCGGTACATTTCGGACACCAGATGGGGAGGGGGGTCAGTTTCTATGAAGAGGCGTTCAAAAGGTGTGAGGGAGGTAATATCTCTAATAGAATGCCCATGTGCTTCGAAAAAATGGTGAAGCTGCCTATATCTCCAAAAGGACAACTGTGAACCGGTCTGTCTGGCCTGTAGGGACTCATAGCTAAGGAGTTTGCCGTTACTCATGAGCTTCCCGCAACTGGCGTCGCCATCGTCTACCCACGAGCCAAAGAAGGCCATCTGCTCTCCCGGGGGGAACCAGAGAAACCCTCCCAGTGGAGCCAGTGGAGACACAGGAGGGGAAAGACCCAGGGACCTGTTAATCTTGTCCCAAACTGATAGGGCGTGTACCGTCAGCGGGGAAGTAGTATCAGACAGTCCTCTATACTCCCGGGACAGCCAAGGTGCGTATCGCTCCGTCATTTGACGGAGCGATCACGTGGTAAACCGCCGCTATCAGCGGCGATTTACCACGATCTGTGATGCGCCGGGTCTTCTAGACCCGGCGCTCACAGATGATTCCGGGAGCGCGCCCCAGTGAAGGATTCTGGGAAGAGGTTAAATAGGACTCTTGTTACTTACCTGAAAGAGCTTAAATGGGACGTAGATATCCGTCAGGGCCAGCTCTAGACCATATGCAAGGAACACATCACAGACTGAGTGTTGTTTGGGGCATTTGCAAACCAAATGGTCACCTGCATATTTCCAATGGCACCCTTTCACCTGACTTCTGCCACGTTTCATTATTCAAGAGCATACATACTCAAGAGTAGGTGTCCAAAACAAAAAGAACACCGCAAACCAAGTATAGACTGTCCTGTAGCAAAAGGGGCAGGAGTGGCAGCATCTGTAATACCATATAAAAGGGCTCTAGGCAGAAGTGGCAGTAAAATGTGCAACCTATGATATGATGCCACATCTGGTCATTCATCCCAAGACTAAGCTCGGGGTGGTTGCATTTTAGAGCAACATTTTAAAATGTTTACACTGTAGATCTTTAACATTAATGGTTAATGGTCAGAAGACTAAAAAGGTGACCGTCTACATTACTGGATTATATGAAGTCAAGGCTTTGCCTGCCATTGAGGGCATACATTTGAATGCAACAAATCCATAATGTAACCGTAGACTGAAAAAGGTTCCAAATGCACAGGTTTAGCTTAATAGGAGACACCAGAATCCACAACTCCAAGGTTACCGATTCACAAATATAGATGCATAAAACCTAAATTAAAAACCCTGTTTCAAGAACTAAAAAATTCCCCGTTAGGGCAAACAATCAAAAGAGAAGCACACCCAGACGAAAGGAGAGATCATCCCCTCATAGGAGATTAGATATTGGGGATTGCTACAATAACAGTTTGGGACTCAGGTACCACTACTCAGTGCACTAGAGCACTTATCTAACACTGGGTAAGAAATGGTTCCCCATATATGAACATCTGACCCAGGAGTACTGTATACAGTTATCACCTTTTTTATATAGGCTTAAAGGGTAAATATAGGGTAAAGTTCTAGTTAAAAGTAATTTTTTTTTTTTTTTATCATAAATTTTTTTTGGGGGGATTTGGGCAATTAATAGAAAACCTTATCGTGAAAGAGGGTCCAAGCCTGGCCCAAGTAGTTTTTTTTTCTTTCCATTTATCCCTGCCTTCAATATTTTATGAATTGCAATGTCATTTATTTATGTACTTTTACTGTGTAGTATCTGGGATGGTAAGCGGTCTCGCAGGGAGCATTTCCCATAATTGGCCACTAGGGACGCAGTAAGGGAGTGGGACATAAACGAGTGCGGTATACCAAGAGACCACTAGAGGCCATATGTATGGCACAATAAAGGAAAATCTTTGTCAGACTAAGCCCTCGTAATTAGCACAACCACACCCAGTGAGAGTAGCCTGCGGACCACTTGCTATACTTACAACGTGATGAGATGCACATCGCCTCAGAAATTACTAGACAAACGTATGCAAGGCGCAGCTCTCGCAAACGCATCATTTCCGGTTGTTCCGTACAGCGCTGTGGAACGCACGCCCACTCACAGCCGTTCGTGTTTTTAATCTGCATTTAAAATGAGACTGATTGCTTTTAAACAACATACAATTTTTAAATAATTGGAATTACACCATTTATATAGCAACCAGTATCTTACTGCTTTGACATTGCTGCCTAAAAGCCCCACAAAAAACGGGGAACCTTTCCATTATCCATGCAAGTTAGTCTTTATCTGTCTTATGAGGGATACCAGGAGCTGACAACGCTGGGAAAGCAGCTATGAAGAACTGCAACAAGATCTGACCAGTGGACCGGGAACCCATCAGCAGCCACACTGAGGGGGAACCACCACACTTGCTTTCGCCTATCACCCCTGCAGGGGTACCTGGATCTGGTGAGTGGGGTATCAAGGGGGAGCACAAGTCACCTTGACCTGTACACTTGATAAAATCTTCATCGGACACAGAGGACAAATCACAAATGTCACTTTTTTGGAAGATCTAGTGAAACTATTTTCCAATTTTACTTAGCATATGGATATTTGATACTGCAGATGCAATTATATCTACCCAATATCAACTTTGTCCCCCCCTGTTTGTGGATATTCTTTGTACTTCTTGGATATACATAATTCCCCCCCAAGTTGGTCCGATACACAGGATATGTTGATTTTTCACTTCCCAATGCCCACGTGTTTGAATTTAGGGCAATTATGTTTAGGTTTTGATGTTTAAACATTGGATCACAGTATTGGATACACTCTAGTATCAAGTGCACTTTGAGGTTTATCTAATGCAAACCGGTCATTATCACCCATTGAAGGGTAACATTATTTTGGATCACTTTTCTAGGTCATCACAATTTTGTTAACTCAACCATTGAAGGGTGACACTAGTTTGGATCACTTTTCAGGTTATTTTTCACAACATTGCAATCCGAAGCTCAACCACTTCCTAAGAGTATTAAAGGTAGGATTGAACAAATAGCAACCACCTAGTGTGCATATATCCCCTATTGACTGGCCCCCAGGAATAGCGAACCGAACATTGATTTGCTCTTCACGGGTGGCATGCAGCAACAAGCTTCACTTTGAAGTATTAAAAGGGGGGGGGGGGGTTGTAAAAAAAAAAGCTACACACCAGGGAGAAAGCCTTGCATTACTGTGCGGCGTGTCGTGCTTGCCCCGTCCCTTGGACTACAGGAGAGTCAGGATGCTCTACATTGCAGATAGAGAAAGGAGCTGTGTGTTAGTGGGCATCCTGACTCTCCTGTAGTCCAAGGAGGGAGCACGGCACTGCACACCAGGGAGAAAGCCTTGCATTGCTTTGTGGAGTTATAGACAGAAGAACAGGAAGCGAGGATTTCTCAGAAGAAATAAGGACATTTAAAAGCAAAATTGAAGGATAAGGTAAGTGAAGGAGGACTGCACTAAGGTAAAGGAAGCTCTTTAGAAAAAAAAGGATTTTTGTACTCACCATAAAATCCATTTCTCTGAGTTCATAGACGGACACAGCCTTCATTGACCTTAGGGTTATGCTTCTTCCTACCAGGAGATTTAGGCAGAATTCTACAGCACTTAAGGTGTAAAAAACTTTCCTTAATGCCGCTCCTCCCAGGGGGCGTGGCTCTCCAGGCATAACCCACACCCTGCTTTAGCAGCCTCAGTTCGTAACAAGCAGTACAAACAAAGGAGGGGTGGGTGCTGTGTCCGTCTATGAACTCAGAGAAATGGATTTTACGGTGAGTACAAAAATCCTTTTTTCTCTTTCGTTCATAGACGGACACAGCCTTCATTGACCTTAGGGACGTCCCCAAGCAGTGTCAAAAAATTTGAGGGGTGGGAAAAATAACAGCAAAAACAGGTTACACCCCAAACAAAAACCGGAGTTACTCAACGGAGGAACTCCAACCCTAAACTGCCGCCTGTAACACCCTGCGGCCGAAGGGAGGCATCAGAAGATGCACTCACATCCACCATATAAAACTTTGAAAAAGCGTGGACCGACGACCAGGTCGCAGCCTTACACACCTGTAACACAGAGGCTTGGTGTCGGAAAGCCCAAGAGGCCCCGATCGCCCTGGTCGAATGCGCCATGACCCGAAAGGGGGGCGCCCGCACTTCAGGGCATAGGCCTGAAGCACAACCTGTCGGATCCACCTGGAAATGGTGGCCGACGAGACTGCCAGGCCCTTACTGGTACCGGACACAGACACGAACAGCGAGTCCGACTTCCGGAACGGAGCGGTCGCCGACAAGTAAACTCGAAGGGCCCGAACCACATCCAAAGAATGTAAAGTGGCCTCCTTCGGGTTCTTCGGCTGAGGACATAAGGATGGAAGAACAATGTCCACATCCAAGTGAAAAGCCGAAACGACCTTAGGGAGAAAAAACGGCTGCGGCCGCAGCACCACCTCATCCTTACGGATGACCAAGCAGGGAGCCTTGCAAGACAAGGCCGCCAGAACAGACAGACACCCGTCTGATCGAGGTAATTGCTACCAGAAATAAAATCACCTTTTGTGACAATAAACAAAAAACCTCCCGAATGTCCTCAAAGGGAGCATCCCGAAGCACTGAAAGGACCAAATTCAAGTCCCATGGGGGTAATGGAGGGCGCACCGGAGGGGCCACCTGCCAGACCCCCTGACCCAACGCACGCACCCAGGAGTGCGATGCCAAGGGTCGCTGCAAGTAAAAACAGCCAGAGCAGAAATCTGGCTCCTAACCGTACGTAAGGCGAGAGCCTGAACCACTCCCTGCTGCAAAGACAGCAGAATCCTGTACACAACGCATGTACGAGAGTGCCAGTTCATCTCCCCACACACAGAGAAGTAGGCCTTCCATGTATGAGGAAAAAACCTACGTGAGGTAGCCTTCCGTGCAGGCAGCACGGTAGAGACCACCAAGCCCAATAGGCCTTGGTCCTTAAGCCCCTGGCTCTCAACAGCCACGCCGCTAAGGCCGGTGGCTGTGAAACAGGGTGGAAGATCGGACCCTGTAACAGAAAATCAATTCCCAGGGGAAGACGCTAGGGGGCGTCTGCCAGCAGACGCACCTGGTCCGCGTACCAGAAGCGACGCGGCCAATCTGGGGCAATCAGGACCGATAGAATCCCTACAGCTTCTACTCTGCGCAGCAGGCGAGGAAGAAGCTTCCGAGGAGGGAAGGTGTAAAGTAGGCGACAGCGACCCCAAGGAGCCACCAACGCGCCTGACGCGTCCGCCCACGGGTCCTTAAACCTGGCCACGAACCGTGGCACCTACCGATAGAGATGGGACGCTAGAAGGTCCACGTCCGGAGTGCCCCACTTTCGGCACAGACCCCGAAACACCTGCGGGTGGAGAGACCACTCTCCTTGGCCCAGTGCAGTGCGACTTAGGTAGTCGGCTAGCCAATTCCGTATTCCCGGAATGTACCCAGCCGAAACGGACCCTTCGGCCCACCGAAAGGATGCGCGCGACCCCCGTCGCTGCAACAGAACTCCGTGTGCCTCCCTGATGATCAACCTACGCCACGGACGTGGTGTTATCGGACGGGATCCTGACCGGTCGGCCCTGTAGATCCAGGGACCACCTGGCAAGGCAAAGCTTGATTGCTCGGAGCTCCAGAACGTTGATCAGTAGGCAGGAACCACCTGAGTCCAGTGCCCCTAGCGCCCCTCCCCAACCGGAGAGGCTGGCATCCGTCGTGACCACTGTCCAGTGGCCTGCAGAAAAATGACTTTCCGGCCCGAAGCACCGGAAACGCCAGCCACCACACCAGGGGAGACATGATCAGATGACTCAACTGAATCTGGTAATCCAGAGATGACGGAAGCTAGTCCCATCGTGACAGCAGTTCCCTCCATAGTACCCTGGCGTGGAATTGGGCATACGGAACCGCCTCGAAAGAGGCTACCAACTGACCCAGAACCTTCCTGCAGAATCGCAGAGATGACCGCTTCTGGGTCTGCAACTACTGCACAGCAAATATCAGAGTCTGAAGTTTTTCCGCTAGGAGAAAAAAACACTCCCGCCCCGGAGGAATCCAGGACCAGTCCCAGGTATCCCTGAGACGGAATCAACCCTGATTTCAGGACAATCCAGAAACCAGCCGAACACTCGGAGAGCCTGACACGTGATAGACACGGCTCCACCAATGCAGAGCTCGAAGAAGCTCGTAGGAGAATGTCGTCCCATGATAACAAACCCCCGCTGTCACAGCCGGGCCAGTATCGGGACGAGCACCCTGGCGAAAACCCGCTGAATGGGAAGGACACCATTGAAAATGGCCCCCCCGACCGCAAAGCACAGAATCTCCGGTGGTTTGAGGATATGTAGGTACACGTTCATGACATCCAAGGATGCCAGAAAATCCCCCTGATGAAGTGCCGCTATTACCAAGCGAATCGACACCACCTTGACAAAACAAAACGAGGGACTTGAGGCCCAGGATCGACCGGGCCCCATCCTCCGTGGGGACACAAACAGAATGGAGTAAAACCCAGAGACCGTTCCAACGAGGGAACTGGCACAATCACTCCCCTGACCAGAAGATCCTGGACAGCCCCTGACGGAGTCAACCGGCGAACCGGAGGAGGCCAGAAGCCGGAGGGAAAAAACCTGTTTGGCAGACGAGAGAAACTCAATCTTGTACCCCAAGGAAAACACTTCGCAATGCGAAGCCAGTCTCCCACCCGAGACACGGGCGGGAGCAGACCTTCAGGCGGAAGCAGGTATGTCCACAGACTTGTTAGGCATGCGGTATCAGGTGCGCTGCTACCCCGCAGCGGGGATTCAAGCACCATGTAGACCTACCTCCACCGCACAGGGCGAGCGAAAAAACGCTCGGTGGTAGGCAAGGAGGGTCCTTGTACAGGGCGAGGTCCCTAGCCCTTCCCAGACTGTGGGAACAGCATGCTCTTACCAACCGTGGCATCCTCAATGATGCCAGTCAGGGAAGACCCAAAAGGACCGTTCACCCTTAACGGCCATCACCAAGGCCACCTTAGAGGTCCTTCTTCCAGCTCCTGCAGCAGGAGCTTCGCCCTTTAAGTCGGGGCCTGACCAGGGCCCCCGGCCAGAGCCGGCCTCACCGCCGAACCCACCACCGTGAATAGGGAGCGGGCCACGGCCTCCACTCTCCTATCAGCGGGATCCTGAAATGCAGGAGCCCCTTCCACAGGCAACGTGGTGGCCATGCGCAGTCTGGACACAGGGGGGATACCACTGGCGGAGGAGAGACCTACTTTGTTTTTTGTTTTTTAAAGCCCCCCTCAAGGGGGTAACAGGTTGCAAAATTTTTTGACAAACTTTTTGCGGTGCATCCCATTCCTTGTATAACATATAGTCCAAATAAGGAACACAAGGAAACCCTTCAGCGGTGCGTGGTAGTCTGCTGGTACTGACACGGAGGTGTCTCCGCCACATCCTTAATTTTTAGAGTCTCACGCACCGCAGAAACAAGAGCTCCAACAAATTCTTGCCAGCAACTGACTGCAGCAGAGTCATCCTCACTATCCATAAGGGTTAAAACCTGCAGCCTCTGACATAACAGAAACAGAAAAAAACAGCGATTCTGTGTCATCCCTAGAAGCAGGCTTCAGGGAGGGGGCGCTTTTTTACCCCCCATCCGGGCACCAGCTACTTCAAACCTGGCAAGAAACCCAGGACAGCCAACATAACAGATGTGGCAGGGGAAGGGGCATTAAGGGTTAACTCAGGCATAGCTTGAGTTCCATAGTGTCAGCGCTGAGTCACCCACCCTGCAAGGCAGGACAAAAAAAAACCAAAAAACACTGGTCACCTCCTTGCTGTTATTGCAGAGCATGGGGGCCCCTGGTATTCACCACCCCACCCAGCTGCAGAGGGAGCTGAAAAACCTGAGGTGTGCTCTGATGTGCTGGCTGTGATGTGTCTTCACCTCATGGAAGATTCACAGCGTTTCACAGCACTAAAACTGGTAGAAGAGACCAGAGGCTGTGCTGAGTCATCTCAGGGAAGAATCACAGCGTTACCAAGGAGATTTCCAAGATGGCCACCATCTGAGGTAAAAATTACCTCATAGAACACAGCAGCACTGGCTGTGCTTTGTCTGTCACCTCAGGAAAGAATCACATCGTTACCAAGGAGATTTCCAAGATGGCCGCTGTCTGAGGTAAAAATCAACTCATAGAACACAGCAGCACCCCCCAGAGTAACATACACAGTCCCCCAACAACACACTGGCCCCGGTGGTAATAAAGAAAACCCAGGAGGCCCCCCCTTCACAGCCACTACCCAGTCAGGGGAAGGAGGGAGAGGAAGGGGAGAGAGGAAAGCAGGGCGGACCCTCAGTCGACCTCCCCAGGGAAAACACCAGCCAGACCACTTACCTGAGTAAGGGGCCACTACTTACCCGTCCTGCGACTACCCGGCTGGAGGTATCCCAGACAGAACCAACGTCCGTAAACGGCATGGCTGTCGGCCAGACACACTGACAAAGCCATAGAGACCGGTCATATGTGTGCCCTAGAACCAAAGTTCCCCGGCCGCCCCTGGAGCAATGGGGCTTGTCGTGGACGTCCCAAAGCTGAGCTGAGGGCCGGCACACGCTCGAAGGCCGAACATGGGGGGGACTACAAGGGTCGAGGACCCAGCCTGTCACCCAGTCGGCTGTTGATAGAAGAATCGCAGGATTCAAAATGCAGGAACAAAATAAAAAAGCGAGAAAAATCGCCAGAAAAAAACTCCAGAGTCCAGGAACTCCAGAGAGCCTTGACCTGTCGTTAGGCACAAAACAAACCGAGGCTGCTAAAGCAGGGTGTGGGTTATGCCTGGGGGAGCCACGCCCCCTGGGAGGAGCGGCATGAAGGAAAGTTTTTAACACCTTAAGTGCTGTAGAATTCTGCCTAAATCTCCTGGTAGGAAGAAGCATAACCCTAAGGTCAATGAAGGCTGTGTCCGTCTATGAACGAAAGAGAAATAGGATTTTTGTACTCACCGTAAAATCCATTTCTGAGTTCATGGACAGACACAGCAGCATTGACCTTAGGGTTACGTATTTTTTCTCTAGGAGAGACTAGGCAGAAAAAACACAGCACTTTGTGTTAAAAACACTTTAGTACAGCACCTCCCATGGGGGCATGTCCCCCGGGTACATCCCACTCTCTAGAAGCATCCAGCCTCAGTTCGTAGACAAGCAGTACAAACAGAGGGGTGGGTGCTGTGTCCGTCCATGAACTCAGAGAAATGGATTTTACGGCAAGTACAAAAATCCTATTTTCTCTTTCGTTCATGGACGGACACAGCAGCATTGACCTTAGGGACGTTCCCAAGCAGTGTCAAAAATTTCAAAGGGTGGGGGGGAAAAAAAGGAAACCAGGTTTCACCCCAAACAAACCAGAGTTCAACGGAGGAACTTCAACCTTAAACTGCCGCCTGTAAAACCTTGCGGCCAAAGGAGGCATCCGAATATGCACTCACATCCACCTTATAAACTTGGTGTTGACCAGGTCGCCACCTTACAAATCTGTAAGACAGACGCTTTGTGACGGAAAGCCCAAGAGGCACCAATCGCCCTGGTCGAATGCGCCTTGACCTGAAAGGGAGGCGCCCGCCCCTTTAGGGCATAGGACTGGAGCACGACTTGTCTGATCCACCTAGAAATGGTGGCCGACGAGACCGCCAGACCTTTTTTAGGACCAGTCACCGACACGAACAGCGAGTCCGACCTCCGAAACTGAGCCGTAGCAGACAAGTACACCCGTAGGGCTCGAACCACGTCCAAGGAATGAAAAGTGGTCTCCTTCGGGTTTTTTGGCTGAGGGCATAAGGATGGAAGAACAATGTCCTCATTAATGTGAAAGGCCGAAACAACCTTTGGAAGGAATGATAGCTGCGGTCGCAGCACCACTTTATCCTTATGGATGACTAAGTAGGGAGCCTTGCAAGACAAGGCCGCCAGTTCAGATACTCGTCTGACCGAGGTAATTGCTACCAGAAAAACCACCTTCTGAGACAGAGTCAACAAGGGGAATCTCCTGAATGTCCTCAAACGGAGCTTCTTGAAGCGCCGAAAGAACTAAATTTAAGTCCCATGGAGGTAGTGGAGGATGCACAGGAGGGGCCACATGCCGGACCCCTGCAAAAAACGTACGCACCAGAGACATGTAGGCCCTCCATGTATGATAGTAAATCTTTCGTGAAGTGGACTTCCGTGCCCGTAGCATGGTAGAAATCACCAGGCCTGACAGGCCTCGGTCCTTCAACACCTGGCTCTCAACAGCCACGTTGTCAAAGCCAGCGACTAAAGCAGGGTGAAAGATAGGACCTTGTGACAGCAGGTCTTCTCTCAGTGGTAGACGCCAAGGAACGTCTGCCACCAGCTGCACCAGGTCCCACATACCAGGGACAGCGCAGCAAATCAAGATAGTTGGTATCCTCTCAGCTTCCACCCTGCGTAGCAGGCAAGGAAGAATCTGCAGGGGAGGGAAGGCGTATATTAGGCGGTAGTGACCCCAAGGCTCTACCAGCACGTCTGATGCTTCTGCCCACGGGTCCCTCGATCTGGTCACAAATCGTGACACCTTCCGATTGAGACGGGATGCTAGAAGTTCCACGTCTGGAGTGCCCCATTTCTGGCACAGAGTCTGAAACACCTCCGGGTGTAGCGACCATTCTCCTTGGTCTAGCTTTTGGCGACTTAGAGATAGTCGGCTTGCCAATTCAGCACGCCCGGAATGTACACCGCCGACAGAGCTGGAACGTAGCTTTCGGCCCACCGGAGAATGTGCACGACTTCGTCGCCACCGAGCTTTGTGTGCCCCCCCCTGATGATTGACGTATGCCACAGCCGTGGCGTTGTCGGACTGGATTCTGACCGGTCGGCCTTGTAGGCCCAGAGACCACTTGATCGCTCGGAGCTCCAGTACATTGATCGGAAGACGGGACTCCTGAGTCCAAACGCCCCTGGGCTGACGGGACACCCCCCCAGCCGGAGAGGCTGGCATCCGTTGTGATCACGGCCCAGTGACATGGCAGAAACGACATTCCGTTCCAGAGTACCGGAGATGTCAGCCACCACACTAGGGAGGACTTGGTCAGTCGACTCACCGAATCTGGTAATCCAGATTATTACCTTCTGTAACACTCGTGTGGAATTGGGCATACGGGACTGCTTCGAAAGAGGCCATCAGACCCAGTACTCATGCAAAAGCGAAGCGACACCCATTTCTGGGTCACCAACCGCTGCACCACAGAGTCTGCAGCTTTTCTGCTGGGAGGAAAAAAAAAAAACAAAAAAAAAAACTTTTGCCTCCGAAGAATCCAGGACCAACCCCCAGATACTCCAGCCGCTGAGACGGTACCAGTACCGACTTCTGTATATTCAGTAGCCAACCGAATTCCAGAAGGGTCCGACAGGTGATAGACGCGTCCTCTTCTAACTCTGAGCTTGAGGAAGCTCTCAGAAGGTCATCCAAGTATCCAGCGCTGCCGCAGCAGGGCCAGAATCAGGGCAAGCACTTTGGTAAAAATCCGAGGTGCAAAGGCCAGGCCGAACGGGAGGGCCACAAACTGAAAGTGGTCCTCTCCGATCGCAAAACGCAGAAATCGCGGGTGTTTTGCACATATGGGGATATGCAGGTACGCGTCCTTGATGTCCAAGGACGCTAGGAAATCCCCCTGATGGAGCGCCGCTATTACTGAGTGTATCGACTCCATCCTGAACTTTTGTACTTTGACAAAGCAATGGAGGGCCTTGAGGTCCAGGACTAGATGGACCCCATCCTTCTTGGGGATTACAAACAAATTGCAGTAAAACCCCTGAAAGCGTTCCTGTGAGGGAACCGGAACAATCACTCCCCTGACCAGCAGATCCTGAACAGTCGACAGATTTTTCAGGCGCCCTGGAGGGAAAAAAATCTGTTTGGCGGACAAGAGAAATTCTATCTTGTACCCCGAGGACACTACTTCGCAAACCCAACAGTCGGAAAGAAGAGGCCTCCAACGAGCCGTGAATTCGCGAAGCCGGCCCCCCACCCGTGTTGTGGGCGGGGGCAAACCTTCAGGCAGAGGTAGGCTTGCAGTACCAGGTGCGCTTTTGTCCTTCAGTGGACGTCTTAGCACCCTGAAAACGTTCCTGTCGCACTTGGCGAGCGAAAAGACCGCTTGGGGGTAGTAAATGAGGGCCCTTGCCTACCGCGAGGCTCCTTTCCCTTCCCAGACTGCGGGAGCAGAGTGCTCTAACCGCCTGTGGCATTTTATGTTATCCAGGGAAGCCCCAAAAAGCCGTTCACCCTTAACCACTTAAGCCCCGGACCAATATGCTGGCTAAAGACCCAAGGGGTTTTTACAGTTCGGGACTGCGTCGCTTTAACAGACAAATGCGCGGTCGTGCGACGTGGCTCCCAAACAAAATTGGCGTCCTTTTTTCCCCACAAATAGAGCTTTCTTTTGGTGGTATTTGATCACCTCTGCGGTTTTTTATTTTTTGCGCTAACAAAAATAGAGCGACAATTTTTAAAAAAATGCAATATTTTTTACTTTTTGCTGTAATAAATATCCCCCAAAAACCATATATAAAATTTTTTTTTTCCTCAGTTTAAGCCGATACGTATTCTACCTATTTTTGGTAATAAAAAAAAATAAAAAAAAAAATAAATCGCAATAATCGTTTATCGGTTGGTTTGCGCAAAATTTATAGCGTTTACAAAATAGGGGATAGTTTTTTTGCATTTTTATTTTTTTTACTAGTAATGGCGGCGATCAGCGATTTTTTTTCGTGACTGCGACATTATGGCGGACACTTCGGACAATTTTGACACATTTTTGGGACCATTGTAATTTTCACAGCAAAAAATGCATTTAAATTGCATTCTTTATTGTGAAAATGAGTTGCAGTTTGGGAGTTAACCACAGGGGGCGCTGTAACATTTAGGGATCGCCTAGTGTGTGTTTACTAGTGTAGGGGGGTGTGGCTGTAGGACTGACACCATCGATCGAGTCTTCCCTATAAAAGGCATCACTCGATCGATGCGCCGCCACAGTGAAGCACGGGGAAGCCGCGTTTACACATGGCTCTCCCCGTTCTTCAGCTCTGGGGAGCGATCGCGACTAAAAACAAATAGCCGTGCCGTCGTCCCGGATCGCTCCCCGAGCGTACTCGACCTCCGCATGTAACGGGGGGGGGGGGTCCCGATCAGACCCCCCACCCACGTCTAGCAGAGGACGTACAGGTACGTACATGTGCCTGTCCGTGCCATTCTGCTGACGTATATGTACATGAGGAGGTCGGGAACTGGTTAAAGGGTAAGTCCACCAGGGACTTCTTAGAGGACTGGTCCGCAGACCAACACTTCAGCCACATAAGGCGGCGTAGTACCACCGCGGAGGCCCTGGAAAGCAAGGGAAGTGTATCCATGGCTGACTCAGACAAATTTTAGACCTTGGACCAACTGGTCAACGCAGGTCTCAGAAGCACCCTGCGCCTCCAGCTCCTGCACCAGGGACTTAGCCCGTTCGGTAAGAGTGTGGCCAAAACCGGTCTCACTGCCGACCCCACCACTGTGAATAAAGAGCGGGCCTCAGCTCTGTCTGCGGGGTCCTTAAAAGGTGGGAGCCCCTTCTACAGGCAACGTGGTAGCTTTGTTCAGCCTGGACACAGGGGGGGGGGGTTCACTGACGGAGGAGATACCCTTTGGGGGAGGATTTCCAAAAAAGGTGGGTAACGGACCGCGAAGTACTTTGGTACAGCAAAAGCTTTCTGCGGCCCATCCCATTCCTTGTATAAGTCGTCCAGATACGGAACACAAGGAAACACTTTTGCGGTGCGGCTTGCGGAACCCAAAAGGGACCGGCATGTCTGATGCCTCCGCCAAATCCTCAAGTTTTAGGCCCCATGCACACGAGAAGCAATTACAAACACCTCTAAACGCACGTTTTCAAAGGCAAAAACCGGCGTTCAAAACGCCCGTTTTTGCCGCGAATTGCGGTGTTTTACCGCGTTTGCGGCTGTCAGCGCTTATCTCAAATACACTGTAGACCCTCCCAAAGTTTAAAACGCAAAAATAAAACGCTTCTGAACCCAAAATTTTGCGTCTGAAAAAACGGACATAAACCCAACTGCTTTAAAACGCCAAAAACATGATTGTGTGCATGGACACATAGGATAACATTAAATGTGTTCAGGGACAGTTGAAAAAAATGCCCAAATGCCTCTGAACTCGAGTTTGGCAGCGTCTCGTGTGCATGGGGCCTTAGAGTATCCCGCAATAAGAGCTCCCACAAATTCCTTATCCTGCTTTGACCCTGAAGCAGAATCATCCTCACTGTCTGCGTGGGTTAAGTCTGCATCCTCTGACATGACGGAAGTGTGGTCAAAAGCAGAACCTGATTCTGCGTCAGAGACATCCCCCGCTTCCATCCTGGCAACGCCTCCAGGACTGCCGTCACAGCATCCAGCGAGGCCACAGGAGCAGGGGCACCAAGGGTTAACTCTGGCATGAGTGGGGAAGACGCCTCACATGAGGGCCCTGGTGGTTGACTACATGCTGCCCACCACAAAAAAAATGTTTGCCACCTTAGTAAACGGACCCACCGGTCACCCTCCAGGCTAAAATAGAGAGCAGGGACCCCCGGGGACTCACCACAGGATGTACTGCTGAGCAGAGCTGATTGAGGGAAACGGCACAGCAGCACTCAGAGAAGCCGCGGTGTGCGCGCCATTATTTCAGGCACTAGAGGCCAAAGAATTTCTAAAATGGCTGCCGACATGCACAAAACAGCATGCGGGCTACAGTAAAATGGCCGCCGAATGCATAGAACCGCGGCTCGGGCAAAATGGCGGCCATACACGTGCAGAAAACAGTGAAACACACACACAGCCCAACACAGACAGAGCACCTCCGCAAAAAAATAGCCCCAGTACAGTAAACACACAGTACCCCCCAGCAAGGCAGCCATCCCCGGCAGTCGCAGAGCCCCCCCCACCTCACAGCCGCCACCCAGAAACAGGGGAGGGAGAAGAAAGCAGGGTGGACACTCAGTCGACCTCCCCAGGAATGCACCATCCAAAATCACCCCGCCGAAGCAAGGGGACACTACTTACCCGTCCTTTCACCACCGGCTGGAGGCATTCCAGACAGAACCAACATCCGCATGCGGCATGGCTGTCGGCCCGGCAGACTGACACAGCCATAGAGACCAGTCATATGTGCGCCCTGGAACATGTAGTTCACCGGCCGCCCCTGGAGCAACGGGGCATGTCGTGGATAGCCTAGTGAAAGACCGGCACACGCTCGATGGCCAAACATGGGACTACAAGGATTCGAAATCCAGCCTGTCACCCAGTCAGCAGTTGATAGGGATCCCAGGATCCAAAAAGCAGGAACAAAAAAAATAAAATTCAGGTGAGAAAAAAAAATAATAATTTGCAAAAAACTCTAGAGCACATTGTCTTCAGAAAAGGCCAAGCTCTCCTGACGCTAGGCAGATGAAAACTGAGGCTGGATGCTTCCAGAAAGTGGGATGTACCCGGGGACACGCCCCCATAGGAGGTGCTGTACTAAAGTGTTTTAACACTAAAAGTGCTGTTTTTTTCTGACTAGTCTCTCCTAGAGAACAGGTACATAACCCTAAGGTCAATGCTGCTGTGTCCGTCCATGAACGAAAGAACATTTTTTACCTTTACAACCCCTTTAAAGCGGTAGTTCACCCTCACTTACATAATTTTTCCATCGAGACAGGCATTGTAGCGCGAGCTACAGTATGCCTGTCCCAATTTTTTTACCCCCGTAC
This sequence comes from Rana temporaria, assembly GCF_905171775.1. NCBI lineage: Eukaryota > Metazoa > Chordata > Amphibia > Anura > Ranidae > Rana > Rana temporaria. The sequence continues at coordinate 239,769,213 of NC_053489.1, read as the reverse complement.
TCACTGTGTACTCGTACATTAAAGATTTCGGCTCCCGCGGGGAATGGGCGTGCCTATGGAGAGGGAGGATGATTGACAGCCGGCCCTGGCACGTCACTCTCCCCGAAGACAGCCGGAGTAGGTCTCGGCTCTTCACGGCGCCTGCGCACAGGCTATGCGCAGGCGCCGTGAAGAGCCAAGCCTATTTCGGCTATTTCCGGATAAGCGTGACGCGCCAGGGCCGGCCGTCAATCACTTTCCATCGGGATTGGAACGCCCATTCCCCGTGGGCAGACGGAATCGTCTAGGTCGGATTAAACAGTGAGTACGGGGATAAAAAATGTAAGACCGGCATACTGTAGCTCGCGCTACGATGCCGAATTTTATGATGGAATAAAAAAAAAACATTTTTTTTTATTCTAGGGTGAACCCCCGCTTTAAGTATAACAATATCACTTTGGAAGGTTCACCATCAGTTTGGATATAGTCACTTAAGAGGAAATGGATTTTATTTAACACTACAAGTTAACCCACAGGATTCAACCATATCCCTACCCATACTACTATCCAATTGGAGGACAGCGACACTTACCCAAATAACACACATCTATACCCCCAAAGGGGTTTTCAGGGACCGTTTTATAGGAATGGACCACAGTCCTGGACCAGTATAGCACCCAACAGCAGACTTTATACTATGTGCCAAGTTGAACACTGATGCAGTATCCAAAACGTTACAGGCTGTCCCCACATGGGGTCCAGGTATGGCTCCCATGGTTTGCGCTGATCCAGATGCATGGCTTCTATTTGTGGCATTGGGGAGTTGAATTCAAATAAGAAGAAAACCAAGGTGGTTAGACCCAGCGATTTCTCCATGAAGGAGATTAGGGCAATCACTTTAGAATACCATCAAGAGTGGGGTAGGGTTTTAGGACACGCATCCAGGGAGCATGTCCTCAAGCTTTGAGATGTCCAATCACCTGAAGGTATGAGCTCATAATCCAGTCTGAATATTTTGCCTGTGTCCTGTACAGTACAAGAGCATTACTCAAGAGCTTTTGCAACAAACTGGAATTTCTGCAATAACCATGGCAGCAGCAGGTATGTGCAGACACCATCAAGTACCTTGTAGGGCATATTATTAACCACTTCAATACCAGGCACTTCCCATCCTTCCTGCCCAAGCCAATTTTCAGCACTGTTTAATTGAAAATTACATGGTCATGCTACACCATACCCAAACTAAATCTTTTATAATTTTGTATGTTTTTCCCCCCAAACAGCTTTGTTGGTGGATTTGATTACCTCTGCGGTTTATTTTTGCTAAACCATTAAAAAAAAAAAACTAAACTAAAAAAGTGTGAAGTTATAAAATTTTGTAAATAAGTATCCTCCTTCACTGATAAGGTGGCACCAATGAGATGGCACTGAGGCGACAAATAAGCAGCACTGGTAGGAATTTGTTGGGCACTGATTGGCAGCTGCCTGGTGATCTAGGGGTCATACATGGTGGTCTGGTGTGGCATCCTGGGCAGACATTCAAGAGGAGCTGCGCTGATAATCAGCACAACCTTCTAAAAAAGGTTAGTTGAACTGGTGTTATTGCCCAAGTATATTAATGGCTTGGTGGGGTCTGGATTAAAGCTACTTTTTGGCCCTGGAAGCAAGTAGGCATGTAGAAAAGTCAAAACACCTATATATCTGTCTCATGTCAGCATCTCAGGGTGCTGAAACAGCCAAGAAATTAGAATTTTCAAAAATGGTTAGAAATGGCGGCCTCCATATTTGTAGTACAATTTCAGACAAGTACATAGATCAGAAAAGCAAGTGTCAGACCTAATCTACATACTTGTTAGTAAATTGCTAAAAACACACATGTACTGAACAGCACTAAAATCAGAAGCTATAAATCTGGGGATTGGTTTGCAGGTTTTTATTGTAATGTGGATGTCAACAAAACTTGTACAGGTTAGAATATAAAACATTCATGACTTCTCTTCAGTCATCTTGCAGGAAATTTTAAAACAAGATCACCGACCTTGTTGGACTCAAACTGCAAATGAAGAGACCCGCAAAAAAGGCCCAACACATTAGAACAAGCTTAGAAAGTACAATAGATCTTCATGGGCACACTACACTCCCTCCAGCCATATATTTTACCACAATGCTAAGTGCTGACAAAACCACTTCAGCAAAACCTTGTTTACAATTTACACACTGAAGAGCCTGCAAAGAAATGGATTCTTAATTAAAAAAAACAAAAACAAAAAACAAACATTGGTACTACCGTTAAATTTTCATTTTAATATCTCCACAAGTTGTGAATACTAAGGTACAGACAAAGAATAGTCATAATGTAACAATGGAGGAACTCCATGCTAGCATTATAAATATGGAATTATAAATTTAAAACATTTCTGGCTTAAAAAATAAATCTTGAGTAAAGGAGGCTTTCAACTTCTAGTAGGGTCTCTCCCTGCGCTCCTGGCGATGGTCACCCCTAGATAGAAGAAAACCAGCATTATTGGATGATCCAGGAAAGAGTGGGAGTTGGAATAAGTATTCTAAAAACTTGCTTACTTATCCATCTTGCCAGGGCCACCACGTCTTCCACCACCACCTCTTCCTCCCATTGGCTCCAAGAGAGGTCCTGGGGGACCAGGTGGTCCACCTCTCCTTCCTCCACCAAATCCTCGGTCCATTCCACGACCTCTAAAGCCTCCCCTGTCTCCTCCTCGTCCACCTCTAAACATACCAGGGCCACCACGGTCCATCAAACCTCTGCCTCCTCTCATGCCAGGACCGCCTCTACCTCTTTCGTTACCTGATGGAGGAAAGGGGGAAATTAAAAATAAGGATAGAAGGTGGCATAAACAAGCTAAACTGACAAGTAATGCAAGCCATATGCAATCACTGAGTATTTTTGCTTCTGCTGTGCTTAGCACTATTAAGACAGACCTACAGTTATGTAGCGATACTAAGTCAATCTTGTTAGCAAGCACCTCTGTAGGTTAGAGCAACACAAAAGGTAAGGAGCAGTTCTCATTTGAGCAACTAAAGTTTTCAGGAGTGGCAACAGATCTTTACAAACTGAGCAAAACGGGTCTTTGGCTGTACAGGATTTTAGAAGCCCTTGAAACTCAACATTGTCCCCTCCTAAAAGGTTAGAGACTTGAATACTTAAAGCGGAGGTCGAACCAAATGTTTATTTTATTTTTTAAAGTCAGCAGCTACAAATACTGCAGCTGTCTAAAATACGGACACTTAACTGTCCAGGGTGCCTGCGATGCCAGCAACCAAAAAAGAGCGCTCGGCTCGTGTGCTGCCGACGCCATCTTCGGTATGGGAATCAGGAAGTGAAACCTTACAGCTTCACTTCCCTATTGCACACACTTGACTCGTGCTGTGCGATTTCACTGGTCCCCGTGCGTCTCCCAGAAAACAGCGGGACGGGACGCGAAGGAAGTGGCATAGATACCCAAGCCACTCGCGGGTATCCATGCCCAGATGTGGGAGCAAACAACTTTATTAAACAGGCATCTGCTCCCCTGAAAGGTGGCAAATGTGACACCGGAGGGTTCCAAAAAGCAGAAGTTCTTTTGGGTGGAACTCCGCTTTAACTTATTCTTTTCTCCCATAAGTGATCTAAAAACACCTTGGGCTGTTGAAGCAATGCCTTGGCCACCTTGTGTACAAAAAAGGCCCTATATTGTACCTGATGCAACCACTGGCTTTGCACCTTAGAGAAGTAGTTTCACGAGAGTGGTCTTACAGATGGAGAGCTTTCCAACTCAAGAAAGCAAATGTTACAACTGTCTTCCCCAGACTAAAACGTTTCTTAGAGTGTGGGGGTAACCAAGGGCATTATTTTGCTGCTTTGAGTTGCCTACACAAATTGAACATGGTAGCAAGCAATCTTTCATGATCTCACAACAGTCCAGTTATTTCAGAATGATCACCGCATGCTGTGTGTACACCATACTCCTTAGGGCAGGGTTTGACAAATCTGCTTGGAATCTAGGAGCCAGTTAAAAAGTTAGGAGCCAGAAAACTTTGCGCAGAAGTGAACGCATACGTGAGTAGCGCCCGCATATGTAAACGGTGGTCAAACCACACATGTGAGGTATCGCCACGATTGGTAGAGCGAGAGCAATAATTCTAGCCCTAGACCTCCTCTAACTCAAAACATGCAACCTGTAGATTTAAAAGTTTGTCGCCATTCCACAAGCGAATGCAATTTTGAAGCGTGACATGTTGGGTATCAATTTACTTGGCGTAACATCTTTCACAATATAAAATAAAAAATTGGACTAACTTTACCGTTGTAAAGTGTATTTTTCCCCCCCAAAAAAAGTGCGCTTGTAAGACCGCTGCGCAAATATGGTGACAAAGTATTGCAACGACCGCCATTTTATTCTCTAGGGTGATATATATATATATAAAATGTTATATAGATATAAAAATAAATAGAGGTGAAAGAGGCCAAACAGGGAGATGAATTTTTTTAAATTCTTTTAAGGCCTCATTCACACTTGGCGGACTCAGTCACTACGGAGTCCGCCTGCTCAGCGGGAGATCAGTCCGCAGATCTCCGTTGAGCCGGCGGATGACAAGCTCCTCTCTGCTCACTAAGCGGGGAGGGGCTTGTCTGGCACCGCTGTCTCCTATGGAGCGATCTGATAAAAACGGACAGCATGTCCGTTTTCATCAGATCTTACCCGATCCGCATGGAGACGTGGCCCCATGTCGGTTTTTAGCGGGTCGGATGTCAGCGGACATGTCTCCGCTGACATCCGACGCTCCATAGCGATGCATGGAGCGGCCGTTCAGGGCCGTGACAGACGGACCCGAATGGCCCCAAGTGTGAATGAGGCCTAAGAAAACTTTTTTTTTTTTTTTTAAGTAAAAGTGCCATTAAAAAAAAAAAAAAAAAAAAAAAAACTATATGAAGCCATTTAAACCAGCTCCCCCCACTAGGCAAAAGGTGCCAGATGACAGCCACAATCACTTCCTGCTCTTCTCCACTTTGGGTAGGAGATGGGCAGGCAGTAAATCCAGGCAGAAATCCCATTAGTGTTGCCGGCTATCTCTTGTCATACCAGCGGCGACCACAAGATGGCACCAAACTACAGTAGGATATATAGGCCTGCAGTAGGCCGCAAAGCCGCGGCCTCAATTACCAGCCGGTTCTGCGCGGCGGGGAACGGAGACGCAGGATACCCCAGCTCACCAATTCTAGTCGCAATTGTGACCTGGCACCCGGGAATTGTTTAACTCGGCCTTAGGGAGCCATTTGTTTTTACCAGTCTAATTTTACCAGTTCTAAAAATGTGTTCACTCACTAGATTTACAAGCATAACTGAGCAACTAAAGTCTTCTTGTTCAAACAATGTGATGACCAGTAAATGGATTAACTTTTCAGTAGCAAGAGATTTGAAATTGCCCATGTATCTGCTCTAAAACCAGCTTTAGGCTGGGTTCACACTGATGCGAATTGGACGTGGAGAGCCGGTTCACACATCTCTGGGGCAGCTGTGGTCCACATTGGAAAAGTGTTGTGTGTCTTTGGCTCAGTTTCAGGTGCAAATTCAGACCCGATTCGCACCCGAATTGGTGTACAGGGATGCACCAGACCCCCTGCTGGGAACTGCAGCCGCATCAGTGTAAACCCAGCCTCAAGACTGCATGAGAGAAAGCAACGCTTTCCAAATGTATGATCAAAAGAAATTTGATAATGCAATCATGGTTTGAATTAAAAACCATTTGCTACTGGAAAATGAAACTAAAAAATGGTGATCTAAATCTAGAAAGTGTTCAATACCCAGATTTATAAATGGCATGTTACAAAACATACACACACTGGCAGAGCCCATGACAGATGATTCGGGGGATCTCATCAGGTAGACCCCGGAAAACACCAATTGTAACATAATGGATGTTTTTGTGCTGTATGTCTAAAGCACGTCAGAATTTCAGCTCTGTTATATGTAAATGCTACCAAGAAAGCTAGAAACCCTAAATTGTGCAAAACAATGCCCCTTTTAAATGTCAGTGCTGACGACATCTGTCAAAACTTCTTTCAGAACCAATTTTCAGGCAGTCATGCAACTATGTCTGAAAAGTGATGTCAGGGACCCTGTGAGACTAATGCTCTGGCATGGGGGTCTCATGGCTGGCAAAGCATTTAGAATGGATAAAGCGTAATACAAAAAAAATAAAACACACACACTTTTTAGCAGGATTCCATATTATTTCAGAAATGAGCAAGGGTTCAAAATGATTTCAATCGCGCTGTTATGGAGCAGATTCAAAGTTAATTCAGTACAGTAAAGAAAGTTACCTGGGGGTGGGAATGGAGGAGGACAGAAGCCTTCAGGTTTTGGAGCCTTACACTGATTACACTCTGTTCGCCAGGCAAAGTTCTGATTACCACAACCACTGAAAAAAAATAAAAATAAAGCCCATTAACAACTCCAGAACGAGAAAAATCTCTACATTTTAACTTAACAATTCATGCATTATTAAAGTTGGCCTATGATACATACGGGTTTGGACACTGCCAGTCTCCAGCTCTGTGCTGCACATTGGGCCCACTGACAGGGCTGCCACGCGGACCACCACGTGGCCCTCCTCGCATAAATCCACCACGGTCCCCTCCTCTGCCAACCATTCTTGGCATGGGACCTGAAATTAGAAAATGTATTAAAGTAGTCAGTCACTGCCAAATACTTGAAAGACAAAGTTAACATACAGGGAACTAAATGTAAAAGCTTTGATTGCACAATACCAACCTCCCCTAAGAAGTGGGGGTCCACCCCCACGACCATCACGTGGCAATAATCCACCCCTCATGCTAGTTGGAGCCTTCTTCCGAGCCAAAGACACTTTCAGTTTATTTCCTTGAAATTCTTTTCCTGTACCAAAGACAAATTAGATTTTGTTCATGCGACACTTTGAAAAAGAAATGGTCTCTTGTAATGGGATTTTGAAATGAAAAACTTTATGGTAAGGGACCAAAGCAAAAATGTGTACAAGGATATGGCTGCAGCAATAGGACATAAAACCGGTATTGTTATTCAAGCTGGCGATTCACCAACTGATCATAGTCCCAGCAGCGGAAACCACTGCTTAAACTGATCCAGCAGTTGCTGGTCACAGACATGAGCAGAGGCAAAATGTATCTGGCCACCTCTATTGCCTAGGAGGATCACAGCAACATATCACTTCCAGCCCAATGTAAACAAGGACAATTTTTTTTTAAAGCACTAGGACTCACCGATTTTGGCCCTGTAAGCAAGTGGTTAAACTACTTACAGACCGGAAGATTGCTTTAACTGACAATTGCGTTGTGGTGCGGCGATGTATCTGAACAAAATTTACGTTTTTTCCCCACAAATAGAGTTTGTGGTATTTGATCACTTCTGCAGTTTTTATTTTGCTATAATATCCCAATAAAATTTAATTTCATCAGTTTAGGCCAATATGTAATCTACATATTTGAGGGAAACAAAACAAAGACGCAAGCGTATATTGATTGGTTTGCGCAAAAGTTATAACGTCTGCAAAATAGGGGTAGATTTATGGCTTTTTACTAGTAATGGCGGCGACCTGCAATTTTTAGCAGGACCGCAACATCGCGGCAGACAAAACTGACACTTTTTTGGAACTAGTGACATTTATATAGGGATCAGCACTATAAAAATTCAGATTACCATGTAAACTTCACTGGCAGGATAGGGGTTAACACTAGGGGCGATCAAAGGGTTAAATGTGTTCCAAGGGGCCGGTGTTTCCAACGTGGGGGGTCAGGGACTGACTGGAGGAGAGATTGCTGTTCCTAATCACTATGAACAGCATATCTCTCCCTCTCCTGTCAGAGATCTGTTTACACAGAGTTCCACATCGGGTACCCCGCCGTGCAGTGGGCGAGCACCTACTATGGCTCTTAAAGGAGCCAACATACATCTACGGCGATTTGTGGAATGAGTCGACCTGCCGCAGTATGACAGCAGCTGGTGGTTAGACAGTTTATGTCCCATTAGACGGAACGGAAAAACAATATATATATATATAACGTTTCCAACAAGATTTAAGCTTCCAACTTGACCTAAAGTTTAAACATCTAAAAACTGAACTAAGCAGGCTGTTTTATTGCAGAAGAGACTTTGTATGTCTCCTTGGCAATAAATAAACCTAACTGCCCAGATCTTTCATAAATTAAGGTTTTACAAATACTGGAAAATAAAAATACATAACATTTACCATCACATAGTTCCACAGCACTTTTAGCTGAAGGCATGTCTTCAAATGAAAATGTTCCATCACCCTTTGGTTTTCCAGTTTCCTTGTCCGTAAAAATGTTTACTAGTGGCTGCCCAGTTCTTTTGTTGATCTATGCAAGTTAAAACATTTATGAGTTAATCTCATGCCAAAACACAACACAAATAACTTTATGCTTTGCTATAAATGGGGTACAATCACAATTCGCTATAACAAAAACCGCCTACATACCACTTTCTATAAAGGTATTTTGAGATTCCCCTCAACGTGGTGCTGAATTTAAAGATTTTTCTCTAAAAAAACACATCCAAGCCCCTTCGTACTACTTTAAGGTAAGCACATAAGTTGTATTGCAAACAGTAAAATGAGCATTGAACACGTCAAACTATATTTTGCCATTGACATGAAGTTTTTACCACAGGGAAAAGTATTGAACACGCCAACTGAAATACTTTGTGCAAAATCTTTTGCCAATGGCTTCAAAACGCCTCCAGTATGGCAAAACTAGTCGCATGCATTGCTCAGGTGTGATTTTGACCCATTATACCAGTGTGGGCCTCTGAACTTCTATTATATTCAAGTCGGGTGATTGACTGGGCCATTCTAGCACCTTTATTCCCTTTGAAATTAATGGAGTTTCCTTGGCTTTGTGTTTGGGATCATTGTCTTGCTAAAATGTCCACCCTCGTTTTATCATCCTGTTAGATTTTTTTTATCAAGGATGTATTGGTATATTTTTCCCATTCATACTTAAATGATATAAAGTTTGCCAGTACTGTATGGCCAAAAACGGCTATGCACCATGATGATAGAGCGTCGCTGTTGGTATTGGCGTTTTTGGGGTAATGTGCAGTGCCATTTGACCTCCAAACATAGAGTGTAATATGGCATCCAAAGAGTTCAATTTTGGTCTCATCTGACCAGACTATATTCTCCCAGTATTTCACAGGCTTGTCTAAATGTTGTGCAGCAATTGCTAGAGCAGCAATTGTTAGAGCTTCAACATGCTTTTTTTATTTCAGCATTGAGTCGTGGTGAGCAAGCCATGACGGTTGAGTATTACTTTATTTAAAACAATTGTACCTGCCCATTCCAGGTCTTTCTGAAGTTCAAGTGGTCCTCGACTCTTGCACAACTTCTGGTAACGCTCTTTACTGTCAGAAATCTAGCGAGGAGCACCTGGTCGTGGCCAGCTTATGGCGAGTTAATGTTCTTTGACTGAACCAGCTGATATTAATTTGCAATTACTGAAATATTTCAGCTAGTGTTGGCTTTCCATGCCTTTTTGCACCTCCCTTTTACATGTTCAATACTTTCAATATATTGACCTAAAAAAATGATGACACGTTAAATATTTTAAAGCGGAGTTCCACCCAAAAGTGGAACTTCCGCTTTAAGCACTCCTCGCCCCCTTACATGCCACATTTGGCATGTAATTTGGGGGGGGGGGGGGGGGGGAGTAGGGGGTTCGATAGGAGTGGGACTTTCTGTCCCACCTCCTCGGCGACTCTTGCCTTAGGCGGCCTTTCCTCTAGGCTTTTTCCTGGGACACGCGACAGGTCCCAGGAGATCACCCATCCACTCAGGGAGCGCAGTGCGTGCCCTGCCGTGAAGCCGAAAGCCGTCACGGCCAGGTACCCACAATGAATTCTACTTTAAAGAACCGAGAAAGAAAAAAAACACGCACACGGGCTTAGCTGGGAGATTTTCAGGATTTCCAATACCCATTCTGAATCTACAGGTAGGTGTTAAATTACAATTTGCAATGCTATTAAAATGTAGTAGAAAATGAAATGCTTTCTATTGACACCAAGCAAAATTGGGTATATGGGAAGAATTATAGCCTCAAAGGGACTGGCCTTCAACTTTGTTTGCTTCATGTTCATTCCTTTACTAGGGGTGCATAATCAAGCTGCATGTCTCAATGGACAATAAGGTTAGTTCACCCCAAAATGGGAGTAAAATGTTTATGCAAATAGAATATAGTCTTTGGACACTTTACAATCCCAGTACTAGAAAAGAAAAAGCCAAAGATCCCAGGACAGCCATTACACCTTAGCCATCACTTGCTTGCTTACCGAGACCTTGCGATATGTGATTTATCATGAATCTCTGCCAATTGCCCCTGTATAGCCAATGAAACTTGAATTATAAAGAAACTCTTGGTTGCAGGGTTTTGCTATAAAGGCTCAGTAACAAAGGCAAACTAAATCAGAGGGGCATAGAAGGCTTTGTGGCTTATAAAAATGTAATCAAGTAAAAACTGCCCAACAGGAATCCAGTATATATATTAAACATTCAGTATACTTGGGCATCACCCACCTTGGCCTCCCCACAGTTTTTAAAGAACTCCACCAACTCTTCAACAGTCACATTTTCATTCAGACCCTGCATGTAAATCGTAGTGTTCTCCGGTTCCTCTTCTGGTTCCATAGGGGGTACTAAAATTACAAAAAAAAAAATCTGTAATTTTTATTAAAGGAAAGATACCCCCTCCCCAGAAAGTAAGGGAATTTATTCACATTAAATTGCTTTTAGCCTCAAATCAGGAAAGAAAAATTAAGCTTAGTTGTTCAAAGTACCTCTGAATAACTCAAGGGCAAGCTAAAACCAGTATCCCCCCATCTACACAAGACCTTAAGTGGTTTTAAAGGCTCAAGGTTTGTTACATTCATGCAATCTACACATGGAGGAAAAATCAGGAGCAAACACGCACCAGTGCCTTCAGAGCAAGAGACTTGGCTACTGGCAGCACTGGCTGAAAAGCCAGGAACACTAGTGGGGAACCCAAAAAGGATAGGTGCTGTTCTGCACATAACCAATGCACAGAGCAGGCATTTAACGTTACTTTAAGACCCCTCACACTGGGGCGTGGGTTCGTTAGTGGTAAAGCGGCACTAGTTTTAGTGGCACTTTTAACCCCCGCTAGTGGCCGAGGAAAGAGTCAATTGCGCCCGTTTTGCGGCGCTTCAGCAGCGCTGTGTACAGTGCTCCACTGCCCCAAAGATGCTGCTTGCAGGACTTTCCTGTTCGTGCACTGCCCCATCGTGAAAGCACTCGGGCTTGCACACTGGGGTGGCTTGAGGGGTGCTTTTCAGGCGCCTTTTTAGCGCAAACACCTGAAAAGCACCCCAGTGTGTGAGAGGGTCCAAGGCTGGAAAAACCTGCAGCAGGATCTGTAACAACCTACAGATTAAAGGACTGTCCTCAGGAATATGAAGACCATTCCACAACAAGCATCACAGTTCGTCATGACATACAACCAGTATCTTAGCAATACATACCGAAGTCAGGTTCAGGACCATCATCCAGAAGTCCTGAGAATTGAAAAATACAAGGAGAAGTTATTAACGAGAATAGATCGCCTGTGCAACACAAACATTAACAACCAAAATCTACAAAATAACACCATGAAAAATTGGGGTTCAAAAGGCACACAGAACAGGGGCATGAGAACCATTTTTGGTAGATGTGTGCTTTATAAAATACTTTAAGTCATGGGGGGGGATGGGGACTAAAAAAAATAAAATATAAATAAAAAAAAAAAAACAACAACATTTTGTATAGGGCACATTTACTGCTATAATAGATGTATTGTAGCAGTAAAAGGCCAGGCTTTTCTGAGGGGGCAGGGACACCTATGACCAACCAAATTTAAACCTTTGTGTGCCTAAGTGCACATAAGCTTTTGCACAAACTTGTGCAATTAAAAAAAAAAAAAAATTATATAAATTCATGAATACAACACTTCCCCAAATTACACATGTCTGGATTTGCTTGGGATTTTTGGTCTTCATTTTGTGTAACCAAATAACCATGTATACCCTTAAGTAATGCCGGCCAGACCCTTAAACTTTTGCACACAGTAACTTTTACACCATGTTTAGGTGTGACCAAAGTAAAAAAAAGTTAAAAATGTTTTTTTTTTTTTAAAGTCATAAAAAGGGAAAGGGAAAAAAACTGTTCAGTGTTACACTACCCATTTGTAATACTCAAAAACTTACCACCAGGCTTACTGAAGCCAGCTCGATCTCCACCGCTGCTGGGAGAATAAAGGTGAAGAAATGAAGGCCTTTTCCCTTTAAAGAGCCATAAAGCATTCTGGGCCTCGAAGGGGGTTCAAGGGTACAGAGCCGGCAGTGGCTTAACATGTCCATACAAAGCATCTGTCTCAGCGTGGCACTAATCTTCAAGTATGTTTGAATTTGATTCAACCTAAACATTTTAATATCTAAAAACAGACCTTTCTACTAAGTGGGCTCAAATAAAACTCAAGTGTCTGTATTAAGCGTGCAATGCTCATCTCACGATTTACTAATCCAACCGCTGTAAAAATGTGAACTCTGCAAACACTGCATGTGTAGAGAACCAACATGTGTAGAGAACCAACATGTGCAGTAACCCCCCCCCCCCCCCCCCACACACACTCAGGCGGACACTGGTTAAATTACAGTCAGCAGCATTAAACATGTACAACCTCCATTAACCAGCAGAGCCACAATGGAAATATAAAGAACCACAATGCAGTAGTGCATTACCCATCCTAATGGTTTTCTTCACCAGCTTGCACAAGGTGTAAGACAATATTGTTAAAACATGGAGGTTGTCAAACATGTTAATGCATGCAACATTGTTGGGCAATAAGTTGGGGCTTTTTGAAATGCTTATGTATCCATCTGACTAAGCTTTTATACAACCAGGGTATAGAACTATAGCAAAGGCTATGCACAAAACAAAAAGGGGCTTATGATTAAATATCTATATGCCAGAATAGAAATATAGGAGGAGCTGGAGGAGCTGCAGAATTTCTGAAGGTGCATCATTTAGAATCCTCCTCCAGCTTGCATCTAACCCACAAAAAGCAAGTGCATATGAAGTATCGCAACACCTAATAGGCACATTTTTTTTTCCAGGTCAACCCATGTAGTTTAGGACGAGTAGATCAACTCTAGATAAAGCCATTCATAAAGGTCACAGATTGCTTTTAATACTTCTATCCTGTCAGGTCGTTTTTGGGCAACATAAGTAAAACTTATCCCACTGTAGAAGCATTGCACCTTTAATACTCATATCTGCATCTTTAAATTATAATTATCATTGTAGCTTTCAGCTCTTAAACACCATACAAAAGAAAGTTACAAAAATTGTAAACTAGACAAATTACAGTGTACTAACTGACCATTTTGGTTACATTTTAGTCTAAAAGTTACAATTTACAGAACACTTTTATATTTAGGGCTGAAAAATTAGCAAATTCTCCTCTCCATTTAGACACCGAGTCCCACTTTTCATTATGCTGCCGGCTGAGAGTAATTTATAGAACTGAAGTGTATACAACGCTCTCACTTTGTAACCTGTGGCATATAAATTTGACAAAGCATGTTAAAATAAGGGATTTTCATGTACAACCAACAACAAAACATCCAAAAAAAATAATTCAAGAAAAAAGCATTTATGTGGTATTCACTTGAGCCAAATACATTACCTACCTTGTGACATCTCTGAAAAACCTGCCCACTGGATAAGTTATGCAGATTACATAATTTCTGCTTACACCAACGGGCTAAATTATAAATCCATGCATCTTCACATTCTAAAGTTAAACCCACTAATGTTTTGTGATGTCACATCGAACTACGGCAAGACTAATCAAATCTGTTAAAAAATGTGCATGAAAATTTTTTCTCTTTAGAAAATCTAAAAGAAAAAAAAACGATATTACAAATTCTATGCAGGAAGGCTTTTCAGAGGTTTTAGCTACAGGCAGTTTAATAAACCCTTAATGCATAAGCGTTTAAGGAAAAATATAAAAAAAGTGTAGGTACTGAATGACTTCTTAAATGGCTCCACAAGTGAATTCATTAACACAAGCTGCACAGACAATGCAGTACAATATGGCCTTCGTTTAGAGCAGTAAAAAAAAAAAAATGAAAGCCAAAAGGACTGCAGAGCTCTGTGCAGCTTTACATGAACATGTATACTTACAGAAACCCACTTTTAACAATTACTGAAGTGTAAGGGATGAGAGACACTCATGTCAAAGCCTCCCAAACAAATGACCTTTAAACCCAGATACCCCTAATAGTGCTGCTCTGAAAGGTAAAAAAAACAAAGCCATTAATAAGCAATAACCACTACGATTTTATTATTGACCCTTCCTTATGTGACTGTTCAGAACAGCACACTGGGGCCAAGTACACACTGTTCCAAAATGCAATTCAAGGATCCGAATGAGAGCTTGAACAGGAAGTAAGGACTGTTTGAATAAAATTAGAGTAGAGCTTGCAAAGAAGAAGGAGAAAAAAAAAAAAGGCCGATGTTACGGACTTCTTAATGCTTGGCAGTTAAAATAGAGACCAAAGCTTAGCAATGGACTAAGACTAAACCTATTTTATAAAAGAAGTCCTGTGTCTTATCCTGCTGGGTGTCCAGCAATGATGCGAGTAGCCTGCAATGCCAGACAAGTTACCAGTGAACAATTTGCTATTGGATAGACAAAGCAGATCAGTTTTGTTTGGGAAGTTGCCTTTATCAAAAAGTAACTTCAATACCAAAGACAATAAAAAATTCACTCTGACACTGAAAACTTTCAGGCTTTGCAAGCCCATTAAAAATAAAAAGCACGTCTGTGCTGCACTCAGATGTTTGTTTTCAAATCATTAAGATGACTCCATCTAGAGGGATATAAAGGTTAATCCTTAAATAGTAGCTTTGTTCTTACCCCATGCCTCCGCGGCCTCCCCTACCGCCACGGTTCATGCCACCTCTGTCATACATGCCCCGGCCCCTACCGCGGGAATCCGAGCCTCCAGAGTTGCGGCCTTCAGGACCAGAATAACCTTGGTGGGGTTCCTGACCATAAGAGCCTTTGTTATTTGAGTGGTCTTGACGATAACTACCTAAACAGCCAACAAAAAAAGTGATACATTTGTTTTAGAGAAACAGACTGTAAATTGTATGGAAGAATAAAGACTGGTACAAATTGGTTAATATAAAGCTTGTCACATTGCAGTGCAGGAGTTCCATGTGTAGAATTTAACAAAGCACAAATGCTTTGGAAAATTGCTGTGCAAATACTTTGTGGGAAATAAAAAGTTGCAACGACCGCCATCTCTAGGGTGTTTGCTAAAAAAACATGTTTGGGGGTTTCATATAATTTTCTAGCAAAAATTATGATTTTTTTTACATACGAGAGAAGTGTCAACATTGGCCTGGGTGGCAAATCAGCCTTGAGTTTCCAAATAGAAAACATTTAGTAGATTAGCTCATAAGAGCTGGGAAAGACTACTTCAATCATTGATCGTCCTAAAACACCCGATCAATTCAGTGGTCAAAAGGGCATACTTTGGTTGGACATGGCATGAATTGTTGCTGTAAAAAGAAAGCCTGTTGAATGTGAGTAATCACTAAGCAGTGAAAGCTTATCTGCACAAATCAGTCAGTTTTGGCATAATCTACTTATCCAGATAAATGCACACCATAAGACAAAATTATAACAGCCCTTAGTGCAATGGGAGACTTAAAAAATGGAAATATAAAACGACTTTCTGGCAGTGTAATGCTAGGCACACCTTACCTAGCATTCCCAAAAATACACTTAAAGATCACAGCATGCTCCAGAAGCCCCAAAGAACAGCAGTAAAGAAAAAGCATAAGCTGGTAATGTCCAAAAAACACTGTACATATTCGTTGTACCCAAGTCACTTGTTGCATGGGGTAGTCGACTAGGACCTGTAGTTGCTCTGACAGTAGGCCATGTTGGGCTGCATATTCTGAATTTTCACATCAAGTTTAGCAGCTTTTTTAAGGACCATTTAAAGCACTTGTGCACTGGCATCTTAGCACCTGCACTTTACCTAAAAAATGTTTAGTTTAAAACCAGATGCAAGGTTACCTTCCATTATGGATTGCCTTTACGGGTGAGTCTTACATTGGCGCATAATGGAAAAGAAAAAAAAAAAAGGGATTTTTGTACTCACCGTAAAATCCATTTCTCTGAGTTCATAGACGGACACAGCATTCTTTGACATTAGGGTTATATATAAATCTCCTGTTAGGAAGAAGCATAACCCTAACGTCAATGAAGGCTGTGTCCGTCTATGAACGAAAGAGAAAAAAGGATTTTTGTACTCACCGTAAAATCCATTTCTCTGAGTTCATAGACGGACACAGCCTTCATTGACCTTAGGGTTATGCTTCTTCCTACCAGGAGATTTAGATATAACCCTAATGTCAAAGAATGCTGTGTCCGTCTATGAACGAAAGAGAAAAAAAAAAAAAAAAAAAAAAAAAAAAAAAAGGGGCAGATTACATTTTGCGCCTTTTTACTCACTTTGCTGGCTATAGCCACTGCTCTGCTGCCCATACTGGCTGGGTGGTTGGCTGCCATAAGAGGACGAAGGTGGTGGATAGCTTGTAGGAGGTGGCTGTTGAGGTGGCTGCTGCTGTTGCTGCTGGTAACTGCTCTGTTGGCCATAACCACCTTGTTGCCCATAACTGCTTGGTTGGCCATAGCTACTCGGCTGTGAGTAGGAACTCTGCTGCCCATAGCTGCTCTGTTGAGTGTAAGAGCTTGGCTGGGAATAGGAACTCTGATCATAACTGGAAGGCTGCGATGTGGAATAACTGGGGAAGGAAAAAAAAAAAAACAATCAGTACAAGAACCAAATCTCAAGTTATATCATACACCAGCAATATTGAAGACTTTTTGCCCTTAAAGCAACCCCATAATTTCCCCTTGCAGACTGTCCAACCTTTTCACAGCCACCAACTTGTGTCATACAACTATAAAAAGGTTGAAGTGCAGCTATGAGATTTCAACATATCCCTAATAAAGAGCAAAATGGGTATGCTCTTGTCCCCCAGATGCCTATACTCCCCCCTCACTGCTTTGATCAGCTGCTAGAAGCGATGGAAATACCAGATGCCATTAGGTAGAAGCATGTGTGACTGCTGGTGCTTGGCCTAATGCTGTCCTTGGGGACAGGAAGCCTAGCACCAACAGGTAGTTTTCCCATGCTCCAGAAGCCCCATAGATCAGCAGGAAAATTAGAGTGAAGGCTGGTAACTGCCAAAAATATATATACATATTCTTTGTACCTAGTTGGTGGGTAAGATGGTGGCGCAGTCACTTGTTGCATAGGGTAGCTGGCTGGGACCTGGGGATAGCTGTAGCTGCTTTGACTGTAGCCCACACTGGGCTGTGCATATGCGGCTGTACTTGGTGGAGGTTGGCTTGTATCTGCTGGCTTGCTTCCATCTTGAGGTCTTAATAGAAAAAACCCATATATGTAACGCAAAGAGACTGATCGCAATATGACTTAAAAAAAATATTTTCTGTAATAAATGACTGTAGAGACATATTTGTTCATTACCTTGCTGGAGCAGTGGTTGCAGGTTGCTGTCCATAAGAAGGGTATGCTGGCTGAGCACCATAAGCAGTGGGCGCAGCATATGCAGCCTGGGTAGTGGCAGTAGTTGCAGTACTGCTGTCATAACTTGTTCCGTATCCTTGTATAGGCTGGCTATAGGCCTGGGGTGCTGCTGGAGCAGTATAGCCTAAAAAATTCCAGTAAAAGGAAGAAAAAGGGGGGGGGGGGGGGGGGAGAGAAACAGAAGTCGTCATTGTACAGTCACACTCTGTTTTTGTAAAATTACTATGGCGTGAGTGGTTCTTGTACACATTGTTGCATAGTTAATAGCTCTGTGCACTACAACACATTTCCCCTCGTTTTAGAGGAAATGGGTAGGTATGCATATAGATATAAAATGGTGAATGAGCATAGTAACCCTAAGATAGAGGTCTGTTCCTGCTAGAATCGCCAAGTGCAAGTAGCCTAAAGAAAAAAACAGGGTAGCCACCATATCAAAGGACTGATAAGGAACAATAAAAAGTTTGCCTGAATGGAGGGATACCTGTAAGAGGAGCTTAAAATAAAACCCATAAAGTCAACGTATTTAGTTGAGATCGGAAGAGGAAAAAAAACACTGCAGCTAATCGTAAGCCAGTGGCTTAGTTTCAACCTGCAACAGAAGTGCAGTTACTGGCAAGATCCCTTCAGGTAAGAATCTTGGTAGCAGATTTGCACAAGAACATTTTACTTGCACTGTATACAGTGAGGAATGCCAAATTTAGTAACATGTTTAGGGTTCACCTACAGTTTTGGGGTTTTATCTGCCAGAGTATTACACATGTTATACTGCATATTTTAGGCCTAAAGATTCGTTCATTTTCTGAAATCAGACACTGGAGAAAACAGTGGTAGTGTCAATTTATGCCACAAAATCTAAACAGTTTATCAACTATATTTTAGAAAAATAAAGATGTGCTGAGTAAATGGATATCCTACACATCAAACCTTAAACTTGCACCAACCTGTGAATAGGTGACAATTCCAGTACACAACATTCAATGCCGAGGCTTTAAAAGCACTTACAGGTCATCTATTTAGTTAGCCATAGGGGTTTTTTACACTGTTTCAGTACGATTATCCGGGACCACAGGCTCAGCATAGTGTACCGGCAGGTTGTGCGGATTGTCACAGACTGCATGCAGGAGACTGCATGCAGGAGACTGCATGCAGGAGACTGCATGCAGGAGACTGCATGCAGGAGACTGCATGCAGGAGACTGCATGCAGGAGACTGCATGCAGGAGACTGCATGCAGGAGACTGCATGCAGGAGACTGCATGCAGGAGACTGCATGCAGGACTTTTCCAGCGCTTTCAGGAAATGCACCAAAGCTGCACAATGTAATAAAAGTATATAGCAAAGTACAGGTAACCTGCAAGTACACTGCACCAGTTGGTGCCCAATGCATGCATTTATGGTCACGTGTCTCCTACGCATATGATAAGGGATCACATACTAAAACTAGTAATGCAACAAACCCTTTGGGATTTTTTTTTTTACCAATGGGATAGCTGCTTGATCAGTCCCAACTAAAAGCTGTCAGCTTGTAATGCTTACAGACAATGCCAATGCTGCAGCAGCGGGGAGTGTTTGCGCTTTCACAATGACACAGATTGTTACACTGCAAGGCTTGCTGCTACCCAAGCCTTCACATTCCCCATTCGTGAACAAAGCAGTCCAACCATTTATTGGGTTACAATTAGGGCTGCAACTAACGATTATTTTCATAATCGATTAGTTGGCCGATTATGGTTTTGATTAATCGGATAATAGCCTTAAAAAAAATTGCATTTTTTTGGGCCAATTTTTTGTTGGGCAGATTACAAAAACACAAATTGCTACAAAAACACATTACATGCTTTTCTGCAGCTTCTCCATTGAAGTATATTGAACCAAAAACAAAATGGCACCGTTGTGTTAAAAAGTCCTTGCCCTTTCCAAATACGCAGCAGCAGCTGAAAAAAAATCATGGATGTGAACGTGTCCCATAGGAAAACGTGTAATTGAACTGTAGTGTGGTTCTGCAAAAAGCACCAAAAAACAGGTGTAAACCCAGGCCTGAGATGTTTAGTAACATAATGGGGTTAAAAAAAATAAAAATAAAGTACAAAAAGAGCGAATAATCGCTACTGTAAGGGGTTAATTTTTTTACTGTGGGACAGTGAAATATTTACAGTAGCAATTTTGCACTATAAAGGGACAATTTTAGTTTTAACCCCTTTATGTTACTGGCTGACCGATTATGAAAATTGTAATAGATTATTTTCATAATCGATTAGTTGTTTCGGCCCTAGTTACAATGTGCACGTGATCTAGAGCAGTGGTTCTAAACTCCTGTCCTCAGCACTCACTAACAGGCCAGGTTTTCAAGATAATACATCACAGTTGAAAATTGCATATTATAATAGCTCAATCTTACCAGCAGGAGGCTGTGCATAAGCAGTAGCATAGGCTGACTGACCATAAGTGGCAGTGGTTTGTGCCTGCGTGTAACTGGCATCAGTAGGTTGCCCATAAGTGCCATAACCCGGCTGTCCATAGGTTGCCTAAAAAAAAAAAAAAAATTGAGTGCTATTGAATACAGCAAAAAAGAAAAAAAAAAGCTAACGGCAAATTCAAAATGTAAGAAGGTCAGAGCTACATGAATAAAAGTACTTCTGTGCAAAGTCAAAACATTTAATACATCTATGCAATGCATGCACCTTTTCCATATTTTGTCCCTTTACAAACATTGCAAGGACAGAAAAATATATGATCCGCCATATTATAGTGACAACCATGTCTTTTCAGCACCGGCATCTTCACTGGGCACCCAGCTGTGGCTTCACAGCCGTGTGCTGTGAATGGCAATCTTCTGGGACCTGTGATGTGTCCCAGGAAGATTGCAGGGGGGGGATGTCAGGGGGTCACCGAACCAATTATTGGGTGAAACTCCACTTAAATGCGTTCCAGCGGCAAGCATAAACAGCTCCAACCGCTGTCTCGGGTCCTCATTGGATAGATGGCAGGAGCCATTGGCTGCCTTTGCCATCAAATGATGCGGGAGTCAGGGGCGGGGCCAAGACCTGCTGTCTGTCAATGGACGCAGCAGCACTCGGGACTTAAGTAGCCAGGAGTGCCTCCAGGGGACCCCAGAAAAGGAGGATCGGGCCACTGCAAAACCCTTGCACAGAAGAGGCAAGTATAACTTTTTCTTTATAACAAAACACCATACACAAACCTTTACAATCACTTTAAGGTTTTGATAAAGAAAAAAGTTTATCTTGATAGATTACACAAAGCAAGTCTGAGTCAATTTTTTTTTTTTTTTTTTTTTAACAATGCACCAACTACAGTGGGTATTTCAACATGAAGTTGAATTAGAGCTATAAATCTACAAGTCTGTCATACACTAAAAATGTGAACTATATTATATAAAGTCATGCTACAATAGAAACTCCATGGGGGAGATGTACCAAAACGGGTGCAGCCATGCTTAACCAGCTTCGGGGTTTAAGCCTCCATTCACATCGGCGTGATTTGAAATGTCAAATCGCAGCCTACTGCGACACTGCACAGATTTCCAAAAGTAGTTCCTGCACCATCTTTGGCAATTTCAGGGGCAATTTCAATAGACATCTGTTCATGAACCCACACAGACGCCTTTCAAATTAGCCCCAAACTCGCACTGAAATGGGGGGGGGGGGGGGTTGGAAATCGTGCGAGTTTAGATGAACTCACACGATTTCCAAACCTGCGTTGTGTGAACGAGGGCTTATTGTAAAAGCTTAAGTGAACAAGCTCAAAATAGAAGCAGATTGGGTACTATGCAGAGCTGCACCAACTGTAAAGCTTATTGTACACTCTGCTACATTTACAGTGGCTGTAGGAAAAGTCATCACAGCAAAAAATAAAAAAATGCATTTTTTGCTGTGAGGGGTGTTGAAGTTCACCTAAATGCAGCAGCTCCTGAACTCTGCTAATAGCCTGTGTACATTGACACATAGGCTTTTATGGAGTGGAGTTTAGGATCTTTGAGAAAAGAAAAAAGGGCCCCTAAACTCATCTTTAGGATTTGCTACTGTACATGAAGCCCAAATTTCCCACCACATGCTTGCAAAAAAACAAAACAAAAAAAAACACTATACTTGTCCTGATAAGAAAGTCCCACCATTTTACTACATGCATAAATGCCTCACATTTTAGAGAATAAATACCTGAGCAGTCTGTGTGTATCCTTGAGCTGGCTGGGCAGTATAAGCACTGTAGCTGGAAACAAGTAAAAAGCATTAAATGTATATAAAAGCACAAGCAAGAATAGATATCCCCCTGTCCCAATATGCTTAACAAAAATCATGGCCATCAAAAAAAGCAAACGCTTACCTCTGCTGGGCACCAGCCTGGCTGTAGGTGCTATAATCTACAAGAGAAATAAAAACATGTTAAAATGTGAATTGCCAACACAGGGTAAAAAAAAACACCCATGTGGAGAAGTTCCCCAAATTAGCCATCACAGTTTGAAAACAGTGCAGCTGTGCGAGACTCCACTGACAGTCGTGCCATTCATACACAACTCTGACTGAATGAACTACAAGTCCCGGCATCCATTGTGGCTCCCACTGCCAGCACTTCAGGAAAAGCAGCATTTGGTAGAAAAATGCTTGATGTGTGTTACGCTAGGGCACATTTAGCACCATTTCAATGGCCAGAATGTTGTCCAATTAAACTCAAGCAGCACCTTACACGGCTAAGTGCTCTTTCTATGTTTCTCTCCTGCCAGGAGAAAAGCATTTGGGAGAGCCAGGCACATGCCCAGTGTGCATATGGCCCAAGACAAGAGGTGTTAATGGCCAGATCACCAGGTTAAAAACCACCACATTTGATTGTTAAACTGCAATAGGTTACATTTTTGGTTTGGGGGTTTAATATCACTTTAACCACTTAAGGACCGCCCACCGCCAATATAAGTCAGCAGAATGGCACGGCTGGGCACAATCACGTACCTGTATGTGATTGTTAAATGCCCAGCCGTGGGCCAACCCCCCCCCCGGTCAGAAGCTCCGTGACCGCATCGCCGCCGGAATCCCGCAAGGGTAAAGGGAAAGGCGATCAATGACGTCACACATCCAGCCCCGCCCCTTCCAGTTAGAAACACATATGAGGTCACCTTTAACCCCCTAGTGGTTAACTCCCAAACTGCAATTGTCATTTTCACAGTAAACCATGCATTTTTATAGCACTTTTTGCTGTGAAAATTACAATGGTCCCAAAAATCTGTCAAAATTGTCAGATGTGTCCGCCATAATGTTGCAGTCACAAAAAAAAAAAAAAAAAAAAAAAAAAAGCATTAAAACTATCCCCTATTTTGTAAACGCTATAAATTTTGCGCAAACCAATCGAGAAACAATTATTGCGATTTTTTTTTATACCAAAAATAGGTAGAAGATAAATGTATCGGCTTAAAACTAAGGGAAAAAAAGTTTATATATTTTTGGGCGATATAGCAAAAAATAGTTTTCTTCAAAATTGTCGCTTTTTTGCGCAAAAAATAAAAACCGCAGAGGTGATCAAGTACCACCAAAAGAAAGCTCTATTTGTGGGGAAAAAAGGACGCCAATTTTGTTTGGGAGCCACGTCGCACGACCGCGCAATTGTCAGTTAAAGCGACGCAGTGCCGAATGGCAAAAAGGGGCCTGGTCCTTTACCTGCATATTTGCCCGGGTCTTAAGTGGTTAAGGAGTTCTCTAGTAATAGCATGAAGTTTCATATTGTAACTGCAGCATTGCAATACAACGTATATTCTTCTGACTGACCATAACACTAATGAGCAGTAGCTATGATTAAGCAGGGATACCACCTAGATCTGGAAAGTTATTTTAAGGATTGCTGAAAAAAAGCAAAAAAAAAAAAAAAAAAGCTGGTATGGAATACAACCATCTAAAAAGCGGCATTAAACCCAAAAAAAGGCATTATACTGCAACTTGCCAATTAGATCTGGTGGCGGAGCCCCTACTCGGAAGGAAGGAGCCCCTACTCGGAAGGAAGGAGCCCCAGGTGCACCTTTGTCAGCCTGGGGAGGGTTACATCAACTAGTAGAGTAATGCCTAATAAACATGATCAGAAAAAAAATCCCATGAAAAATCCCATTCAAAGCTATAGCTGAAAAAGCATACGATTTTCATTTAATCGTTAGAGCGGTCTGGCAAAAAAAAAATTTGATTCAGAAGACCAAAATCATGCATGCTCGTAAACAGAATACATTACAATAAAACACTCATGAGGTGGTATTCTGCCATACGAGAATTCTCATAACCCTCATTTTGGCTTGGAAACCAGCATGGGGGGGGGGGGGGGGGGGGGAAGCCATGAATGATCGTTTGCCCAATATTCTCATTGTGTGTACAAGGCTTTAGATGTGCTAACAAATTTTAAGCCAATCTTCAGCTACTACTTTATAACCAGTTAAAGAAAACAGCACCCCCAGGTTTTATATAAACAAAAGCGGATCATTGTAAGCACCCCAGTCAGTGGTAAATGGGTTGTCTCATTTCAGTAAGTTCTTTTGAAGACTTCATGGCTGCTGGATCACCAGGTGTAAAAAAAAAACGCAGCCATATCTAAGAACTGGCATGCTACAAAGTAACAGATTGCTTGTGAGTTCATACAGAATCATCACCATCGCTTTCCCTGGGTCATGTCCCATGATGCACTCCATACAACGGAATAAGGTACATCTCTCGCCTGCAATGTGTATGCAGGGGATTACATATACTGCACAATATGCCCATTCATAAAACCATGCGCATCGAATTATCAGCAAGTACACACTATGGTGTATAATCCTCCCTAGTGATGGGACCTCTACCGCCATACAGGTCGCACAGAGATAAAGGGCGGCCGGAAGCTGAGCTGGTCACTAGGGCGCCCCCCATAGATACAGGTCCGTCACACTGAGCGGCAGAAGCAGAGCTGGTCACTAGGCCGCTGCCGCCCCCACATAAATACAGGCCCGCCATACTGAGCGGGAGAAGCGGAGCTGGTCATTAGGCCACTCTCCCCCATACATACACATAAAGGCCGTTGTCCCCCACCCATACATAAATACAGGCCTGCCACACTGAGGGGCTGAGCAGGTCACTAGGCCGCTGTCCCCAACGCATACATAAATACAGGCCCGCCACACTGAGGGGCTGAGCTGGTCACTAGGCCGCTGCCCCCCACCCATACAGGCCCGTAACACTGAGGAGCTGAGCACTAGGCCGCTGCCTCCCATACATACACATAGATACAGGCCCGCCGCTGCCCCCATAAATACAGGCCCGCCACAACTAAGGGACTGAGCTGGTCAATAGGCCGCTCTCCCCCACCTATACATAAAAACAGGCCCGCCACACTGAGAAGCGGGAGACTTCGAAGTGAAAAATAGCACACCAACCCTGAAAGGCAGGCACTGCCGGCACCGGTATAAACGCTGGCGGGGGTTCGCTGGCCTGGTTCTCCATTGCCAACACGGCTTTGGCGCCTCGTGTATCCGGGCGGGACGCGGCGACGTGCCTGGCTGAGGCCTACAACTGTACAACCCGAACCCGCGCTCTACCGACTACGAGACAACGACTTCACCAAGAGCAGACCAAATGCTGCGTGAAATAAGCCGTCGAACGCGCAGCCCGCCCAATCAGCAATATTTCATCACGCGAGTAAAACTCGTTACTACTCACCGGTGGAAGCCATTTTGTGTGCCCTCGCCGTTTCAACGTCCGTGTAAGGGAAGGATGCCGCGCAGGCGCGGTACTCATCGGCTGGACTGTACCACTTTGTGTTTTGGGACGGGGGGAGGATCCGGGGACCTGCCTTTGCGTCACATTCAAAAGAAATACCAGGTGTGGTATCTTTGCGTCCAATTCTGTGTGGACGGTGAACGGGCTTTTTCAAGAGAGGAGAGAAGCTGCGTTAAGGTATTTGACACGGGCGTGTAATACTTCCCCCCCTGTAAGGGCGGTAGTGGTGTGATCCGTTGGAGGGTACAGTTACAGGGAGACACAGCGAGGGGCAAGGAAAGATGGCTGGGGAGGGAAATGCTATTGTCCTGGGCGGGTATTGTGTAACCTGTGTACATAGACCTTTGTTGTGCTTTGTATGGTGGTCTCTTATGTTCCTTTCTTTGTCAGTCATATGCCTGTACACACCACACCATATACACATGTGACACCATAGCAAAAGGAGTTAGTGAGAAGACACTTTGCTGTGTTACATTACATGGCCAAGCTGAGGTGGAATCTCATGAAAAAAATAGGGTACACTGCACCAATACCGCCTTCCTCAGACCAGGGAATCCTGAACCGTGAGCATAAACGGAAACAAAAGGGCGCAGAGGTCTAGCACATTCCCATATATTTATTCTGTGGTATCCTCCATTCACCCAAGATACTTTCTGACCACGGTAGACGTGACCACAGTGCCTGGGGCGGCGGTTGCCCTAGTTTTAGCACCGCTTTACCATCGTTTTTGCAGTGCTTTTCGGACGCTAGCGAGGCACTTTTAATCCCTGCTAGCAGCTGAAGAAGGGGTTTAAAGCGCCCGTGTTGCAGCACTTCGGAAGTGCTGCCCATTTATTTTAATGGGCAGGGGCGGTGTATACATCGGTCCCACACCACATCAAAGATGCTGCTTGCAGGACTTTTTTTCCCATCCCGCAAGCGCACCGCCCCAGTATGAAAGCACTCAGGCTTTCACACTGGGGAGGCATGAGAGGCAGTTTCCAGGCGCTATTTTCAGCGCTAAAACGACTGAAAAGCGCCTCAGTGTGAAAAGGGTCAAAAGCTTGCCCCAGTCCTAGGCATCCTCCAACTCTGGCCATTCTGATTTTAGACCACATAGAATGTTTACTGCAGTGGACACTTTATAGACTCTGAAGGTGTTTGGTTAGTTATTAAAGGGGTTGTAAGGGAAAAAAATGTTTTCCCTAAATAGCTTCCTTTACCTTAGTGCAGTCCTCCTTCACTTACCTCATCCTTCCATTTTGCTTTTAAATGTCCTTATTTCTTCTGAGAAATCCTCACTTCCTGTTCTTCTATCTGTAACCCACCACCGTAATGCAAGGCTCTCTTCCTGGTGTGGAGAAAGCCTCTTGGGGGGAGAGGGGGCGAGCAGGAGTGTCAGGACGCCCACTAACACACAGCTCCTTTCTCTATCTGCAAAGCAGAGAGTGTCCTGACTTGCCTGCTCGCCCCCTCCCCCCTCAAGAGGCTTTCTCCACACTAGGGAGAAAGCCTCGCATTACGGTGGTGAGTTACAGATAGAAGAACAGGAAGTGAGGATTTCTCAGAAGAAATAAGGACATTTAAAAGCAAAATGGAAGGATGAAGTAGGTGAAGGAGGACTGCACTAAGGTAAAGGAAGCTATTTAGGAAAAAAAAAAAATTCCTTTACAACTCCTTTATTCTTTCAAGTAATTTCTTACTCCATTGCATCACCTTGTGTACCTGGGTATCATTTCTGACACCACCCTGAGTTTTTTCTCATTAGAAAAAACTGTTGAGACTTTAACCACTTGCTTACCGGGCACATATACCCCCTCCTGCCCAGGTGAAATTTCAGCTTCTGGCACTGCGTCGCTTTAACTGACAATTGCGCGGTCATGCAACGCGGCTCCCAAACAAAATTTACGCCCTTTTTTTTCCCACAAATAGAGCTTTCTTTTGGTGGTATTTGATCACCTCTGCGGGTTTTTTTTTTTGCGCTATAAACAAAAAAAAGCAACAATTTTAAATATTTTTTACTTGTTGCTATAATAAATAGCCCAATTTTTTTTTCCAAAAAAAAAATGTTCTCAGTTTAGGTCGATACGTATTCTTCTACATATTTTTGGTAAAAAAAAAAAAATCGCAATAAGCGCTTACAAAATATGGGACAGAATTATTATTATTATTTTTTTTTTTACTAGTAATGGCGGCGATCTGCAATTTTTTTATTGGGACTGCGACATTATGGCGGACACATCGGACACATTTTTGGCGCCATTCACATTTATACAGCGATCAGTGCTATAAATATGCACTAATTACTGTATAAATGTGACTGGCATTGAAGGGGTTAACACTAGGGGGCGAGGAAGGGGTTAAATGTGTTCCTGTATTGTGTTCTAACTGTGTGTGGAGGGGGGTGACTGGGGGAGGTGACCGATCTGTGTCCCTATGTACAAGGGAGACAGATCGATCTCCTCTCTCCCCTGACAGGACGTGGAGCTCTGTGTTTACACACAGAGCTCCACGTCCCTGCTCTGTCATTACCGATCGCGGGTACCTGGCGGACATCGCGACCACCAGGCACGCGCATCGGCATCTCGGGGACGCGCTGGGCGCGCGCGCGCCCCCCAGTGGCCGGAGGAATCCGGGACGTCAATAGACGTCCTGTTGGATTTTCAGAGCCACCGTGAAGACATAATTTTACAATGACTTGGGGCTCAAGTGGTTAAAGGGCTTGTAAAGGTTTGTTTTTTAATTTTCCAAATAGGTTCCTTTAAGCTAGTGCATTGTTGGTTCACTTACCTTTTCTTTCGATTTCCAATCTTAATGTTTGTTCTCTTTGTCTGAATTTCTCACTTCCTGTTCCTCCTCAGTAAGCTGTTCTGGCTGACTAACCCCCAGCCAGAACAGCTCGGATGATGTGGGCAAGCTTACTGAGGAAAACAGGAAGTGAGAAATTCATATGTAGCACTACCCCCGCAGGAGCTGCTGGCTTAGATTTGGGCCTGTCCTTACCTTACTGTTCCATACGTTCGTTTCAGGGGTTGTCCTTGAAGAGTTGTCCATAAGAATGTACGCACCAACACGAAGTCTCTTTCAAGGGTTTTATTAAACAAAGTTCTCCAACAGAGGGGTAGAGGGACAGGGAAAGACTCAGGTACTTTTGCTTTGCGGATCACGGGTACCACTTAGATCCAGAGGATTAACTCGGCTCCACACTGGATTTCAGTAACCACCAGATAGGCCTACTCTCACTGGCCTAGCAGCTGGTGCGAAGCTTGACAAAGTCTCTGCCACAGACTTGACAAGTGTCGTCAGGCCATCCCACGATCTTCTGCCACAAGATCGTGTAACCAACTGCACACTTGGTATAGTTCCAGCAAAAGTTACACAACTCACGGTGCCAAGAATCTTTCAGCCAGACCGGCAGCACAGTGAGGTAATTCCGCCAGGTTACGTCCATCAATTGAATCCCACTAGTTTAGCTTCCTTCCATAGATAAGGTAGCAAAGGACTATCCCTGGATAAGTAGGCCCTAGAAACTCCTGGGCCCACTCTCAGTTGCTAGGCCTCGGGCCACATCCCTAAAGCCAGGAGGGCCATCAGGTCGGAATCGAAAGACGAACCCTGCTAAACGGCGTCTGTCACTTAAGTACCCCTCCCCAGAATGCACAGCGGGTTGACCACGCTCCCTGAGCCACTTCTGAGAGAGAGATACCCAATACATCCAGCCTGTTGCCTTTCCAACCGTGACCTGCGGTGACAGCGACACCTACCGTCAGGGGGGAAACTTGTGCAACCCAGCTAAACTGAACAGAACCAACAATTTAGAATAATTATTCTGAGCCAAATCTACTGCTCAGACAACTATAATTTAACACATAGCACCCACTCAATGGGAGCAGGGCGCTACACACTCCACCCACAGCAAAAAGACAATGTCCTTAATCAACGAGAATTATCATTTTTTGACTCTCAATCCTGAGAGTCAGTACCTGAGTCCCTAAAAACTTGGATGGGGGTAGGGAAAGGTAAACAATACAAGAAAATATAATTTGACATACATATACAATAACATCACATCAATATACCTCACAGCATTCCTATCTCTGTATCTAACTCACCCATTCTCCGGTGGCTTGACAGAAGATCCAAATTTACCTGGGAAAAAAAAAACACACAAAACAGACATAGGCAACAATATAACACCCAGTTGCGGCCCGTCCATAGGGGGCACCCGGGCGCCGCCCAAGTCAGTAAAAAAAAAATAATAAAAAAAAAAAAAAATTTTTTTTATTTAAACATGTCCCTTTAAAAAAATATATATATAAAAAAAAAGGTCCTTATGTGCACTGTGTCCGGGTGCTGGGCACCGGACGCAGTGCAGTATGAGTAGCGACACGTCTGTGCGAGATTGCAGAAGAGGCGCTACATTGGCAGCCAAAAAATGGCTTTGTGGCGTAGCCCATCGCGCAACAGCTTCCAGCGCGATTGGCTGTATTGTGGCCGGGCAGGTGCACTGCACACAGTATATTACTGTGCTAGTGCCGACGTCAGGAAGTGACGTGGGCACTCTGCAGCTCAGAGGGACGCACCCCCTGTGAGCCGAGCATCAAGGTAAAGGTAAAGAAGCCTTACATGCATTCCCCTCAACAACAAAGATAGTAGAGGCAGCAACAGCAGCAGCAGCGTCCACACTACCCCTCCTTAATGTTCGGCTAAAATAGTGGCCGTTTGTGCAGTATGTCCGCAGTCTCTGATAATCTCATGCCCATTTAGAGTCCTTCATTACTAACAGTGTAATTTTTTAGTTTGTTTGCGCCGATCTGTAAGGCTGCACTATATACCATGATTTGTGATGCTGGGGCTATATACTCTGTGCTGTGATGCTGAGCTGTATACTCCTGACACTATGAGTGGAAGCAAGTGGAATACAGGGGACGGAATGGGTGGATTCTATAAGAGGTGTGGCTTATGAGAAGTGGGAGGGACCAAACATGGAGGGGTGGGGTCTTGCTCCCCACCATCCTAAAACTTCACCAGCCGCCACTGATAACACCTGCATGTACAAGGAGAAGCAGAGCCTCACTTCCGAGAAAATGAGCCTCTCTTTCTTTCTTTTTTTTTAGATCCCACCATCTCAAAAATCCCACTTGCGGCGCTGCAGTCACCAGCAAGTCCAAGCGGACAAAGTTCTAATTTTTTTTTTTTTTTTTTTTTTTTTTTACATACTTCATTTTATTGGAAGGTTAAAAAAAAAAAAAAAGAAGAATTCAAAAACCAATATTTCCCATAAGAATCTATACTGGAGACAGAACATTTCAAGTACATAGCTATTTTGTAGGTAGTCAGGGGGAAGTTGGTCTCATTTATTAAACTAGTACACTTACACATAAAATATGATAAAAGACTCTAGCCCTTCAAGCTCTGTCCAAAACTTAAAAAAGTTTTGGTTGTAGTTGAGCTTTAAGCAGCTACAACATGAAATCCAGAATGCTAAAAAGCATACAGAAAACATGGAGAAAAACTAACATGGCACACAGCAAGGTGTACATCTACTGAGTTCCAGTGTCCATCTGCGCATCTTGAGATTGTTCAGCCAGTTTCTCATCATTTTCTAGGGTTTGCTGGAGCTCATGAATGGTGCTGAGGAGGACGTGGAACTGTTTTCGTCTTAACTCCAGCTTGTCTTCAACATTCTCCTTGGTGTGAGACAGCTGCTTCAGCTTCTTGTCCAATGCTTCTAGTTGCTTTAATGTCTCATGGCGATCTGGATGATTCTGTATCACTTTGGCTAACGCATCATACTCTTGGCGATTCTTTCGGATCTGCTTGGCCTGTAAAATCTGTTTCTTGCATTCAGCTATTTTCTCATGTGCTGCTGCAATACTGCTCTCAATGTCACTGTAGATCGTCTCATAGTTCTCCATTTCTCGCAGGTTCATGTCATGTACAAGGAGAGTTTTTCCCATAGAGAATGAACACTGAGGCCCTATACACACGACCGGGTTTCTCGGCAGAATTCAGC
Organism: Rana temporaria; assembly: GCF_905171775.1. Classification (NCBI taxonomy): domain Eukaryota; kingdom Metazoa; phylum Chordata; class Amphibia; order Anura; family Ranidae; genus Rana; species Rana temporaria. The sequence goes on along the minus strand of NC_053489.1, from coordinate 239,737,790 downwards.
CAGAAACTCGGTCGGAGCTGGATTCTGCCGAGAAACTCGGTCGTGTGTACACTTTTCAGCGAGGAAGCCCACGAGGAACTCGTCGGGCCGAAAAGAGAACATGTTCTCTATTTCCTCGTTGTTCAATGAGGAAAGTCGGCCCGCCGAAATCCTCGGCGGCTTCCACACTGAACTCGACGAGGAACTCGATGTGTTTGGCACGTCGAGTTCCTCGGACGTGTGTACGGGGCCTGAGATAAACTGCTAAGCATCCGCTGGTACTGGGTGTACCCATCCTCCTGAGATCCAGAGTTACACCATTTTATAAAACTTTTCACCAACAGGTTGATTCTTCGGTCATCACCAGCGCCATCCCCATCAATTAAAAGAAGTTTACGAATAACTTCATCGTCGGTGACGGCTCCCATGTCGGCGGGTAGTGAGGTCAGACTCCCACAATGCAGCATCCGGGAACAAGTATGGAGGCCGCGCACACCGGGCCGGGCTCTCTATAGGTAAAGTTCTATTTTTTTTTTCTTATGCCGCGTACACACAACCGTTTTTAATGTCCTAGGAAAAACGAAGTTTTCTCGACGTGATTCTTGTCAAGCCTGCCTTGCATACACACGATCATGAAAAAAAAAAATGCTTGAGCAAAGCGCAGTGACGTACAACGGCACTATAAAGGAGAAGTTCCATTCGGATGGCACCACCCTTTGGGCTGCTTTTGCTAATTTTGTGTTGGTGAGAGACGATTCGTGCTTCTCAGTCTGTGCTTTTCAGTCTGTTACAGCGTGACTAATGTGCTATCTCCATCTCCATTACAAACGCTAGTTTTACCAAAACAAGTGCTCTCGTCTCATAACTTGCTTTTGAGCATGCGTGTTTGAAAAACGACAACGTGAAAAACTAGAGCATGTTCTAAATTTTTAATGCCCATTTTTCACGTTGAGAAAAATGCTCTGGAGCCTACACTCGTTTTTAATGACCATTTTAAAAAATTGCATTTTTCACATCATGAAAAACGGTCGTGTGTACACGGCCTAAGTGCTGAACACGGATAGGGGATCTTGACTCCGACGTCTTCCGGTACCCTAGCACTAACTAGCTATATATCCCACAGTCCTTCCGAAAAGAGAGAAAAACCTTCTTGAGTGAGTGAGTGAGAAACTTATATAGCGCAACACATGCGAACTGAATCGCCTCTGGGCGATTGGTATCCATTCCCTGGGCCCTCAGAAGAGATGGGTCTTGATCTTTCTCCTAAAGGCCAGGTGGTTTACCTCCAATCGGATGGTGGTTGGTAGAGCGTTCCATAGTCTGGGACCTTGGACCGCAAATCTTCGTTCTCCTTTGGATTTGTATCTGGCTTTGGGTATCTGGAGTAGATTTTGGTTGGTGGATCGCAGAATGGGATTGGTGTTGTGAGCTTTTAGTTTCTCGCATAGATATTGGGGGGCATTTCCCAGAATACACTTATGCGTTAGACAGAGTGCTTTGAAAGTGATTCTGTCTTTTACGGGCAACCAATGAAGGGATCTCAACGAAGGTGAGATTCATTCCCATGGTTTTTTCCCAGTCACAAGTCGAGCGACCGTATTTTGAACGACTTGCAGACGAGTGATTTGGTATTTTGGGAGTCCAAGATAGGAGACATTTGCATAGTCAAGTCTGGAGTTGATAAGTGTCCCCACCACGACTGCTATGTCTTTTTTTTGGGATAAAAGGAGTGAGTCTGCATAGAAGGCGCAGCAGATGGTGCGATCCGCTGACTACTGACCCTATTTGTGCATCCATTGTCATGTAGGTGTCGAAGACGACTCCGAGACTTTTGACTTTGGTGCTGGGGGTGATGAATTGACCCAGAATGGGCAGGGGCCATGTTGTTGCAGGATGAATCTTCCGATTGGCCTGAAACAGGAGAAGTTCTGTTTTTGAGCCATTGAGTTTAAGGTTACTCTTTGTCATCCACTTTTCTATTAAAGTAAGGCATTTCTCTAGTCCGAGATAATGATCCTTTTTGTTGCAGATGCGAAAATATAGTTGTGTGTCATCTGCATAAGAGTGGTAAAGTAACTTCTGGTTGCTGATGATTTCAAAAAGAGGGCAGAGATAGACATTGAAAAGAACAGGCGACAGAGGGGATCCCTGGGGGACTCCGCCTGACACCGTGCGTTTTTCAGAAGTGAAAGGGCCCAATTTCACTATTTGTGATCGGTTTTCCAAGAAGGATGAGAACCACGATAAATCACATTCCGCAACTCAGGCTACTTCGACTAGCTGTGTCAGCAATAATTTGTGGTCTACTGTATCAAAAGCTGCGCTTAGGTCCAGCAGTACTAGAAGACAAGATTCTCCTTCGTCTGCAGCCTCTAGAGCGTCATCCCATATTTTGAGCAGTGCTGTTTCTGTCCCATGACCCGGACGGAAACCGGACTGGAATGGGTCAAGTAATTTATGGGTGTCTAAGTGATATTGTAGCTGTTGTACAACTTCTTTCTCCATTACCTTGGAGAAGACATTCAGGCCTGTTATGGGGCGACGGTGGTTAGGGTCTTTGGGGTCGAGGGTGGGTTTTCTTCTCCTGGCAAGTGGGAAAAAAAACAAAAAACTCCAGACAGTCACCGTAACTCTTCACCAGTAAAATCTGGTGTCTGGTAAAGTCAGGCTTTTCCCTTGTTTGTCCAGAGTGGTGATAAAGTATACCACATTGTCTTTTCCTGGTCGGTAAATGACCACTTTATCCACATGAATATGCCTGCCATAGCTCCAGTGTAGCAGACATCCCTTAAACCGATCATCCATGACACGGGAATGGCCTATTTTTTGGAATGGTTTAGGCACTGAAAGATAGTCCCAAACAGCCTCGCTGTACCACTGCTCCCTGCGAGACCCAAACTCTTGCATAATTTCCCTGGGAACATAGGGGAACTCCAGTCCATATTCTGTGGCCACCCGCTTATTCAATAATCTCTGTGACCGAGCAAACCTTGGTAGAGACCTGGTACTCCCAGATCCAGGGGGTACACATGAGTTTGTAGACTTGTGCACCATAGCATTGGCGGAAAACTTTCCTGAGCCCAGCGAACTGATACTGCGGGCCAGGACCTCATCGGCAACAAGTGGGTTTTCCACCCTGGGCGTTGTCTCCCCCCCCCCCCCCCGAGTCCATAGCTGTGTACTCAGAGAAAGTAAAAGCCGATACGACATCATCGCTGTTTGCCCATAACAGTTCTTGCGACAAAGTTTCAAATAAATCGTCATCCCCGGAGATGTCTGACAAGGATTCTATCCCCGAATCTCCTAATTCCTCTGCCGGTAAATAGTTATATACAGTCCCAGACAAATCCCCCTTGGCACTCTCACCCGTTACTGTCGTGAACCTCTCGAAGATCTGACTTTTCTTCGGGTCCGGTTCTGGCAGTCCTTGGGGTAGGCCTTGACCACGGCCGCGGGAGGCCTTCGCATATCCCACCTTCTTTTGAGCAGGTGCAGCGAAGGTAGCTATGGTGGAAGTAACAGCAGTGGCGGTGTCCACTGGTGACCTGCTCACAACGGTAGCAGCAACATCCCCCTCGAGATTACTCACAGCAGCAGATGTGGCGGGCATTAGCCTGGCAACTTGATCGAAGGCAGCAGCTCCTTCCGTTGCATTGCCCGTGACCCAATCCACCCTGTAGGCACGAGGCGGCATGGTGGGTTGCTCCACAGCAAACAGGTACTGCCCGCAGTGTAGGCATCGAACAAATGGACGAGGATGCATGACCAGTCCTTTGCACCTGTTGCACAGCATACCCAGCGCTTCCACATCAACGATCTTATAGAGCACAAACTGCCCATGCGGTTTCAGCTGAATGCCCGTGTCCATCAGCATGGTTCCCGGCATCAAGGTACTTGTAGCGGTACCCACAGGAAACATCCTGGGCCCAATAGCAGACTGAAGCAATAGCACTGAAGACATAGCAGGGTTCTGATTTTCTGAGTGCTGGACACACGTGTGATGTCTTATGAGGCAAGTAGGCGGGAACTCCTCCCACTTGCTCCCTTAAGCACGTAGCTTGCGGACTTTTCTTTTTCCAGCCTGTTGCCTTTCCAACCATGACCTGTGGTGACAGCGACACCTACCGTCAGGGGGAAACTTGTGCAACCCAGCTGAACGGAACAGAACCAACAATTTGGAATAATTATTCTGAGCCAAAACTTCTGCTCAGACAACTATAAATTAACACATAGCACCCACTCAATGGGAGCAGGGCGCTACACAGACAAAGAAAAAAAAAACATTTAGACGGGAAATCAAAGGAAAAGGTAAGTGAACCAACAATGCACTAGCTTAAAGGAACCTATTTAGAAAATAAAAAAACAAACCTTTACAACCCCTTTAATCTCAGGGCTGGTAACTCATTTCGCAGTGTCGGTCAACTCTGAGGAATTTTATAAGAGTTCTGGGCCTGATCATATTCTTACAGCGCACCCTCTAATTGTCCGTACACCCGAACTGAAAGTTGAACAAAAAATACCGCTTTCGAGGTGATCGTACGATAATCGGATCGTTAGTACAGAGCTTTTGAGAACCGATCACGACAGTTCATCCGATATTATTAGATCCGACAAGCACGAAAATTTCCCTCGTACGATACCAGTTCGTCGAATTTTCATTTAATCGGCACAATTGTCGTCCGAAAATACAATACAAATACACTAACACACATGACATCACTTCCTATTTTTTTTTTCTGACGTACGAGAATTTTTGTGACTTTAGTAACCTATTAAAGGGGTTGTAAAGGATTTTTTTTCCCCCTAAATAGCTTCCTTTACCTTAGTGCAGTCCTCCTTCACTTATCTCATCCTTCAATTTTGCTTTCAAATGTCCTTATTTCTTATGAGAAATCCTCCCTTCCTGTTCTTCTGTCTGTAACTCACCACCGTAATGCAAGGCTTTCTTTCTGGTGTGGGGAGGGGGCGAGCAGGAGTGTCAGGACGCTCACTAACACACCACTCCTTTCTCTATCTGCAAAGTAGAGAGTGTCCTGACTTGCCTGCTCGCCCCCTCCTCCCTCAAGAGGCTTTCTCCACACCAGGAAGAAAGCCTTGCATTACGGTGGTGAGTTACAGACAGAAGAACAGGAAGTGAGCATTTCTCAGAAGAAATAAGGACATTTAAAAGCAAAATTGAAGGATGAGGTAAGTGAAGGAAGACTGCACTAAGGTAAAGGAAGCTATTTAGGGAAAACAAGTTGGACGATCTGTCGTGCAATTTTCTGATCTTGTGTACGGGGCGTAAGGAGCCGCAAGTGAACTGGGATCCCCCACGTTGCACAGCCAGGCACGCCAAATTTTCAGAGAGTCAGAGAACAGTCTGTGACTTTGTTTTTTCTTATTGTTTATAGACGGTAATATTTTATAGGGATAGGAGGTCCTAGGTCCTATTTGACTTCAACAACAACTTCAGGGACAGTCCTATATACAGTCTCTATATAAAGCTCATCTTCATCTTCTAGCAATCACTTGCTTGCAGAATCCAGCTTGAACACTGTGAATACCTGACAGTCACTCAGCTGAAAGCAATTGCCCAATACAGGCAGCAACCCAAGGCCCCTTAGGTGTGTAGCGGAATTTACTGTGTCCAGCTTGTATCACTCCTGTAGCTACTGATCCCAGCACCACGTCTTCAGGCACTGCCAACCCACCTGGCTGCAGCTGCTCCTGTTACTAGCCCTCCAGGTTAACTTCTCCCCACAGTCCTGCAGACTGACACATTTACCAGCCGACTAGGCTGACTCTCAGGAGATCTCCCAGATGTGCTGACCTACTCCTGCTGGCCTCTCTCCTTGCTACAGTGCTTTCAGGAAGGGTCTTCTCTGTGTGTTTTGACAGGATCCTTCCAGCACCTTTACCCCCAGACCCAAGGTCTCACCCGCCCCCCTCCAGACTAGGTCACTTTCAAGGGCCACCAACAGCCTTCTCAGCACTCCATCTCTATCTTCCACCCGATTTCCTCTCCTGGCATGACTCATGCCTATTTATGGGGTGGCCTGCCCCCTGCCAGCCCTTTACTGGGGATCAGCTCAGGCCCTTATAAATATTCCAAGCAGCTCCTTCTTACCTCCACCCACTATGTCTGGAACTTTCTCCAATGACCCAGAAAACAGGGGGAGGCACCAGAGAAGCAGCGGATGAGTTATCTAGCCCTGAGTCACTAAACCCTGACCAAGATTCATAGCTTAGGCTTTTTACCTACACTAACAACAAACCTATCTACATCTAGCACACTACAGGGGCCACTGGAGGAGAAGAAGGAGAGGACAGACACGCTGGAATGACACCCCCTCCCCTCCCAAATGTGTGGCACCCGTGGTGAACTGACGGACGCCCTCCCTTCCCGCACACCCACACTGCTTACCACAGCTCGAGTCCTGCAGGATGCGGCTTCTAATGGGAACGACGTTTCGTCTGTGGAAAAAAAGTACAGAAACGTTGTTCCCACACGTTTACGCAGGACTCAAGCCCTACATATACAGCCAAAAGAGATCTTGATGTGAGCCGTTTTACCTGATGTCTAATGTTGAGGATTAGGGTAGACCTGTGTCACATGCGTACATTACCACTCTATAACTTGAGGGTCCAACCCCTCTGGTAAGGAGACTTGATGGAAACACTGTTGTTGTGTGTATAATTCTTCACACTGAAGCTGATGCAAGGCTTTCATCTGTTCTCTTCATCATCTACTATATGGACTTTATATGTCATATATTATATCAGCTGCATATTGATATTTTAATCCTTGTATTTGCAATCAAAAAATGTGATGCTGGTTGCTGTTTTATGAATTCTACTATAGGCAGCATGGACAATTTGTGGTTTTATGATTTTGATTGCCTTTGTTATTCATTTTTACAATTTCTGTCTTGCAGGTGATACAGAGGATTACCAAACACTAGAGAGGCCATAGACTTTATTTGAAATGCTAAAACTGGTGCTGGGGACATTCCCAGCATTAGGATGCTGTTTATTGATGCTTCTGATAGGGTTTGGGAATTTAATGATGTCATGCAAAGATCTTGAACTGCACCTTGAAACCATACAGGAAATTTGGGACGGTGAGTTTTTTTTTATAGTGTATTAAACAGAACTATAGTGCATTGAAAGTATTTATACCGTTGAAATTTTCCATATTTTGTCAGGTTATAACCAAAAACATACATGTATTTTATTGGGATTTTATGTGATAGACCAACACAAGGTAGCACATAATTATCAAGTGGGAGGAAAATTATAAATGTTTTTTTTTTTTTTTACAAATAAATTCCTGAATAGTGTGGCGTGCATTTGTATTCTTTATTTGTATTCAGTGTAGAGGCGCTGGGGGGGACAGGTGCAGCGACCGATGCTGCATCCACCTAGGTAAGTATTAACCACTTAACCCCCGGACCATATTGCTGGTCAAAGACCAGAGCACTTTTTGCGATTCGGCACTGCGTTGCTTCAACTTACAAATTGTGCGGTCGTGCGACGTGGCTCCCAAACAAAATTGGCGTCCTTTTTTCCCCACAAATAGAGCTTTCTTTTGGTGGTATTTGATCACCTCTGCGGTTTTTATTTTTTGTGCTATAAACAAAAATAGAGCGACAATTTTGAAAAAAAATAATATTTTTTACTTTTTGCTATAATAAATACCCCCAAAAAATATATAAAAAAACATTTTTTTCCTCAGTTTAGGTCAATACGTAGTCTTCTACATATTTTTCGTAAAAATAAAAAAATAAATCGCAATAAGCGTTTATTGATTGGTTTGCGCAAAAGTTATAGCGTTTACAAAATAGGGGGTATTTTTATGGCATTTTTATTAATATTTTTTTTTACTAGTAATGGCGGCGATCAGCGACTTTGTTTCGGTACCGCGACATTATGGCGGACACTTCGGACACTTTTGACACATTTTTGGAACCATTGGCCTTTTTATAGCAATCAGTGCTAAAAAAAATGCATTGGATTACTATAAAAATGCCACTGGCAGTGAAGGGTTAAGTATGTTCCCTGGGTGTGTTCTAACTGTAGGGGGGGGGTGGACTGACATGGGGAAATGACTGATCAGCATTTCTCCCCCTGACAGGACCGGGAGCTGTGTGTTTACACACACACACAGCTCCCGGTCCTCGCTCTGTAACGAGCGGTCGCGTGTGACCGGCGGCGCTCGCGCACGGGAGTCGGGGGCGCCTCCGGTGCCGCGCACGCGCCCCTAGTGACCTGCGTGAGAGCCGACGTATAGCTACAGGCTCTCGCGCAGGGGAGCCGACCTGCTGCCGTAAAACTACGGCGGCTGGTCGGCAACTAGTTAATCAGGAAAACCTTTTTTTTTCTTTACTTCTCTTATAAATTAGGAATGCATACTTGAATAGAATTTTTTTTAACCAGCGTTTAGTGTCACTTTAAAGATGAAGCTCTCCATTTTCAAAAAAACGAATATAAGGGGAAAGCCATATCCCAGTGACGAGATGCTTTTGGTGGTCTCTACTCCTTGCTCCTCATATTCAGACAACGTAAGTCCTCCCCTTGATCTAAAACTCTCTCATGTTTAAACTCCACTAGCCACCATCAATAGTCCCTAATGTGATCTTCTGCAGTCAAATTATTTTAGCACATTCAGCTCACCCAATAACTTTTATGATCAATGTAAATGCCTCCTGTTTAGTATTGGTTATTGGGCCTGAGAAATGCCTGCACAGGCCCTTGGATTGGCCCCATTTATCTGCCAGACCATAGGCTCAGGCCTAGGTTGCCTAATCTGTCTCTCAACAGATATCCAGGAAAGATCAATCAAGCCACTTTATGTAATTTTGTACTGAATATTTATTATGGTTGTTTTTCTCTGCATGCATGATAAATGCAACTCATTTGATTACTTACACAGAATGCAGTAAATGTTTTGAATATCTCTGTATAAAAGAAAAAAACTCTGTTTTTGGACACAAAACTAGGTTAAAACATGTTGACCTAACAAATTGCGAACTAGAATGGGTATGATGACTAAAACACTTTTTTACATTCAGTATCTGACAACCCCCTTTTGAAACAAAATACAAAGGGTTGCAAAGCCATAGACAGCATCCATGTAAATATAACAAAAGGGTCACAGTTTGTTCAGCTATATCCAGGTTACTGTCATTTGCTATGCTTTAGAGCGGTTATCCTGCTAGTCTGTAAAGCTATTCTAGTAACACAGAGGCATATTTACAGAGAAATACATTCAAAGCTTTGGGGTCAGTTTTGCCTTGTGTGCATCATATAAAGACATTCATGGAAAGCTTTTAGATAATAAAACAATATGAAATGTAATGCAGTAACTGCTATAAGCCTTTAAGATTTTACCTTTGCAGCAGCCATAACAATGAGAAATCATTTGGGATGTTGTGCTTTGTGTTCTATGAATAGTTTTACTACTTTACTACTATGTTTTTCATACAGTCTTCTGTAGTTTTTCTTTAGATTACTGACATCTGATTTGTATTTTGTTTCAGGCCATCGTTTGCTAACACATGGGCTGTGTTCCATTAACACTCAGCTTCTGATAATATCTCTCCTCCTGTTCCCGCTCCTACACTGGCAATTAGAAAACCGCATTGGCACCCTGTATTTTCTATATCTCTCTTGTATGTGCACTTTGTGCAGTGCCACAATTTACATTTTGATTTCCTTGCTTCTGCCTCTTCCTGCTGCCCCAGCCTCTGGATACCTCGCTACCAATTTGTCCCTGCTGATAGCTCATAGCCCAGCTGTTCCATGGCGACGGGGCAAGCAGATGCTACCTTTATTGTGTTGCGGGATAACAATAGCTTTACAATACTTGTGGCCGCAATCTTCGTTTTTATACCACATCTGTGGAGTGATTAGTGGACTGGCCAGTATCCTTTTACCAGTTACTATGTATGCCGTTGTGATGATAATAGTCTATTGCACGATCAGCACCACTAGTAACATATCATTAGAAAGTTCAGGCCGGCAACTCAACAGCTTCTCCATAGAAAATATTTATTGAAGCATTACAGCAGTAACATCAGCAAAAAACTGACGCGTTTCGGCCAAAACACGTCAGTTTTGGATGATGTTACTGCTGTAATTCTTCAATAATTATTCTCTATGGAGAAGCTGTCGAGTTGCCGGCCTGTACTTTCTATGGATCATTTGTGAGTTTAATTAGCCAGGGCACCGACTACTCTACACACCAACTATACTATATAGCGGTAGAGCTTGGGTGAGTTTTCCTCTTGCTAACATATCATTAGGCTGGATTTCCACTGTCTTCTGTGTATGCAGCATGCATAGTAATGCACACGTGTAGGTGTTAATGAACCCATAGCGTTTCCCTTTGACTACACAATAAACTGCAATGTATAGATGTAAACCAGCCATATAGGAAAGAATGTGGGTTTTACTTGACATTTTTTCATGCAGCAAAGTGCAAGAGTTTTGTTGCATCAAAACAAACAAGTGTGAATAAGCCCTTAAGCCCCTGACTTTACTGAAGTGTCTGAAAGCAAGTTCAAATATGTGGTTAAAGCTTGACTACAGCAGAAACCATTTTTTTTTTTTTTTGGGGTTTCTGATCGATAGAGTTAAGAGAGTTTGTATTCTCTGTCAGGTTTCAAATGCTGTCTGTGTTCCTGTTGAGATTTTCCTCTCACTTCCCGGTTTTTCTGTCATCTTAAGAGGAAATCTCCCAAATTGTGACACAGACAGCAATAAAAAACTGACTAACTCTTGCTTGCCCTACCTAAAATGAAAAAAAATGTCTGCTGTTGATGGAACTGGTGCAGTGGTTCCAGAGCTGACAGCACGCCACCCATCCCCATCACTATCTAACCACTCTACTCTGTAGGAGATATATACGTAATGAGCAGTGGTTGACACCACTGGTCTTAGACACCAGGCACAGGCAGTCTCAATACAAGCAGAGGGAGGGGCAATTTATGCCTGCTTTATGGGAAGGAAGGCAGAACACCCACGGCCATTTGCTGCTTATGTCAGCCATAGATTATTCAAATCTCATCTGGTTCAGCAGGAACAGGCCGGGATTCAAACCATGTATGGACAGGGTGAATGTGACCAAGTTGATCAATCAACTTGGGTACAACTATACAACTAGCCTGCCAGATTCTAGATGTAATTATTGCTAGTGGCTATTGTAGCCGCTAGATATATTTACTGTGTTCTCTTGGCGGGGACGGCTCCCTGCTCCCCCTCGCCGGGAGAATACAATGACTCCACAGGAGGGATCGCTCTGTGAACACTGTGGTTGCAAGGAAAGAAATTTGCTCCGTTTAATGCTGCTGGAGTGGACAGAGTGGATGGTAGATGGAGTAGAAAGAGTGGATGGATTGGACGCTGAAGAGGACAGACTGGGGGGGGGGGGGGTGGAGTAGACAGAATGGATGGAAGCTTGAGCAGTAAGGATGAGCCGAACACCCCCTTGATCGATTCGCACCAGAACTTGCCGAACAGGCAAAAAATTAGTTAGAACACGCGAACACCGTTAAAGTCTATGGGACACGAACATGAAAAATCATAAGTGATCATTTTAAAGGCTTATATGCATGGTATTGTCATAAAAAGTGTTTAAGGACCCGGGTCCTGCCCCAGGGGACATGGTGCTTTGTGATCCAGACCCAAAGCATCCTTCCCATGTTGAGGGCATGTGGCCTGGTACGGTTCAGGAGGGAGGGCGCTCTCTCGTCCCCCCCTCTTTTCCTGTGGACTGCCAGGTTGCGTGCTCGGATAAGGGTCTGGTATGGATTTTTGGGGGGACCCTTACGCCATTTTATTTTCATTTTGGCACAGGGTTCGATTTTGAGGGAGACCCCTCCTGATATGGAATTTGGGGGGACCCCCACGCATTTTTTGAAAAACTTTTGGTTCAGGGTTCCCCTTAATACTCATACCAGACCCAAAGGGCCTGGTAATGAACTGGGGGGGGGGGGACCCATGCCGTTTTTTTTCCAATGAATTGTATCTGTATTGCCGGGACACGACAATTTATTACATTCGCGATCAGTTTTAAATTACCTTTTTCCTTTAGAAATTTCATTTTGCTGCAAGGACTGTTCTAAACACAGGAACAATGTGCAACTTTACAGGCATACTATAGACACCCCCCAGGTACGAAATTTAAAGGAATATTTTGCTTTTATTGTTTCACGTTAAACATAATTAAAATCACTGCTGCTGAAAAAAAACTGCCATTTTTAAAACTTTTCTTTGCATTGATACATGTCCCCTGGGGCAGGACCCTGGTCCCCAAACACTCTTTATGACAATAACTTGCATATAAGCCTGAGAGTGCTGGAGATGATAGAGTGAGGGCTGATAGAGTGGATGGAAGCTGAAGATAATAGAGTGAGTGAAATGGAGCAGACAAAATAGATGGAGGCTGGAGGAGACAGAATAGGGGAGATGGAGCAAAATCGATGTAAGATGGAGCAGACAGTGAATAGAAGTTGGAATGGGCAGAATAAGGCAGGTGGAACTTTCTTGTATTAAGAGAGGTTGAGCCCTGGTTCACACTGGGTACGATTTGGAACGATTTGAGATGCGATTTGACATGTCAAATCGCATCTCAAATCGGCGGCAATTGTCGGCAATGGCACTGTCCTAATCAGTGCGACGCCGCATCTGCGATTTCAAAAAGTAGTTCCTGTACTACTTTTTGCGATTTCGGGACGATTTACATTAAATTGCGGCCGAAATCGCTGCAAAATCGCGGAAAAATCGCAGCCGCGAAATCGCGGTAAAATCGTGCATTTTACCGCGATTTTGAATTTGCAGCAGTGTGAACCTAGGCATAGACTCCAGAGTCCAAATCATTAGTAAGACCTCATCTGGAATATGCGGTTTAGTTTTGGTCACCAGTTCACAAGGAGGATATCAGGGCAAGCTATGAGAAAAGACTAGCTGAGCGGAATTTATTCTCGCTTGAGAAGAGGAGATTAAGGGGGGATATGATCAACATGTTTAACCCCTTCAATACAGAGCTTTTATACCCACCTCCATAACGGGCCTATTCTGGCACTTCTCTACATGTACAAATCATCATTCTTTTGCTAGAAAATTACTCAGAACCCCCAAATGTTAAATATGTTTTTTTAGCAGACACCCTAGGGAATAAAATGGCGGTCATTGCAACTTTTTATCTTGCACGGTATTTGCACAATCATTTTTAAAACACCTTTTTTTTTGGAAAACAATTGTTTCATTAATTAAAAAAAACAAAACAGTAAATTTAGCCCAATTTTTTTGTAAAATATGAAAGATGATGTAAATAGATACTTAACATGTCACGCTTTAAAATTGCGCCAAACTTCGTTACTTAAAAATCTCCATAGGCGACCCTTTTACAGGTTACCAGTTTAGAGTTACAGAGGAGGTCTAGTGCTAGAATTGTTGCACATGCTCGAACGCACGCGGCGATACCTCACATACAGTATGTGGTTTGAACGGCGTTTACATACGTGGGCGGGACTTACGTGTGCATTCACTTCTGAGCGCGAGCTACTGGGGACAGGCGTTTAAAAAAAAGTATATATATTATTTTTAAATTTTTTTTTTTTTTGATCACTTTTATTCCTATTACAAGGAATGTAAACATCCCTTGTAATGGGAATAGTGTATGACAGGTCCTCTTTATGGAGAGATGTGGGGTCAATAAAACCCCACATCTCTCCTACAGGCTGGAAAGCATGAGATCGTGAAAAAATTCACAGATCTCATGCTTACTAGCCACAACCGCGGCTTTGTTTTTCTTCCGGGTACCCGGGCGTGACGTCTCCGGCGGGCGCTGGAATATGCTTCCCACCCGGCGCTGGATGATTCTTTCTCTGGGCCCCCGATGGCACGGGAGAGCCCGGAGAAGCACCGAAGGGCGGCGCGGGGGAGGGGGGACGGGGGAATTCACCGATCTCATGCTTACTAGCCGCGATCGCGGCTTTACTTCCGGGTACCCGGGCGTGACGTCATCACATCGCGCCCGGGCCTCCGACGGTCAGCCATCTCTATGCTTCCCATCCGGCGCTGGACGATTCTTTCTCCGGGCCCCTGATGGCACGGGAGAGCCCGGAGAAGCACCTCCCGCCGCCTATAAGAACGATCAAGCGGCGGAACCGCCGCTTTGATCGATCTTATGGTGCGCAGAATCAACGCCAGAAAACAATGATATGATGCCTCCAGCTGCAGGAATCATTCAGATATTTCCTAAAAAAGCCCAGGACGTCATATGAGGTCAACCCGGGATGGGAGATCCCCTCTGACGACGTCATATGACTATGGGCCGGTAATGAAGTGGTTAAATACATAAGTGGTCTATATAGTGAACTTGGTGATGAGTTATTCACTTTAACCACTTCAGCCCCGGACCATTTTTCTGGCCAAAGACCAGGCCACTTTTTGCGATTTGGTACTGCGTCGCTTTAACTGACAATTGCGCCGTCGTGCAACGTGGCTACCAAACAAAATTGACATCCTTTTTTCCTCACAAATAGAGCTTTCTTTTGATGGTATTTGATCAAATAAAAATAGAGCAACAATTTTGAAAAAAAAACAAATATTTTTAACTTTTTACTATAATAAATATCCCCAAAAAATAAATAAAAAAACATTTTTTTTCCTCAGTTTAGGCCGATACGTATTGTACATATTTTTGGTAAAAAAACAAAAACAAATCGCAATAAGCGTTTGATTGGTTTCCGTCTACAAAATAGGGGGTAGTTTTATGGCATTTTTATTAATATTTTTTTTTTTTTACTAGTAATGGCGGCGATCTGCGGTTTTTATCGGTACTGTGACATTATGGAGGACACATCGAACACTTTTGACACATTTTTGTGACCGTTGCAATTTTTGCAGCGATCAGTGCTATAAAAATGCAGTGATTACTGTGAAAATGTCACTGGCAGGAAAGGGGTTAACACTAGGGGGCGATCAAGGAGTTAATTATGTTACCTAAAGTGTGTTCTAACTGAAGGGGGGATGGGACTGACTAGGGGGAAATCACAGATCGCTGTTCATGCTTTGTATGAACATACGATCAGTCATTTCTCCCCCTGAAAGAACCGGGAGCTGTGTGTTTACACACACAGCTCCCGGTTCTCGCTCTGTCATGAGCGATCGTGGGTGCCTGTCGGTGATCGCGCCCGCCGGGCACTCGCAACGGGGTGAGCAGGGGGGCGCGCGCCACTCGTGGCCACAGAGTAACATCGCGTTATATTACGTGTTTTTGCGCAGCTGAGCCAACCTGCCGCAGTAAAACTGCAGGGGGCGGCAAGCGGTTAAAGTCATCACAGAGGACAAGGGGGCACTCTTTACATTTGGAGGAAAAGAGATTTAACCTGGGTTCACACTTGTGCAAATTGGAGTGGCTCTGGTGCAAATTGCCCAGGAGTCCTGTGCACCTTTTGGTCTGTTTCAGGTCCGAATTCAGACCAAAATTTGGTCTGAAATCGGACCTGAAACTGTAAATGGAGATGCACCGGACTCCTGCCGTGAGCCGCTGCTTGTTCCAGTGTGAACCTAGCCACAGGGGCAGATTCACGTACAGCCGTGCAAAATTGCGGGCGTAACGTATCTGATTTACGTTACGCCACCGCAACTTACTCGGGCAAGTGCTGTATTCTCAAAGCACTTGCTCCGTAAGTTGCGGCAGCGTAGCGTAAATCACCCGGCCGAATTCAAATTCGGCGGGTAGGGGGCGTGTATCATTTAAATGAAGCGCGTCCCCGCGCCGAACGAACTGCGCATCCGCAGTCCGTAAAATATCCCAGTGTGCATTGCTCCAAATGATGTCGCAAGGACGTCATTGGTTTCGACGTGAACGTAAATGACGTCCAGCCCCATTCACGGACGACTTACGCAAACGACGTAACTTTTTAAAATTTCGACGCGGGAACGACAGCCATACTTAACATTGGCTGTGCCTCATATAGCAGGGGCAACTTTACGCCGGGAAAAGCCTAACGTAAACGTTGTAACTTTACTGCGTCGGCCGGGCGTACGTTCGGGAATTCGCGTATCTAGCTAATTTGCATACTCGACGCGGAATTCGACGGAAGCGCCACCTATCGGTCACCTATTGCAGTTAAGATTCGACGGCCTAAGAGACTTACGCCTGTCGGATCTAATGGATATCTATGCGTAACTGATTCTAAGAATCAGGCGCATAGATACGACGGCGCTACGCAGAGATACGACGGCGTATCTAGAGATACGCCGTTGTTTCTCGGTTGAGAATCTGGGCCTTAATCTCCAAATAAGAAAAGGTTTCTTCACAGTATTGCCGTGTACACACGATCGGAAATTCCGACAAGAAAACCGTGGATTTTTTCCCTGACTGAATTATGGCTCAAACTTGTGTTGCATACCCACGGTCACACAACATTTCGACCGTCAAGAATGCGGTGACGTACAACACTACAACGGGCCAAGAAAAATGAAGTTCAATGATTCTGAGCATGCATCCAATGGATTCCGAGCATGCGTTTTTTTTTGCACGTCGGAATTGCTTACAGACGTCGGAAAATTGGAGAACCAGCTCTCAAATTTTTGCTTTTGGAAATTTCGACAGAAAAAGTCCGATGGGGCCTATACATGGTCGTAATTTCTGACCAAAACGCTCACATCAAACTTTTCTTGTCGGAAATTCCGACCGTATGTACGTGGCATTAGAGCTGCGAAAATGTGAAATAGACTCCCTTAAAGCGGATGTGCCATGGGAACAAAATATTAAAAGTCAGCAGCTACAAATACTGCAGCTGCTGACTTTTAATAATAGGACACTTACCTGTCCTGGAGTCCAGCGCCGATCGCAGCAGAGCACGAGCGATCGCTCGTCACTCTGCTGCTCCCCCCGCCATCCACGCTGAGGGAACCAGGAAGTGAAGCGCTGCGGCTTCACTGCCCGGTTCCCTACGGCGCATGCGCGAGTCGCGCTGCGCCCGCCGATTGGCTCACATGCTGTGTGCTGGGAGCCGAGTGTTCCCAGCACACAACGGGCGACAGACGGGATGTGACGGAATGCCCGTCTTTCGCCCGTATCGTGTGGCCGGAAGTGGGTGCAAATACCTGTCTTTAGACAGGTGTCTGCACCCCCCTCCCCCCTGAAAGGTGTCAAAAGTGACACCGGAGGGGGGGAGGGTTCCGATCAGCGGGACTCCACTTTAGGGTGGAGGACCGCTTTAAGAGCTGGTTCTGTCAAGCTCAATAGATTTTTTTTTTTTTTTTTTTTTAAAGCAAAGGGCCTGTATTCTTACCTAAATGGAGAGAATGAATTTTTTTTACAACAGAGCGCGCCACAGAGGGCACAATCACAATTTAGGCTCAGTGCAGAGGAGGAGCTGCCAGATATTAATAGCAGCCAGAAAGATATAAATTACTGGGGAATTATTTAGCATTTTTTTTTTTTTTACAAAGATCGGAATTAAACATGAATCAATAGACTTGCAGTAAGGTTTTTATTCTCAAAAAGAGGGAATTGCAGAAAATAAATGGTACTCCATTTTATAAGGACTGATGCATTTACAGTATCTTTTTTAGATATGCTTCTTTTTCATCCATCTTCATGGCAATTCTGAGCCAGGAAACATGCTCATGTAAAAATGGAAAATTGTATCAAATACTTACCGTAATTTTCCTTTCCTGATGCCTAGACATGGCAGCATACATATGATATAGCTCTGCCCCTATATCCACCCACAGGACTTGTTTAAAGTGGAGTTCCACCCATAAATATAACATTACATCAGTAGTTTTAAAAAAATGTCATTAGTCCTTTACGAAAAAATTTTTTTTTTTTAGATGCCTTCAAAGTGTTGTTGCTAGGCAGAATAGTTAATCTTCCCACTTCCTTCACCTAGGTGCTTAATGCTTCCTAACCTACACCGCACAGACTCCTGGGAATGTAGTGAATGTAACTTTCCAGGAGTCTGTGCACTCCCCAGTCTCAAAGAATCATGTGACTTAGACAGCACAGGTGCTGAAACCTGATCTGACACTGCTTGTGCAGCACTGAGCATGTGTGAGATGTGCAAGGCTGAAATCCAAGAAGTCATACAGTCTGGCTTCATGATGCCCACACTTAAGATGGCCCCAGTCAATTTCTATTTTATAAAGTGTCTAAATGCTGTAACAACCTAACAAAACGGACCTTAGTTTACAGACTAACTTTACTAGAATACATTAAGCTTGTGTATTACAGGGGTATTTATATTTAAAAAGTGAAATTGTGGCCGGAACTCCGCTTTAACTCTCTATAAAAGTCTGACTGAGAGCAACCTCCCCCATTCTCCGTATAAAGCAAAAAGATCAGAGGGAGGGTTCGTATGCTGCCATGTCTTGGCATCAGGAAAGGAAAATTACGGTAAGTATTTGATAACATTTTCCTGACGCCAGACATGGCAGCATACATATTATAAATGATGAACTTTTGAGAGGGAGGTTTTAATGCTGGAAAAGTAATACTGTACTGTAGTAAGAGCTGCTGGATCCACCCTGTAGTGTTTTAAGTACATATGTGATGATCAGCTAGCCTCTTTGCAGACTGTCTCCAGAGACAACCCTGCCTGTGCCGTCCAAGAAGATGACATCACCTTGGTGTTGAGTGATGAGCTCTAACCACCTCTGAAGGATCCTTCCCGGATCTACATGCCCGGCGAATATTTTTACTATTCAGGCCGAGATGGTTTTGGCCGAAGCCCCTTGGTCTTTAAATCTTCATAATTCTGAAATATGGATGCCACTCTTTGGAACAAAATGATCCAATGGTCTCGGCACAACCATGTCTGGGAAGAACATGGAATAAGGTTCTGCTGCCCCAAGTTTTTGGAGTCGACACACTTTCCCCTGAAATCATGGCTAATAGAAAAGCCGATTTTAAGGAGATCTCCCATAAAGAACAGTCTTCTGTCAGAGTACGATGAGGGTTTTGCTAGAATATTGAGGACTACTGCCAGGTCCCATTGAGGGAACCTATTTCTCTTGGGAGGGCGTAGTCCAAGTACCTCTCTCATGAAGTGATCCATCAGCAGGTTTGCTGCCCGTTTCTTTTGGGTAAAAGCCAAGATGGCAAAAATTTGCACCTTAAAGGGGTTGTAAAGGTAAAAGTTTTTTTACCTTAATGCATCCTATGCATTAAAGTAAAAAAACATCTGACAGCACCAGCCCCCCCCCCCCTAGCCCCCGTTTTACTTACCTCATCGTTCGAAAGCCCCGGGCGCGTGCTTGTCATCCTGTTCGGTTCCCAGCCTGGCCGTTGATTGGCTAGGCTGGGCAGATTGATAGCAGTGCAGCCATTGGCTGGCGCTGCTGTCAATCACAGCGGATGACGCGCCGCGCCGGGGGGCGGGGCCGAGTGATACAGTCGGCGGCTATGGCCGCGGCTGTATCACGGGAGCGCGCTCGCATAAGCTTTCCACCATGCGATCTCGCTCGCATGAAGGTAGAAAGCTTTTGCGAGGAGGAGCCGAGACAGCCGCCGAGGGACCCCAGAAGACAGGATTCGGGGCCACTCTGTGCAAAACGAGCTGCACAGTGGAGGTAAGTATAACATGTTTGTTATTTTAAAAAAAAGTATTTCTGCCTTTAGTGTTCCTTTAAGCAAACTGAGCCCCAAATCCAATTCATATTGTAGAAAAGACAGGATTTGAGATAAATTTGGGTCACTAGGGTCAAACTGACATCCAGCTGCAAAGCATGTGAACTTAATCCATATTCTGGAGTAGATGGCATTGATTGACTCTTTCATAGAACTCTGTAAAGTTCTAATCCCCTCTAGAAAACATCCTAACTATTGTAACGTCTGCCTTACAATGTCCAGGCCACTAAGGTTAGTCGTGATGGTTGCAGATGTAGTGTATCTCCCTCAGACAAGAGGAGATGAGTCACCAGCAAAATGATCGGTGTGCATATTGCCAGAGAGAACCATGGTCTGTGAGGCCAGTAAGGAAAACCTGTGATGACTGTCAAAAATCTCCTCAGGAATTTTTCGGGATTAAAGAAATTGGAGGGAAGGTATAGGTCAGTTGCCCAACCCAAAGATTGGTAAAGGCATCTGTCCCCTCCACTAATGGATGAGGGTAGCGTGAGAGGAACCTGTTCCCCTTGTAGTAGGCTGATGAGGCAAATCAGATACAGTTGCGGGAACCCCCTACTCATGGATGATCCTTTGGAACACTTCGGGGTGAATGGACCATTCGTTGGGATCCTTGAATTGCCCGGATAGACAATCCGCTTCCAAATTCTGATATCCTGGAAGATATATGGCCCTCAAATCTGGGAGATATTGCTGGGCCAAAGTCATGATTGGCTGTGTGTGTGTCACCTTGTCACTGTATATAGGACACTGCTTCCGTGTGGTCCAGGCGGAGTAGGACTGGCAGACTCTGTATGTGTGGCAATAAAGTGTTCAATGTCATGAATGCTGGTAGGAGTTCCAGAATATTGGAAACTAGGCCCTGAGTGGGAAATTCCCACCTGCCCTGGATCTCGAGATGACTAAGCCATTTAGCAGCTTTTTTTTTTTATCACCAGAAACTCTGGTGCCTCCGGCTGGAGATCCTGATTGGCTGGGCTAGATGAACTCTTCCATTGCATCAGGAAGCCTTGTTGGAAAACAGAGTTTCCAGTGAGCCCAGAGGATCATCAGAATACATGAAGCCATTGTCCCGAGAGGACTCATGCACTTGGATGCTGACATCACTGGTGCAGCCAACGCCTGTTGGAACGTCAAAGAAACTGAAGCCGCCTGAGTATTGATTTGGGCCCCAAGGTAGAGCATATTCTGCATAGGCTCCAGCTGGTTTTGGTAATGCCTGCCCCTCAACTCGAAACTGCTGGTATGACTGAAGGATCTGGACATGCTGATAGGTATATTGCAAGTCCACTGAAATCCTCCAACAACCTGGTTGAATGACCTGGGTTTATGGTATGGAGAGACTCCATCTTAAGTCTATCTGTATAAATTGATTTAGCCTCTTGAGGTAGTTCTGGAGGCTGCCGTTTGAACAACCAATAATGGCTTTGCCATTGGTAATGATTAAGCACAAAATGAATGTGTGAAATGCGTCTATGTGACCTTGTGTTGGGTGTCTTTGGTGTTATCACTTTGAACAATAAAAGGCAATCGGAATTCCTGGATGTGCAGCCATTTCTTTTCTTGCATGGCCTTGCGCCACTGTGGACTGAAACCACCATTTCTCGGCAGTGGTCTTGCCAGAACTGGGTCACTTTGAGCCACCTGGCTCCAATTGCCTCCTGGACAGGCCTGGCATTAAAAGGGCTTCTGGGTATCTTGGGGAGCCACAAGGGTCTTAGCTCTCTGCGATCTTACGAAGGTTGACTGTGTACCCCTCCAATGCCTTTTGAAGTCCTTGGATGGGCGAAAGCCTCCGAAATTCCAGTACCTGTTTGGCGCTCCTCTGGATGGTTGCCCCCCTGGCTCTTCGATCTTGGGGCAGAAGACCTGATTTTCCTCCTATAACCCTGAAGATGATAGTTTCCAGTTTTTTGGCAAAACAGCGCCTTCCCATCAAAACGCAGTTTACAGCAATTCTGCTTTGAGGATGGGCTAGCCGTCCAGGATTTTAGCCACAGTGCTCTTTTGGCTGTGACTGAGCCGAGCATGGCTCTGGATAACCATCGAATGATGTCTATAGCTGCCTCACCTGTAAAGCCCGCTGAGAGTTTTATCTCATCAAGAGCCTTGATGACTTTTCTCTTTGGCAGCTGGTTTTAATCGCATACTCCAAGTTCTGCGCCCACACTTGCTATGGATGTTAAAGCAATGCGTCAATCAAGGATATCGTAAAAGGAAGAAAAATCTTCCATCGGAAGTGTCACACCCTCCTTCGTTATTGGATACAACCTATTGGTTGAGGAGGATTTTCTCTCTGCTTTTTCCCACTCCACCTGAAACAGGCCTCTTAGTTCTGTCATAAGAGGAAAGGTAGCTACGTGTTTCTTTAGGTTCCTCCTATGGAACTAAGGCTTGTTCACACTTGCAGCAGGATCTGCTATTGCACTGAAAAGCAATCTGTGCTTAGGTCACCTTTCAGAGGCATTTGATATTGTCACTGTTTCTGCTATGCGATTTTTAAAGCGCGATTTGTACACAATGTTGCAACTCGCATGGGGGCAGCCCATTCACTTGGTTGCTCAACGTGTGCAAAAAGAAGCCCCTGCTCCTATTTAAGGGCGACCAGCATTGCACAATGTTTTAAAAGGCGAGTTTTCCCACGTGACTATCACAGCAGAATCGCATGGCATTTGGGGTGCCCTGAAAGGATAACGGCACCTAATGCATATTGTACAGCGATTGTCACACAATTTAAAATCAGATTGTATGGTGTGTGATAACAGGTTTTTTCCTTCTTTGGAGAAGGTTCCGGATCCTCCCATTGCAGTGCAGCTTTACTGCCATAATGAATTGGTGATATTGGCATAAAAACAAAGCCTCGACCTTCAGGATCCTCTATTGAGGAGGAGGCAATATCATCTCCCTCTGCCTGAAAGGTTGGCTGTAATACTGGATCTGGGGAACCAACCTGCCTAATCTGCTGGGCTGGAGTCACCCCTGAAGTGCCTGGAACCCCTCCAGTTAGAGAGGGCTGAATGGCTTGAGAGAGAGATGGTAATAAATGTAAACAAAATAAATCTGGGCAAACCCCCCCAACCCCTAGTAATACATTGCTCCTTACTCCTACCCCCATCTATCCCCATTACTAGGATAGCAAGACTTACCTGTCATTGACTGTTCATCAGAATGAGATGCTGCCTCTCTGGATGCTTGAATAGCAAAGGCATCCATTACCTAACCATTTGTTCCCTGCAATTAGATCACCTGAGAGAGAGAGACTCAGCCCTCTCTCACCTCTGTTCTAATCAAAAAAAGGGCTAATACAATTAGGAGGGCCAACGCCCATCCACACAAAAGGACACTTTTAAGCTGGCTACATACCATACAATCCTCTGTAGAATTTTTCCCCTAGATTTACCATAACCACACAATATGAGGCCAAACCTTAAGAGCCTCAACTTGTATGCATGATAGCTCTGTTGTTCTGAGAGGACGTCGTCCTCGTCTTGCAGAGCCATGTTACTGGGAACCCGACCACGATGGCCGCCAGGCACCCACAATTGCCCAGTAACTGAGCAGGACCGTGGATCTCTGTGTGTAAACACAGAGATCCACGTCCTGTCAGGGAGAGGAGACCGATGCTGTGTCCCTTGTACATAGGGACACAGATCGGTCACCTCCCCCAGTCAGTCCCCTTCCCCCACAGTTAGAATCACTAGTAGGGAACACATTTAACCCCTTCCTCGCCCCCTAGTGTTAACCCCTTCCCTGCCAGTCACATTTATACAGTAATCAGTGCATATTTATAGCACTGATCGCTGTATAAATGTGAATGGTCCCAAAAATGTGTCAAAAGTGTCCGATGTGTCCACCATAATGTCGCAGTCCCAATAAAAATCACAGATCGCCGCCATTACTAGTAAAAAAAAAATCATAATTATGTCCCCTATTTTGTAGGCGCTATAACTTTTGCGCAAACCAGTCACTATACGCTTATTGCGATTTTTTTTTTTTTTTTTTTTATACCAAAAATATGTAGAAGAATACGTATAGGCCTAAAATATTTGTGTGTTTTTTTCAAAATTGTCGCTCTTTTTTTTTGTTTATAGCACAAAAAATAAAAACCGCAGAGGTGATCAAATACCACCAAAAGAAATCTCTATTTGTGGGGAAAAAAAGATGTCAATTTTGTTTGGGAGCCACGTCGCACGACCGCGCAATTGTCAGTTAAAGCGACGCAGTGCCGGAAGCTGAAATTTCGCCTGGGCAGGAAAGGGGGTATATGTGCCCAGTAAGCAAGTGGTTAAAGTGTGTTGTGGTAAAGCAGCCCATTCATTTAATCGTGCTGGCAATGCACGAAAATGGCCAAAAAATCAGACATGCACCATTTCTTCCATTGCAGTGCACCACAACACATGGTAGTGAGTTACCAAGTGTTGCATCACACCACAATGCACGTGTGTTGGGGTAATAGTTATTGTAAATAAGAAAAAGCACTCCAACATACCTAACATACCTGTGTTTAGCAACGCTTGCGTTAGTATGTGCATTTCAGCAATGCATCGCACTGCAAAGGTATGAATCGGTCCTAAACATTATACTTTGTTTATATGTCTGCTAGGTCAGAATGCTTTGCATGTTGATGTGACAGGTGACAATCCATTAACACTTTACTGTTGAGGTAAGACATGGGTTACCACTACACACATTATGTGCATCAATGTTTTGTTCCTTCCTGCTGAAACACATATATATAAAAAAAAAATTCTGCTTAAACATGCCTAAAAAGTTACATCCTTACAGTAAAACCACAGTCCGCAAGGGATTACTCCGCTACCTGGAGCCATCAGAAACCAGAATACGGGCATTAGATAGAATCTTCAGTTGCTTGAAATCTATTCCTGTAGCTCGGTTTATACCCTCTCGGCAGGAAGGATCTGGGCTGCACATTACTAATTTTGAAGCACAAGATAGGTATGTGAAAGCAACATATACAGTAAATCTGTTTAATGAATTTACCGAGTTTCACGTTAAGGCCTGTATCTTTAAAAAAAAACAATATCATTTTCAATAAATATTTGTTTTCTTTATTAGACTTCCATTCACCTATACAGATGTACAGGAGCCCAACATGTTTGCTGATATGTCATTGGATAGGGCGGCTGCACAGACTGCACCCCTTGGCCATTTCCAAGACACTCCTGTTTGGTTTGGACGTGAGGAGACATTGGAAGAGGCAATGTTGAAAGCTGGCATTCTGGCATCTTTAAGGGAATATGAGCATCAGGAAACACGGAGACACGAGCTAACCTTAAACAAATCCAGTGTGTCGGCACTTAGGCAAGTTGCCTTTATTATAATTAAAAAAAAAAATATATATATATATATATATATATATAACATGCCTTTATATGGTCCCATATGGAGCTATCTCATACCAGCCTTCCTTTTTTTTTTTTGCAAACTTGTGTTTACTGAATTATTTATTATATAGACTTGTCATATAACTCAATACAAATATTCTCTTTTAACAGTCCATTAATGTATTTCATTAGCATGCATACTGGGAAAGAGCTTAGCAGTTATTTCAGGATCTGCAATCAGACTATATCTATATATATACAACTTCTGGGGCTGTGTGTTTTTGTAGCTGTTTGTACCAAAGTATGTGAATAAAAGGCTATAGGTGGCCATACACTAGTAGGATTTCATTTG
This sequence comes from Rana temporaria, assembly GCF_905171775.1. Lineage (NCBI taxonomy): Eukaryota > Metazoa > Chordata > Amphibia > Anura > Ranidae > Rana > Rana temporaria. The sequence continues at coordinate 239,712,484 of NC_053489.1, read as the reverse complement.
ACATTTTTCATTTAAAGTATGTTCTTTGCCTTTTCTAATTGTTAGTGGGGTGAAATCAACATTCGATTTGAACCACAGTAATGAGAAAATTTGAAGCAGCAGGATGAAAAAAAATTCTTCTTTTACTTTCAATTGACATTTGTAATGTCATTAAAGGTACTCATCGGAATTTTTATACAAAGGTTTACACAAACATTCGTTTGAAAATCTATTCACGTAAGACCGGCTTTAGCCTATGAGTTGTTGCTTTTCATAGCTATAGACGCTATACACTTTTTTTACTGCACAAGTTTGGGGAGCACTCAGTGGGCATTTGTAACATCCGCTGAGTTCTCTGTTCTGACAGTTATGTGTTAGGGACCCAAAGCAGTGAATGAAGAAAAAAAAAATAGTTTATTTACTAAATCCCTTGATAGGTCTGTGGTGGAGATGTCGGCAGTGCGCTTCCACTGCCCTGTTCCACAGGCTACATATAAACTGTTGGATGATTTGGAAGTTCGTGTTTAGGGACCTGCTGGAAGATGGAGATGCTCGGGGAGAGTTGGGTTGTGCCATATGTCTGACTGGGGTTTATTTAATAAAACTGCAGAGTGCAAAATCTGGTGCAGCTGTGCATAGAAACCAATCGGTTTCCTGTTTTTTTTTTGCCAAAGCTTAAGTTAGAAGCCGATTGGCTACCAGGCACAGCTGCACCAGATTTTGCACTCCCCAGTTTTATTAACCACTTCAATACAGGGCTTTTATACACACCTCATTACCGGGCCTATTCTGGCACTTCTCTCCTACATGTAAAAATCATTATTCTTTTGCTAGAAAATTACGCAGAACCCCCAAATATTATATATGTTTTTTTAGCAGACACCCTAGGGAATAAAACGATGGTCATTGCAACATTTTATCTTGCACGGTATTCGCGCAATAATTTTTCAAACGCCCTTTTTTTGGAAAAAAATTGTTTAATGAATTAAAAAAATAACAAAACAGTAAAGTTAGCCCAATTTTTTGGTATAATGTGAAAGATTATGTTACACCGAGTAAATAGATACCTAACATGTCACGCTTTAAAATTGCGCATACTCATGGAATGGCGCCAAACTTCGGTACTTAAAAATCTCCATAGGCAACGCTTTAATTTTTTTTTACAGGTTACCAGTTTAGATTTACAGAGGAGATCTAGTTCTAGATTTGTTGCCGGCACTCTAACGCACGCGGCGATACCTCACATATGTGGTTTAAACGGCGTTCACATATGTCGGCGGGACTTACGTTTGCGTTCGCTACTGCGCGCGAGCTACCGGGGACAGGGGCGTTTTAATTTTTTTTTTTATTCTTTTATTCATTTTTTTACTTATTTTCTTTTTTACACTTCTTTTCAAATTTTTTTTTTTTACTTTTATTCCTATTACAAGGAATGTAAACATCCCTTGTAATAGGAATGTGTGTGACAGGTCCTCTTTATGGAGAGATGCAGGGTCAATAAGACCCTGCATCTCTCCCCCAGGCTGGAAACCATGAGATCGGTGAAAAAAAATTCACCGATCTCATGAATACTGTTGCTTACTAGCCGCAATCGCGGCTTTGTTTACTTACGGGGACCCGGGCATGACGTCATCACATCGCGCCCGGGTCCTCCGACGGTCATAGAGATGACTGGTGACCATCTGGTCACCAGTCATCTCTATGCTTCCTGCGAGCGCCGGACGATTCTTTCTCCGGGCCCCCGAAGGCACGGGAGAGCCCGGAGAAGCACCGGATGGCGGCGGGAGGGGGGGGATGTCCCCTCCCGCCGCCTGTAAGAACGATCTAGCGGCGGAACCGCCGCTATGATCGTTCTTATGCTGCGCAGAATCGCCGGCAGAACAAAAGAATATCTGGATGATGCCTCTGGCTGCAGGCATCATTCAGATATTCACCCGCAAAGCCCAGGACGTCATTTGACGTCCACCCAGGATGGGAGATCCCATCTGTGGACGTCAAATGACAATGGGCGGGTATTGAAGTGGTTAAATAAACCCCAGTCAGCCATATGGCACAACCCAACTCTCCTCGAGCATCTCCATCTTGCAGCTTGAACTTCCAAATCATCCATCAGTTTATGTGTAGCCTGTGGAACAGGGCAGTGGAAGCACACTGCTGACATCTCCACCACAGACCTATCAAGGGAAAACAAAAGATTGGTTTTGGTTTTCGAAAAGTGCCTATAGATGCCTCCTCTAATCTGTCCGGAAATAGATCCTTGTCCAATGACTTTTATTTTGCCTTCCTGCTCACATGGTGCCAATGGTGGCTGCAGCAAGCCTCACCTGCTCCGCTCCATAGGCTACATAAGCAGTCACATGTTTAGGGACCCAATAGAAGATGGAGATGCCTGAGAACAGTTGAATCATACTTAGTCTTGGGCTGGGCTAAGGTGATTTCCTCAGCTGAACCTTTGTTGCTTGTGTCAGACTGTCTTTAAGGCACTCCAGAGACACTGTGGTTGATTTACTGAAGGCAAATAGACATTACTTTGTAAGGGAAAGAGCTTAGTGAATAAGGGGAAGATTTTCGGACTTCCATCATGCAATCTTGTGCAAGCAAAAATACAATATTTATTTTCTTTTTCTTGCAAGCAATTGTATATTCTTGTATATTCACAAAGCTAAAAAAATTAAATAATTCTCTTGCAAAGTAAAAATGTATTTGCAAAGTGAGCAGCCTATTGAATTTTCTCCTAGTCTAGTCTTGTTTCCCATAGTCTTGCCATTTTTGGACATATCAGGACTATTGTCTTGTACTTATTGTGATCTTAAAATTGCTTGCAAGCTCTCCTTATGCATGAGGTTAAGGCTACTTTCACACTGAGGCGCTTTGCAGGCACTATAGCGCTAAAAATAGCGCCTGCAAAATGCTCTGAAAGAGCCCCTCTCACTCCAGTGTGAAAGCCTGAGGGCTTTCACACTGGAACGGTGCATCGGCAGGACGCTCAAAAAAGTCCTGTTAGCCGCATCTTTGGGGTGCTGTAGGAGCAGTGTATACACCGCTCCTAAAGCGCCCCTGCCCATTGAAAGCGCACTGCTAGCGGCAGAATAGCGCAGCAAAAACGACAGTAAATCGCTAAGAATAGCATCGCTTTACCGCCGACGGCGCACCATCCCAGTGTGAAGTGTGAAAGTAGCCTCAAAATGGATCAAAAGGAATGCAACAAGGTGTTTTTTCACAGACAGGGTATATGTTTAGAAGCAGCTGTTTTCAATAATTTTGTTATAACGTCTTACTGTTTTGTGCTGATTTTCCTAGGCTTCAGCAACTAGAACGCATGGGATTTTCCACAGGACCTGCAGTTGTTGCATTAGCAGCTACAGGGAAGGTAGAGGGTGCAGTATCCCTTCTTGTAGAAGGACAGGTTGGTGAAGACATTGCAGTGACCACTGAAAGACAGACAAGCAGTGGACTGCAAAACTCATCACGCCAATTAAATCTATGATATATGAACTTGGTATTTTTGACAAGTCTCTAAAAGACATTTTTAAAATGCTGTGACTGGTTTATACAAAGCAGTCAGAAGTCCTTTATAATCATCTTCACGGAATTATAGTCATCGATCATTTTTGTGAAAAAAATAAAATTGCAACAAAGGATTCAAAGGACATACAAAGACAATAATACTTATTTCTTGCATAGAATCACAGTTATCTTGTTATGTGAGTTTGTCCTCACTGGAGCTCAATAAAAATGTTTTATTTGTAAAAAGTGTTTTTACCCATCATGGATATCAAATAATGATACAATAGGTGTACAAAACAAATAATGAAAAGATGCACCTATATTATAAACAATAACAAACCAGTTCTGAGCCTTTTCTCATGTATTTTGTGCAGTATTAATTATAACAATGTAGTACCTCGGGTTATGTATACACGCATGCAACAGCACACTTCTAGATTTATAATCATCACATCATCATTACCTATAATATCTATGGTGATTGCCTCCTACTATGCAAAAAATTATTTATGCAAATGCACCAAGCACATCAGAGACCTCTTTCATGCCTTGCGACTACACTCATGCACAGTAAGGAGGCAGTCACCATGGAGAAGAACCATGTTCAAAGCTGATCAGTGTGCTGCAACAAGAATTTATATAAACCATAAGCTACTTTGAAGGCCACTTCCAGTAACTGATTTAGTAACCAGAGAATGGCACAACTAATTGAACGCTAGATCATGATCTGCAGTAAATGGGCGCGTCACTTTTTGTTCAGTATGCAAATGCCTTATTTTGATCTTTTCATCAGGTATTAATAATTTTGCTGAAATAGATATTAAACAATACATAGAAAAGATAACATTGTTTGGATGTGAACAATAATACAATATTTCCTTCCTATTTACAACAAAGGCGGCAGTTGCACCATTGCAGGTTCTCGGTCCAGCATTATCATCTTCAGTAAATACAAATGCAACAAGCCTTCTTTTTACACAGCTGCGCCAGCAACTTGATGTGCTGATGATATGTTGCTGAATTTCCTGGCACCATAAATATTATAAGGAATGTACTATACGTTAAAGGTATGAATGAATATACTTTATATACATGTCCTGCTGTGCACAGAATAACGTACAACAACCACCTATGTGGTGTGTTTAATATTCATGCAGTAAGATCCTAAGCTTCAGGCCTGAGATGAGCTTTTTGATGAAGACTGCTTGCAAGAAGCCAAAATTCTGTGTGCCTGTCCTTTACACTAAGTAAAGTATGGCTATAAGGCACAAAAAAGATCCATGGTGGGTAAGCCTTATAAAGGTAGCAGCAGAAAATAGCCATCAAAAGCTGTCATCTTCCTCCTCATCATTTTGAGATTGCAAAATTCTGTAAGCTGATGGTCCATTGCGGCGTCCCCGATAAAATCCACTGGAACTTGTTGGTGATGGTTCTGTTCCAGAGCCTCCATCTGTCTCTATATTAAAAGCAAGCACAAGCAGAAATAAACAAAGGCATTTGACAATTAAGTTAGTTATATAAAATCCTCCTGTTCTTTTCATACGATTTTCCTATACTTCACTCTTTCCTTTGCATGTTTCCTGTTTATTCTTTCCTAAAACTATTTTCTCTGCAGATTACTTCCCCTTTCTCTTGTGATAGTCACAGCTTCATTCATACTACAGTTCCCTATCTAACCCAGCAATGGGCTCCTCTAAGGAGTCACATACTACAGCCTTATTTACTATGTTTATTATTTGTACTCTTTCACAGAAATCTAACAATAATGTATACTGAATATATAAACCACCAGTGCTGGGGTTCTGGTACTGCTGGTTTCAATGAATCATCCGGCAACATCAGCATCGATGATGAAAATTCATTTAGACAATTCATCATAAAACTGTTGCTGAAGTAATTTTTTCTCTGTGAGTTATGGAAGTGAAAAGAACAGCCTTATTCTGTTGAGTCCATGTTCATAAAAACTGAGACATAAAGGTTGCCCTTGAAGGCAATGTAGTAAACTCAGACCACTAGATGACCATCATCTACCTAAAAGCCACTGTGTTAATATATATAAACTGTTAAGTATCTTTAAAGTAGAGTTGAAATCAAAGTGTTCACAAATACCAGCTCGCAAGTTTTTTATACAGTTCTGTGCAAAAGTTTTAGGCAGGTGTGAAGTAATGCTTTCAAAAATATATATCTTTTAATTGTTTATTTTTATTAATTTAAAAATAGAGGGCTGGATTCAAGTAGAATTGCGCTTTTTTTACGGAGGCGCAGGGCAACGTTTTTGCGCCCCCGCAAATTTACTGCGCTGCCCTTGATTCACGGAGCAGTAGCTCCGTAAATTGCGTGGGCACGCCGGCAAAATGCCCGGCGTAAGCGCGCGCAATTTAAATGATCCCGTAGGGGGCGGGAATCATTTAAATTAGGCGCGTTCCCGCGCCGATCGTAGAGCACATGCTCCGTCGGGAAACTTTCCCGACGTGCATTGCGGCAAATGACGTCCCAAGGACGTCATTTGCTTCAAAGTGAACGTGAATGGCGTCCAGCGCCATTCACAAATCACTTACGCAAACTACGTAAATTTAAAATTTCGCGACGCGGGAACGACGGGTATACGTAACATTGGCTGCCCCTGCTAATAGCAGGGGCAGCCTTACACAAAAACCGCCGTACGGAAACAACGTAAATTGCGTACGCAGGGCTCGCGCAACGTTGTGAATCGGCATTAGTATGCAATTTGCATACTATACGCTGAGCACAACGGGAACGCCACCTAGCGGCCATCGCAAGAATGCAGCCTAAGATATGCGGGCATAAGAGCCTTATGCCGCGCATATCTTAGGCTGCAGTCGGCGTAACGAGGTTCCTGAATCAGGAGCATTCGTTACGCCGGGGCAAGTAAGCAATTGCGCTGTGTAACTTATGGTTACACAGGCGCAATTGCTTCTTGAATCCAGCCCAGAGAGTATAAGGAAAAAGGGGAAAAAGAAAAGGAAAGAGCTCAATCAAGCATCCGCTTTTAGGCGTCTGGGAAGCATCAATTCTTCCACTTTTTGTCTAATTAGAGTCAGGTATATGTTTAACTGATTTTATCAAGCATGTGCAAATGATCATCAATTTCATATGTCTTACAGAGAAGTAAAACCAAAGCTTTTTTATTCCTACTTCTCTTGTGGATCACAAGAGTGTAGTTTGTACTCCTGTAATCTATTTTCAGCTAAAACACGCTGTTGGCTGAAGTCACTCAGGCTATTGGTGGATCCTGACTTTACAGTCAGACCTCGTACACACGACCGAGTTTCTCGGCAAAAAACAGCAAGAAACTTGCTGGGTATTTTTTTTTGCCGAGGAAACCGGTCGTGTGTACACTTTTCGACGAGGAAACTGTCAAGGATCTCGTCGAGCCAAAAAGAGAGCATGTCTTCTTTTTCCTTGACGGCAATGGAGAAATTTGGCTCGCCGAGATCCTCGACAGCCTTACAAGGAACTCGACCGCGACAATTCTGCAACTGAGCAAATTTCAGTGTTTTTGATTTGATTACATTATTGAATCATTTTTATTATTATTATTTGTTATAGTTATTTATTATATTATGATTTTGTGTTTCAAACTTTATTATACCCCCAATGTCTACTAGACTCTTGTTTGGACAGATTTAAGTGAGTTATTTCTAAGAATTACAGGCCTACAATATAAAACGCCAAATTTCCATGCAAAATAATGGCACCGCTTTCAACATCAAAAATCTGACATAATCATACAGCCAGGGAGGTTAATTTATAAAAATAAACCATTAACACTTCTTTTCTGAAAGCATATTTTAATTACAGCATTTCTTCACACCTGCCTAAAACCTTTGAACAGTAGTAATTATATATATATATATATATATATATATATATATATATATATTTTTTTATTATTTAATAATACATTGGGGGTTATTTACTAAAGGCAAATCCACTGTGCACTACAAGTGCAAAGTGCACTTGAAAGTGCACTTTTAAGTGCAGTCGCTGTAGATCCGAGGGGGACATGCAAGGAGGATAAAAAACAGCATTTTTACTTGCACATGATTGGATGATAAAATCAGCAGAGCTTCCCCTCATTTCAGATCTACCCCTCAGATTTACAGCGACTGCACTTCCAAGTGCAATTTCAAGTGCACTTGTAGTTTGCACTTGTAGTGCAAAGTGGATTTGCCGTTCGTAAATAACCCCCATTGTGTATTTACAGTTTTTAGAGCAAATCCCTGCACCACTTGTATAAATTATATGCATAACATGAACTGTCTATGGATCTTTTCATATAAACAATCATAAAAAATCAAGAACAAACAAAAATAGCACCAGCAATTGGAAGTACAACACAAAGGGCCATATTTTCATAAGTGGATGTGACAAAAATTTAGGTAATAATTCAAACATAGAGAAATCATATACAAATATTATTATGGTAGGGAGGTGCTGATAAAGATGCTTGGACAGATTTAGAAATGCATAGACTGCAAAAGACAAACTACCATAACAAAGAATAAAACTAGTAAACAGATCATATTGGTATACGATCAAAACAAATGATCTGTATTTTCTTCCAAGCTATTATTAGTAATCTGTCCTTGATTTTCCTCCATTCGCTTTCTCCACTTATGAGAGTATTGCCCTAAGTGACTGTTTTTACTACTGAAGCTATAGGTTTGTCTGTAAGAGGTTTTAATTCCAGACTGTGGATACTTATAGCGTGCACTTGTCTTCACACAGACCTCGTGCACACTTGCAACACATGCACCACAAATAAACAGGCAGCATGCACACTCAATCTACTCCATCACATCACAAGGGCTGTAATGTTAGCTACATGGTAAAATAATTAAATACACTACAACTTGATGTTATTGCAATACCAGTAAGTGGCATTCCAACCATGTCAAAAGGACCTACTTATTTATAAAATTCCCAGTTGCCAAGAAGTAATGTATAATCGGTGCTTCCATCAAACATATTTCTGATTTAAGTTGATTAAAAACTGTCCAAATTATGGTTTGAAGAACTGGCCCATACAGTATGTGACTCCTAACCATAGGGTTAGGAGTCACAAGTGGTTCTCTCATCTCCTTTAACATTGCTTTTGAAAAACTCTTTGCAGGATCTTAAAATGATACGCTTATTGTCAATAAGGACTATGTATCCTATACAATTGTATAAGACTAGTTAACATAACAGAGCTTTAACAAAGTTTTCCTGAATGCTATTTTTACATATACAAGTTGGAAGATTGGAATTGTTTTTCTTTCTAGTTTACCAAAGCCCTTCATAACTGTACAAAAATAAAGAATACTGAAAAATAAATATGAATAGCTGGCAGCGCTTTGCATGTTCTCCTGCTCAGAATAGGATTTGCTTTCCCAGTTGGAACAAGCAACATTAACAGCCCATGGATTACAAAGGTGGGTAGGGGATTGTTGCAGGCATACTGACAGGCAGGAGCAGTGCATGGCTTTTGTTACCTGGCCACATAATGTACTCAAGCAGAGTGACCCTTTTAACCAGCAGCTCCAGCTGCTCTTGAAGCTGGAGGAAGGAGGCTAAGCTGACCACCTGCCAGACCGAAAACAGCACAATGGGACAACAGAGAAAGGTGATGGAGATTGGCATATGAGAGTGTCAATAAAAGGACAGAATGCTGTAGCTAAGGATAAGAGAAAATACAAAAGAATAGGACAGGCATGGGAAAAAGGTTTTTATAAGAAACTTGTAGAACCCACACACAAAAAAAGCAGGCGCACACCTAAAATGTTAACTTAAGTTGCAATGTGACAAATCAAGATAAAGCAAGTTTAAAAAAAAAAAGCAATATAATATGATGGCACAGAATGGAAAACACAAACAATGTTTTATAGGTATCACAGAGATGTGGCCTTGTCAAGTAAACTTCCACAAATTACTAGGATCATTGTGTATTATAATGAAAGCTAAGCACTGAAGCAATGTATGAAGCGATGTATACAAACATCCCACAAGAGGGCAGCACAAAGAAAGCATTACATTGCCTTATTTAGTACATGAGGACTTTTCTTAGTGAATAGGTTCAGCTTATAACTATGCTGGAGTGTGATGCATTTAACAACGGTACCACAATAAAGACAACAAATAAAGGGTAACTTTAAAAAGTGTCATATTGATCTACATGGGAAGCCTTTCAGGTTTTACCTTTTATTTGCAAGCGTGTATTATCTGATTAGAGAAGAAAGTCAAACACATTGGAATTGATTAACTAAAGCCTGGTACACGCTAGCAGTTTTTTTTTTCGTTCAACCCAGCGGGCTGAATGAAAGAAATCGGAAGAGCTCGGGAGGACCCACTTTACTAACTATCCAATGTTAGTACATCGATCTTCCCCGCTGAGCTATTGTGTTCTGACAGAGGGATTTCCCCCCTCCAATACACACTGGTCAGCCATTAGAGAGCGTTGATCGGATGCCGATCAGCAGACCTTTTCCTGTCATGCCCCTCCGACAGAAGCCGGACATTCAGCTTCTGTTGGATCGGCTGCTGTACACACGGGCCGAATGTCGGATGGTTTTATTTGAGCCGATACCGGCCCGTGTGTACGGGGCTTAAAGGAGAAGAGCGTGTTTACTTTGATCAGTGAATTTTCCCTTTGCAAAATGAATTTTCACTTACACTAAATGAATGAGGTGCAATTAAGTAAACAAATTCACTTTGCAAAGAATACCAAGCTCTCATACCTGTACATCCCTGATGGACCAGAGCACATATTTTAATTTCCTTTACCTCTATGTTTATTCGTCAATAGCTGTCATTACTTAAGATAACATGGTAATACATGTATTGTTTTTTTAAGGACAAACAAGGCTTACTTTTGGCATTATTGTCTTGAAAAAAAAAATTTTCTACAATTCATGGACAAAATCAAAACAAAAAAAAGCCCCTTTTTCCTACTTTAATCAGTGTTTAGTTAAAGCGGAGGTTCCGCGACCCATCAATTTTTTTGTTTAATCAGTGGTGTTATAGATCTCAATAAATACTCACTTGTTAGGTGTCTTCAAACATCCCCTGTCCGTTTTCTTAGAAAAGAGAAACTTATAATTTCCGATCTAGGCATTTCCCATTTTGCTTGTGGGCATTGTAAAGCCCACAAGCAATTACTTACTGGAAGCGGTGAATGCTCGTCTCCCGGCTTACACCGCTCTTTCCCGGGCATGCGCACTGTTTACGGCGACCTGCACCATAAACATCCTGGTTGTCATCACAACGGGCGGCGTCATTGAAAGTACACGCCCCCGTTGTGATGGCATTCACAACTAGAGAAACATCAGCGACGTTTAGATAATAATTGATTATGTCCTTCTCTAAAATGGCGATTATGTCACCGGCGTCAGGCGTCGCTTGTTTGTAAAAAATCTTGCACGATTGCGATGGACGGCGTTCTATCTTGGGAAGCACTGTGCTCCCAGTACACACTGTGGCAAACTCCCATAACACACAGCGGCGCCTGGGACACGCCTACTCCCGCGGGAGGGAAACCCAAGAAGTCCTAATTATAATTGTAATTACATGTCAGATTAAAAAAACAGGGGTCATTTGTCTATCCTAGGTGTACCAAGAAGCAGACAAAATAGACTTGTAATTTGGGTGAACCTCCGCTTTAAAAAAAAAATATTACAGTAGAAAAAACATATAGTGTACATTTTACTCTATAATTTAACTCAAAAGATTGACACAAATTTTATGATTCAGGTGAAAAGCATCGCAAAGTCACCTGCTAATGAAAAAAAGTTTTTTTTTTTTGCATTTAAAAAAAAAAAAATTTTTATGAACGAAACAAAAAAATAAAAAAGGTTAAATATTAAATGCTATAAAAATAGAAATTATTATTATTATTATTTTCAGGAAAGTAATAGTCATGAGGATAAGGGGTAAAAAGGATTAATTATAGTAGTAGGAGTAGGAGTATGGAAAACTAAGATTTAGGGGCTAAGTAGGAACTTTTATTGAAAAAAAAAGAAAAACTTGTCAGGTTGCTTTGACTGACATCAAATGCAGATTGAAGCTTATCCCTTTGATCTGCAGATGAATGAAACAGACTAGATAGAACAGTAACAATGATATTTTGGTTCTCTTCCATCCTAAACAGTGTTATATTGTATTCTGGAAGCTTGAATGCTTGCAATTAGCAAATGCAATGTGGTGAAATGAAGACCATGTTTTGGAGCAACCCCCAATGCACAATGTGAATGCCTGCTTGACTATGCGGTGACTTTATTTCTGACACATGATGCCTCTTCACTAAGCAGCACTGAGACCAAGTGACCACTCAGAAAATGCAGACCAATCTGCTTCCGTATTGTCCTATATGAGGGTTGTATCTGGTGATGCAACTCCTCCTTATTGGTTTTGGGTCTTGTACGGCAGCGTGCCAAAGGTAACAAGAGGTTTACAATGGCACAGACTATATAACATTTGGGGGATCTGAATTGAGTTAATAGTGTTCACAATCTGGGTAACTCATCTCTACTTAGTATTCTATCTAAGCATGAAAGAAACTGCATATTGACAGAATGGCTTGAATAAACAACCCAATTTAGTCTCTGGATCTTCGAAAGCTCCTGTGTGACTAGGGGATTTTGTATGTAAACTTGTTAGGTGTTTTGTTATTCTAAACTGAAAACTCAACTTTTTAGATGGCATGCTTGGTTACAGTAAAAAGTGGTACGAAGGGCACCTTAAGAGTAGACCAGTAGATCATGGAAGTAATGTGCCTTCTAGTTGGGTAATCACAACCTTGTATTTTGTAAGCCTATTAAAAATATCTCCGTGTAAGCTTCGTACCATTTGTCTGAAGTCCTGAACTGTCTTCCAATGTCTGTGTCTATATTTATTTTAACAAAACATAGCCTATACATTCTGAGCTTGGGTCTTACAAAATACTTTGATCCACCAGGTTTAGCGAAGTTTAGTCTGACACATACTGTAGATTTAGATTAATGTGCTAGGGCTGCTTACTCCTGATTCAGCCCTGCTGTTTCTCTTTAAAGTATACCTCTCCTGAGGAAAAAAATGATTATGGTAACTGCTTCATAGTAGGCATCATTAAGGTGCCAGATTGTACTTAGTTCATAAAATAATTCTTCTGGCAGTGCCATCCACGATTTCCAAATTACCCTAACCTTCTTTATAAATGAAGACTGCAAACATTGTTTGAAGCCTGTAAATACATTGTTACTGTATTTTTAGTGCTTATATTCCAAACAAAACTTTTTTAATGATGAAGCTGCTGACAATTCCAAATCCTTTTATTCTTATTTTTTTTAGGTGCAACAGTTAAAATGTATGTATTTTAAAAATATATTTAGTCTCCCTATGATACTTTATTTAGGTACTTTAGAGAATCTATAATCCCTTTAATTTTATTTTTTGTACACATGAATGTGATCAGCCTAATGTAAGAAATATTTTCAAGGTAAAGCAGAACTCTGGGCAAGAAAAGCAATCTGTATTATTGGTATAGTATACATGTAATTAGAAGATATGACATTTTATAAAAAAAAAGTGAGACTTATATATACTTGTATATGAAATATTTTTAAGGTGTGTAAAGCAGAACTCTAGGCAAGACAAGCAATATGTATTATTGGTATAGTATATATGTTATTAGAAGATATTTTCTAAAAAAACAAAAGTGAGACTTGTATATGCACAGTGGGAAGCCAGCTGTGAAGCCACAGTTGGCTTTGCACAGTAAACATGGTAGCGTTGGGGACCTGAAGACCGCCAAAGAACCTGCCCAGCCTAAATAACCTGGATCCTTGGAAAGATCGTCTTCAAAAGGATAAAGGAAAGCTATGCAATGGTGTTGATTTACTAAATGCAAAAATGGAATTTTCCCTCTTAGCTTAGTCAATGTGGTGGAGTTTCACTTTTCAAAAAATACCTAATCATGTGAAAGTAGGGTTGCTACCTATTCTCTTTAAACCCGAACACATATGAATTACACAGGTTCTGAGGCCAATTTAATGCATATTTAATCATATGCATATATTAATATAATAATGCAAACTCACTAAGTGAGTTTAATTACCACCTTAAAGTGGATGTAAACCCGATTCATGAAATTTGAGCTGGGCAGTATTTTGTTATCTCTCTTCAATGAGCTGAGTCCCGTAACTCTCTCCTGAACTGTTCCTCTGTTATCAGCCTGATAACTCCAGACAAATTCTTAGGCCCCGTACACACGACCAGTTTCCTCGGCAGAATTCAGCTTCCGACCGAGTTTCTGGCTGAATTCTGCCGAGGAAACTGGCCGTGTGTACACTTTCGGCCGAGGAAGCCGACGAGGACCTCGGCGAGGAAATAGAGAACATGTTCTCTATTTCCTCGTTGTTCTATGGGAGCTCTCCTCCCGCCGAGGTCCTCGGCGGCTTCAGGGCTGAACTGGCCGAGGAACTCGATGTGTTTGGCACGTCGAGTTCCTCGGCCGTGTGTACGGGGCTTCAGACTTTTTAGACAAAAGTAGCCTGAATCTTGTGTCCAGGGAGGTTGCTAAAATAGGTTAGCAGATAGCTGGTCCTATTACAAAACACCTCTGAGAGTCTCTGCCTATGATGAGAGGGGGTGTGTGCCTTTCCTCCAATCAGCAATGTTGGCTATCTTGGCTGTATTCCCAGACATCACGCTCAGTGTTAACCAGGAAGAGAAAATCTTCTAAAGCCTCGTACACACGACCGGTTTTCTCGGCAAAAAACAGCAAGTAAACTGCTTCTTGCCGAGAAAAACATTTGTGTGTACGAGGCTTTCAGGTTTCTCGTCTGGAAATCTGGCCAGAATCTCGACGAGAAAAAAAGAGAACCTGCTCGTCGAGATTCTTGTCTGCCTGTTTCCCGATGAGAAACCCGAGAGTGTATATACTTACCTGTCACTGTGGAAACCCGCGCATGCTCGAAATGACTTTGACGCATGCACGGTAGCTTCCACGGCATAGGTAGGGTGAAGCAAGATGGCGGCAACGGCATCGAATGGGCCGAGCGCATGCTCGTTGTATGCAATGGCGTCACCGTGTTCTTGCCTTTCAAGAGAACCGCGGTTCTTTTGAAAGGTCAGTGTGTACACTCGGGCGGCAAGAGATTCTTGCCCAGAATCTCTTTTAGGGAAAACGACAGGTTTTTTCTCACGAGATTCTTGCCAGTGTGTACAGGGCCTAACACAATCTCAACGTTCTAAATGGTATATAAATGTAAAACCTATGTAGGGAGATTGGTTTCATCCCTGTGTATCACCTGAGGCTGTTCACTTCAATGGGTGTATGGAGGGTTTACAACCACAGAACCTGTGTAATTAATATGTGTTCCGTTTAAAAGGGATGAGGTGGCAACCCTATGTGAAAGGAAAATAAAATATTGAATTTTTTTCTTGCACATGATTGAATGATCAAAGTAAACAGAGCTTCAACTTATTCACTTAGCTCTGTGGAAAATTCCCTTGCAAAGTGCAACTTCCCTTGCAATGTGGACAGCCTATTTGCATTTAGTAAATCAACCTCAATGGATGCAATGGAGAAACCAAGTTTATGACACTGGCTTGTGAGATAGGCCCAATGGCTTCGATTACAAGCCCAGAAGCTTTTTGTGGCAGGCTGAAACACAAAACGTATGCTCCATTGCCTGCATTTAGCTTTCTTACCTTAAAAACCTGGGTAACAAGAAAGACTATAAAATGTCATTGTCAGATCCCCTGACCCCTGCAGTTTACCATTGGTGGATTATTGTGCTACTTTATTGGCTGGAGAGGGCAAGGCTACCAGGGAACACTTTAGGAAGGCTGAATAAACTTGCATGCATCTTTGTTCCAGGTATGATTTGTAAATTTATAAAATAATGGCACCGAAGTTACATGTGTGCGGTACATTTATCCATATAATTAAGTATATCAAGAATCTGCAGATTGAAAAGCACTTCACATTAATCAGTATTACATCTCTTTCTTATATATCCTGATAATCTCAATGCTATTGATGCCTTTCCCCAAATTATTGCTTCCCCTAAACTTTTATCTATATTCCCCTCCATGCTGTAACTTTTACATTATTATTTCCTTCCTCGGCTTTAGATACTCACCGTGAATTCCAATCATTGTCTCCAATATTAAAACTCTCTCTGCTAAAATCTTCAGAGCTTCTCTGATTTGCAGCATTCTCTCCCCCTGTGCAGGCAAGAGACAGACACAGCTGTGAGGGATTAACCCCCTCCCACCCATATTTAGCCCTTTTATTGGTTAATACATTTGGCAGGTTTAAATACAGTTTTTACAAACAAAGAGTTAAATCGGGCAGGAGAAAATTAATCATGCAGGATCTCTATAAGTCTGGAAAAGAAAAGAGTGCTTAGAATTAATAGCAACATATTAACAGCAAAGGTCATTTACAAACCACAAAAAATATCTGCAGGCGCACTGCTTTTATTCAGCACCTTACTGTATTTCTCCGACACACACAAAACCAGGTAAAGGAAATATCTATTTTTTTTCCAAACACCACCTGTCAAAGTCAATGCCTACAGTGCTTTGACAGGTAGAAAACCATAAAATGGGAACTGTATAACTGTAATTTTAAGCCCATCACTATAGGTTCACTCTCATGATATTTTTGTACAGGTGGTGCATTATTGTGAATATTTTTGCTTTTACACTTACAGCTTGATACATTAGCTTCCTGCCATCAATAACAAACAGCCAGCTTTCAAATTTTTATTTAAAGCCCAGGTTTGCTTGATAGCATGAGAAATAAGATGTTGATGGGTGAAGTGTTTTGCTGCTAAACTCGTAGGCCTCAATTATACCCTTTGTGCAATGAGCAAAGATAGACCAGTGTGCATAGGCCTTTGAATGATTACCTGTTAAAGGCATACACTCTTCTTGAAATACCATTAACATACAGGAAAAATGCAAGGGGATGGCTCAGTTACAATAAGTAATAGTATGAAATCCTAAATCCAGCAGGCGTTTGTATTTTTTAATAATAATTGGCAAGAGGTGTGTGTGTGTGTGTGTGTGTGTGTGTAACTAAAGGAAAAGTGTATTTGTATACTGAATATTGCCCTGTGACAAAGCAATAAAGCACCTTTGTTTTGTTTTGTAAAAAAAAAGGCAAAACTTTTTCAATTTCGATAGAGTAAAGCTTCGTACACAAGGTACGATATTTGGCCAACCGAGCGTCGTATTTTTGTCAAAAGGGAGTGTGCCAGGATCTTGTCTTGCATACTACATACGTTAATTACATTACACAATTGTCGTGTCGCAAACCTGACGTACTACAAGGAATCTCAGCTCTTAAAACACTACTCTTTGGGCCCCTTCTGCTAATTTCGTGTTTGGTGAGCATTGATTCCGAGTATGCGTGTTTGTACTTTCAACTTTAGTGTGATGGATTTGTGTACTGGCCATATGAAAATCAGACGTCAAGCCGTTGTCTGCCGAAAGTTTACTATCCTGTCATCCAACATTTGTTGGCTGAAAATTGGACAACATTTGTCAAAAGGAGCATACTAACGGTAAGATTTTAGGACAACAGACAATCCCCTGCCAACAATCGAACTGTGTACGAGGCTTTAGGCCGGGTTCACACTGGTGCGACAAACGCTCCGACATTGGGAGCTCATGACGCATGACGTGTGAAAATCAATGTTTCCCCATGGGAGCCGTCTTAACTGGTCCAACACAAGTTGGTCTGACTTTGAAAATGCTCCCTGTACTACTTTGGTCCGACTTTGATCCTACTTCAGCCCATTGAATATCATTGACGTTGGATCAAAGTAGGATTCTTGTCCCAACCATCAAACTTTTGACATCCGACATGGTGATTACAGCAGCAGATAAAAGAGGAATTTATCTCAAACTGGGATTGTTTTGATTGGTCAAAGACAAGTCAGACTATCACAAAGTCGGATCAAAGTAGTATCCTGTTCATTCAAGTAAGATGGATGTCGGACCAATGTAGGATCAATGTAGGACTGATGTCGCAGAGCAAAATAGGCTGAAAGTCGTATGACTGTCGTGTAGTATCAGTGTGAACCCAGCCTCAGGGACGGTTATAACCGCCAAAGGTGGTTTTTTTTTCATCTGTGTCACATTGGGGAGATTTCCCTTCATTTCCCATAGCCAAAACAGGAAGTGAGAGAAAATCCCTTCATAGTGATGAATCCCATTGTGTCACCAGAACTAGTGTCCCTATTGCAGTGTTTCTCAATTCCAGTCCTCAGGCCCCCCCAACAGGTCAGGTTTTCAGGATTTCCCTCAGATGAAATGGCTGTGGTGATTACTAAGGCAGTGAAACTGATCAAATCACCTGTGCAAAATAATGGAAATCCTGAAAACCTGACCTGTTAGGGGGGCCTGAGGACTGGAATTGAGAAACACTGCCCTATTGGAAGGTTTCCTCTCTATTAGTGGTCTGGTGTCAGCTCAAAATTAGGGATTTTCTTTTCCTTTCACTTTTGCTGAAATGGTAAACAGAGCAAATTGAGGGAGTGAATCTTGCTCACGGGAGCACAGACAGCGATAAAAATTTATGGTGTTCTAATCACTCTCCACTCTATCCAAAACTAAAAAAAAAAAGTTTTGCCTTTAGTTACACTTTAAATGCAAAACCACCAATAGGGTTCATGGCACAAATTTAAGTGCGCATTTATATATTTATGGTTCATAAATAACTATAAGCAGGATTAATTTTTTCATTTGCATAAACACAGAGAATAGAGTCAATAGAGACATTTTATTTTAATGATAGACTCATTTCCTGTAAGTGTAATTCAAGGCAAAAAATGAAATCATTGAATTGCTACACCTATCTAGCGAAACTGCAGTTGTGCCAAAATCAGTAAAGTTTGCTTATGCAAAAGAAAAAACAGTTTGAGAATCAACATTTCTATTGTTACCTAGGAGAATACAAATAAAAAACATAGGATGTAGCAATTATATAAAGTAAAGAAAATATAAATTGTGTGGATGAAATTACATTTAGTTATTTTATCAGATATCTGTTATTTTTTAGTGGTTTGCATATTGTAGTTATAAAGTCTGTCCTGTATAGTGGGATGAGAGCTACAATATGTAGTTAGTGTAAGGTATGATTGCATGAATAGGCAGCGCAATAATACATATACAGCATCATCTACACATGGCATCCTCTGACATTTGTACAGGTGTATGCTTCTAAAGTTTGGGCGACTTGTCTTGTCTTTTAAAACACATAATATTACTCCCATGTCACCCAGAATATACTGTGATTGACACATTGGTATCACAATGGAACAAGGTAAGATCACAGGTTATATAGCAAAGTAATGAGCTACAAAGCCATATATTTAGTTACAAACATACTCACAGTAGGTGTTGTGTTACCCTATTTACTTAACCTTTGTCGTTTCTCTGTGTCTTACATTGGTCTTCTTGAAATCTGGTTACTACTGACATACTTAAAGGGGTTGTAAAGGTACAATCTTTCCCCCTAAATAGCTTCCTTTACCTTAGTGCAGTCCTCCTTCACTTACCTCATCCTTCCATTTTGCTTTTAAATGTCCTTATTTCTTCTGAGAAATCCTCACTTCCTGTTCTTTTGTCTGTAACTCCACACAGTAATGCAAGGCATTCTCCCCGGTGTGGAGTATCGTGCTCGCCCCCTCCCTTGGACTACAGGAGAGTCAGGACGCCCACTAACACACAGCTCCTTTCTCTATCTGCAACGTAGAGAGTGTCCTGACTCTCCTGTAGTCCAAGGGATGGGGCGAGCACGACGCTCCACACCAGGGAGAAAGCCTCGCATTACTGTGTGGAGTTACAGACAGAGGAACAGGAAGTGAGGATTTCTCAGAAGAAATAAGGACATTTAAAAGCAAAATCGAAGGATGAGGTAAGTGAAGGAGGACTGCACTAAGGTAAAGTAAGCTATTTAGGGGAAAAAAAATTGTACCTTTATAACCTCTTTAATGTTTTACCAATGTCTAGGATTTTAGTACAATTACCCAGCAACATTATTTCTTGCATTTCTTTGTATTATTTATTTTATTATATATACAATTTTGAATAATTGCCAAATTTGTGCTGGTTCTTTCCACTACACGCCACAGTAAGATGTTACTAGCCATAAAATAATTTCAGAAAGCCACAAGTTAGTTAATATCATACTGTCGCAACAAGCATAATAAATGTTATTAAGCTGCAATGTCATTAACTCCTTCACTGCTGGAGATCAAAATAAAGTACACAATTGATTTGGTGACATCTGATTTTGGTAGAATATATTGTGTACTGTATAGCTGTATATCTTTCTTTGCGTACACACTGTCAAGACAAAATCTCGTCGTTCTCAAACGCGGTGACGTACAACACGTACAACGGCACTATAAAGGGGAAGTTCGATTCAACTGGCACAACCCTTGGGGCTGCTTTTGCTAATCTCATGTTACTGCGTGTTAAGTAAAAGTTTGGTAAGAGACGATTTGCGCTTTTCAGTCTGTTACAGTGTGACGAATGTGGTATCTCCATTACGAACGCTACTTTTACCGAAGGTGCGCTCCCGTCTCATACTTTATTCTGAGCATGCGCGGGTTTCTAAACATACACACGAACGTGTTTCTCGTCGTAAACCAGCCCAACGAGAAACACGACAAGGAAATTGAGACTCTCGTCGAGATCCACAAGAGTTTTCTCGACGAAAAACATACACACGACCGTTTTCCTCGGGAAAAAGGCTCTGCCACCAAGTTTCTTGATGGATTTTGTCGAGGAAAACAGTCGTGTGTACGAGGCCATAGGCCCCGTACACACGACCGAGGAACTCGACGTGCCAAACACATCGAGTTCCTCGTCGAGTTCAGTGTGGAAGCCGCCGAGGAACTCGGCGGGCCGACTTTTGCCATTGAACAACGAGGAAATAGAGAACATGTTCTCTATTTCCTCGCCGAGGTCCTCGTCGGCTTCCTCGGCCGAAAGTGTACACACGGCCGGGTTTCTTGGCAGAATTCAGCTCTGAACCGAGTTTCTGGCTGAATTCTGCCGAGAAACTCGGTCGTGTGTACGGGGCCTTACAGTTCTTGCATTTTACAGGATGACGTCACAGAGCTTTGGGGGACTCTTTATGAGTGCATAAAGAGAATGAAGCCTTCAGGAACAGGGACAAAAGTTAAGTATGTTACCTTATTCATGCGCAATTAACACTTGCATGGGAGGGGATCTTTTTTTTGCCAGGGTTCAGATTAAACATTAGTAGGATGAAAAGGTAGCATGTTCAAAGTAACAATATGAAATGTTCCTGAAGGTCTGCTTCTGGCTATATCATATATCCAAGGGCCTGTGTTGAATTTTTGTTCAATTCAAATGTGTTTTCGGACTTGAAAACGCAAAACCTATTTGAAGCAAACGGAAGTCAACTGCAGGTCATATGCACCTGTCAATAAATTCTGAAAGATCATATAAGCATCTCAAACTGATGCCACTAACATAAGCCCAAAGCCTGTTGGCAAAGGCCCCGATATGAGTTTGATAAAATAAGCCAATCGTGTAAGTTGTTTATCTTGAATTTTTCCAGGTAAACACCACTATTTTCGCCTAATAACAATACTACTTTTTAATAAATAAACTATACCTAAAATAATTTAGCTTTTCTAAATGGATCTATCATCCAAGCGTTTAATGATAAGAGAACAAAAGTCTCCAGTAGGGAAGTTGTTTCATATAGAGGGGTAGTTAGGTTGCAGGCTGTGGGGCAGGAAGAAAAGATGAGGCAAGGAAAACCCCCACAGCTGTATCAGTCTTTATGCAATGGACCCATCATACAAGTATGGAATCAGACCACACAGAAAAATCTAAATATGTAGTTTTAGGAAAGGTGAACGTTGATCATAGTTATTGTTAAGGAATACTGTATTAAAATTAGGAAAACCTAGGTTTGCAAGCCTTGAACAAGAATAGTCCATTTACAAGCCTGAATGGTTTCTTAGAGGGCTTCTCTTCCAGCATTTTATTTGACACAACACAAACCAACAAGAGCGGCTAATAAAGAATACACGCACGCAGATTCAAGACTTCTCAGCTTAGAGAATTCAGTCCAGACAGTATCTGCCTTCTAGCCTTTTGACAGAACAAATAACAAGGATAACAAGGCTTTGATCTTGATAATCACCAGGGCGTTCCCATAATACATTTTTTATGATGGGACCCCGAAATATCCAAATGCACTTGTTTTGCAACTCCAATATTTGTTTTACAAAGTAATAAAGAATGAAAATGTATATCATTTGGAAACCCATACATTTATTCTAGCCATGTAGTTCCAGAGGTTAACAACCAATCTTTAGAGCAGCACGCTCCTTGGTAATTTGAGATAGCAGCCTGGACGTTATCTACTTCAGCTAGCATTGCAAAGAACTTTTCAATCTGCGCGCTGTATTACATCATTTCAACCAAAACTGCTATTTCCATTTTACAAAGATGCTGGTAGGTTGATTCGCCCAACAGACTCTATGGAGTCTTTCGGAGACAGAGGCAGCGAGATCTCTGTACCTGAAACTCTAGGTCAGATAACATGCCGTGGCCATTACAAGAGGGTCTCAGTCTACGGCTTTGACTTTGTATTTATTTTATATTATAACAAAATCAGTAAAACAATAAAAATTCCTTGTCTGGTTTGGCCTAGCAGGGATATCTGATTACTAAACTGCCCATATAAAATAAGAAATCAATCTATTGTATTACACAACCCAATAATGGAAATACCTTCTTTGGCTGCATTCACCCATAAAGATAGTTTAAGTGTAAAATAAAATGTTAGGAGAGGAACCCATTAAGGATTAAAGTATCTCCAATTTAAGTGTGAGTTATTTTAACATATAACCCTGTAGACTGTGAACAGAAGACATAAATAAATGAGATATGAGAGAATATATATATATATTAAAAAAAATGAAAAAGGAAGCACAGACGTCAATCTGACCTCAAAATATCTAAGAGAAATTTGTCTAATCTTCCATTTAGGAAGATCCTTTTCCTAAATGAGACCGGGTTTTAATAAAAAAAAAAATGAATGTTTTATAGCAGTTCACATGTTGACCTAGAATTCCACAAAGAACACTGTATAGGGGATCCCAAGAATATCTAATTGATGAGATGAGTCAGGCTGACGTCTCTGAAGGTGTAAGACAAATAGTCACAATGTGAAAATGATGGTTACAGAAAAGGGATAGGTATAAGAATGATAAATGACAATATATATGCTTGAAAAGCAAACACTGGCATTTTGTAAAAGCATAGTATAGCATATTTTATTAAAGGGAACCTGTCTGCCATTTTAAAAATCTTGCCAAATAGCAGGCACCACAAGCTACCTGCTATTGCCATTGTTAGCCAGAAAACTCTCCTCTGTGCTTTAATTCTGAAACTAGTTTACTTTGGTACTATGGGCCAGATTCACGTATAACCGCTGCGGCGTAACGTATCGTAGATACGTTACACCGCCGCAAGTTTTCATCGCAAGTGCCTGATTCACAAAGCACTTGCGATGAAAACTACGCCGGCGGCCTCTGGCGCAAGGCGGGCCAATTCAAATGGGCGTGTGCCATTTAAATTAGGCGCGCTCCCGCGCAGGACCTACTTCGCATGCTCCGTTTCTCAATTCCCTTCGTGCTTTGTGCGCCGTGACGTAATTTTTTCGAACGGCGACGCGCGTAGCGTACTTCCGTATTCCCAGACGTGTTACGCAAACGACATTACATTTTAAATTTCGACGCGGGAACCACGGCCATACTTTAGACAGCAATACGATTGCTGACTAAAGTTAGGGCCCCCCAAACGACGACTAAATTTGCGACGGGAAACTAGACTAGCGGCGACGTAGCGAACGCGAAAATCCGTCGTGGATCGCCGTAACTCCTAATTTGCATACCCGACGCTGGTTTACGACGCAAACTCCCCCCAGCAACAGCCGCGGTACTGCATCCTAAGATCCGACAGTGTAAAACAATTACACCTGTCGGATCTTATGGATATCTATGCGTAACTGATTCTATGAATCAGTCGCATAGATAGAAACAGAGATACGACAGCGTATCAGGAGATACGCCATCGTATCCCCTTTGTGAATCTGGCCCTATGTTCCATACTTCCCCACCAACTGTCTTCCAATAAGCACAATCTTGTTGGAGAGAAGAATGGCAACTGG
Organism: Rana temporaria; assembly: GCF_905171775.1. Lineage (NCBI taxonomy): Eukaryota > Metazoa > Chordata > Amphibia > Anura > Ranidae > Rana > Rana temporaria. Next base: position 239,688,780 of record NC_053489.1, on the reverse strand, counting down.
ACTTCGTCCTGAAGTCATTTTACAGTAAAACATGTTTCAGTACATGTGATTTAAGACCATCTGAGCCCATATGTCTCAAACAATCTGACTGTCTCCACACACTATCCCAAATCTATAATACAGGTGTATAATATAAAAAAAAATGGCCAGCTTCTGTCCGATGTGCATGCTGGAAAACCAGCGGCTGACTGGCTCCTGACTGGAGTGATCTGGCAGGGGGGCCATCACTGGCTCTGGTCAGAGCTGCTGTACTAAAAATCCGATGTTAATACAGTGGCTCTGACCAGAGCTAACAGTTTTTTTGCATTCAACCCACTGGTACGTGATTGTGCCCAGCGGTGCCATTCTGCCGACGTATATCGGCGTTAGGTGGTCCTTAAGTGGTTAAAGTGGACCTTCAGTAATTTTTTCCATCTATTAAATCTTCTGCCCTGGTATTTCTGCCAGTAAATACCTTATACAGCCCACTTCCTGTCTGTGTGTCTGTGTAAAATCAATAAGTGAACAGGCAGCAGCTTCAGCTGCCCACAGTTAAAATGGATGCAGCCTTCTCTTGTTAAAAAAAATAGATGCAGCCAGACTCAGTGGAGGGAGATTTCTACAACATATTTGGCAAGTACAGAATCACAATATATATAAAATAATATGCAAAGTGGTTGGAGGGAAGCTTCAGAATGGCAAAGATGTTTTTATTTCAAATTATGTGAGCAGTCTGCAGTTCCTTTTTAAATTGTGCAAACCTCGAATAATGTTAAATAAAAGTAAAAAAAAAAAAAAAGTGGAGCCACAGAAGCAGATTTTCTGGCTTAAAAAATGTTCTTTTTTTTTTTTTCCACTTCAGACTAACCCCAGCAAGAAAAATGTTCTAAGCATATTAAGGGGTCTGTCTCCTCTAGGGCAAAATTTTACTATTAAGTAATTTAAATGGCTGACAGGTTGGCTTTAATAACAGCTACCATATATAGCTGCCATATGCTTCTCTTCTGCTGTGATTTGATATGTGGATCCCTGAGTTTCCTGGTGCAATGTGATCATACAACATGGGCTACAATGATTCTTACCGGCTCCCCTCTCTCTCCTGGTTCCCCTTTCTGTCCAGGAGAACCCTATGGAAAATTTGAAAATTATGAAATTTAGATATATTACAAGGATACATGTAAGGAACTGTTATGAATTTTATAAAAACCCTGAAAACATGCAGATATGTGTTTTCCCAACCATGAGCTTCAGCCTAAAATGTTACTAAACCCAGGACCCGGCATTCACTATATCTGGTCTCCCACAGTACACAGAACATGGAAATGCAATTATTTTAGTAAATATAAACTACTAAATACCGTTTCTCATCATCAGTATGTATCAAACTTCTATCAGTGTCTGGCTGAACACTGGCTTAAGCTTGTAGGAGGAGTTTTCATTCTTCTGACTGTCCTATGAGGCTGCAGGACCCTTGACCTTCTGTCTGGACAGTGCCGATTAGCCCTGTGGTGATCACTCTATAGCAATACACACCAAACTGAGCATGTGTAGAGTATCCCCAATGCTCTGTACTATCAGAAGATGGATTGGGAACTTTGGCAGAGGTGAGGATCGGAGAAGACAGGATAAAATGCTCTTTTTACACAATGCAGAGGATTAACCCCTTAGGTTCCACAGTGAGAAAAACAAGCATGTTTTACTGCATATACAGACTGATTTTACTGTTGTGGGTTTAGTAACACTTTAAATACAGGCCTGAACAGTTGTACGGGCTCCTCTGCTGTCTGGATTTGCCTACTATTGTAAGCACATGTCAAATGGCATGTCAAATTGGCCCAATGTTAACGTGGGCTTAAAGAAGAATTATCAGATCTCCCTAATTCTGGTGCATGCCCTGGGAGCCAGAGACAGGGCCGCCATCAGGGGGGTACAGGCATTACACCTGTAAGGGGCCATGGTGGCCAGGGGCCCGGCCACCCCCCCGCTTCAGCTCCAGAGGGGACCTGCCTAAAGCTGTGTAAGGGGCCCCAAAATTTGTGATGGCTGTCCTGGCCAGAGACAGGAGCTTTCTGTCAAAGCTAGCTTTCTGTCTTCTTGCTAGCCACGCTGCCAGGCACCTGTGCGCCAAGGAAGGGTGCCCAGTTAAAAATCGCAGATAGTATTTTAGGGCACCTAGACAGATGGGACAGTTCACATACTGTACACTCACACTGGAGGCAGTTGACAGGCAGCTACTATCAGAAGTTAGCTGAAGCTCCTGATTTCTTCAGGAACAGCAGTTTTATTCTGTTTTCCCCTTTCAAACCCAACGGACAGGGCTGGTATTTTTAAATAAATACTGGCCACAACATTTTGTAGCGAGTGTCAAGTCAGGAGTGTCCTACAGCTACTTACGTAGTGATTTTGTAATTATACTGTATGTAATTATGTAGATCTTTTCACAAGTAGGCATCAGGGTGTATTTATAAAGATTTTTTCTTTTCACATGTACGTTTTTTTTGTGTGAATGTTAGCAAAATCAAATGTTAGTAGGCTATTTACTTTGATAGTAAATAAGTATTTATTTCCTATGGACATCTACTGGCCATATTACAGTATTTTCCTGATTCACGCTAATCCTTTGAATGAAGAACATCTATCCTGGAGAGAAAATAGCCTTATAACATTCGGTTTTGTCTGCAATCGCATAGAGCAGGCATACATGCAGTTTCACAGAACGAATAATTCTGCACGTATTTTTATAAATTAACCAAGTCAAATGTTTTCCACATGTGCTTTAAACAACTACAAACTTACATTTCATCATCTATTTTTCCTATATAGTTTGAGATTTGTCAGACATGAATTTTCAGTCTAACTTCCCATGTGAATATTCAGCAGAGATAATATGAGTATAAAGGCATGGTAAGAGATCAGTCTTCAATATTTACCATTTCCCCTTTAGTTCCAGGTCCTCCTGGCTGCCCAACTAGACCCTGCAGACAAAAGAGAACTGTAAATAATATGAATATACCTACCAAACTGCTCAAACTGTTTTATTTCTCTACTTACAGTATCGCCTCTCTCTCCCCTGGAGCCATCCCTTCCTGGAGGGCCAGGTAACCCCTACAGAGTAACAAAATAGCCCATAAATCGAATGAATTCAAATGTTATATGATGCAAACAACAACACAAAAAGCATTCGTATACAATAGCTCGCCTATTGTTATTATTGGGATGTACTGTGAATATTAGGTGGTGTGGTAAATACCTCTATTGTTTTAAATTGTATATAGGTGTGCAAAAGAAACATTTTTGCTATTCATTTGCAATCTACAGTATTTTAAAAAGCAGACGCCTGGTCGCCCACCTATAAGCAAAACAACAACTGAAGGAGGCTGTTTGCAAGTCAATGGGGCCGAGCCTCAACCCCGAGCCAAACACTTCTCATTACCCCAATTGTAAACTGTTGTTTGGCAGCAGAAATAAAAAAACAAAACAAACAAAATAAAGGCATTCAGGATCGCCTCCAGAATGCTTGAAAGTGGCCATTTAGCCACGCTCTGAAAAGCAATCCACAGCAGATCGGTGATGCTATAAATTACTTATTGTAAATACAGCAATATGTAACATTAATAGTCAGCAAAGTTTTGCTACTTAATGTTTCTTAGTACTGGTACTTTGAACAATGCACGCAGTATGCATTGTTATATTGTAGTTTATTAAGGTTCTTCAAAATATATGTACCTTAACCACTTTTTGAGATTCGGCACTGCGTCGTTTAACTGACAATTGCGCGACATGGCTCCCAAACAAAAATTACGTCCTTTTTCCCCCACAAATAGAGCTTTCTTTTGATGGTATTTGATCACCTCTGCGGTTTTTATTTTTTGCGCTATAAACAAAAATAGAGCGACCATTTTTAAAAAAATGCAATATTTTTAAGTTTTTGCTATAATAAATATCCCCCAAAAAATATATAAAACATTTTTTTTCCTCAGTTTAGGCCGATACGTATTCTTCTACATATTTTTGGTGAAAATCGCAATAAGCGTTTATTGATCGGTTTGCGTAAAAGTTATAGCGGGATAGTTTTATGGCATTTTTATTAATAATAATTTTTTTACTAGTAATGTCAACGATCAGCGATTTTTATCGTGACTGCGACGTTATGTCGGAAACATCGGACACTTTTGACACATTTTTGGGACCATTGTCATTTTTACAGCGATCAGTGCTACAAAAAAAAATTGGCCAAGCCAATCATGTCTCAGGACCCACTTCCTGTTCGGCAGGGAGGAGAAGCAATGGGTCCGGATTGAAGAGTAGCTGCCCTACCCCGGATCCTTGTCATCTGCCTCCTAAGGTAAGGAGGCCTCTGATCGCCACCTTCCCGTCTGTCCCCCTCGGGGGGGTTATAGGTGATCGCCAACCTCGGCTTCCTGTCTGTCTCCCGCTTGCGCGCGCGCGGGGGGGGGGTATTGCTGGCTTCCGATCTGTCTCCCGTGGGGGGGTGTTGTTGGTTTGCTGCCCCCGAAATTATTGAGCACCAGCTGCCACAGGAGCAGAGGGATGATCTCATAAGTGTGTTGCTACTCCTTCACTGTCCGATCCTGTCCTTTGGGTGAAAGTGGAGTGTGGAGGGGTTACCTTTGCTTCACTGCATAACTGCAGGAGAGAAAATTTATTTTACTAGCCTGGTTATTTCTGATCAGGCTGTGCAAACTAACTGGGCAGAAATACAAATTCTTTTGCAGGTAAAACAGGTTACTGGATTTAGTTTAAATTTAAATTTAGAAAACAGAACTATAAACAAGTGTTTGTTACACAGAAATCTCAGTGTACTCTGAACATACATTTTGACCCATCATTCCAGGTGGCCCAGTTTTTCCCTGTAGTCCTGGCGGCCCTAATAAAAAATGCATAATAATTAACCATCCTGCCAAAAACTTTGAAAGTAATAAAATAATACACAGTTGGGTTGATTTACTAAAACGGGTGAGTGCAAAATCTGGTGCAGCTCTGCATGATAGCCAATTGGCTTTTAACTTCAGCTTGTTCAATTAAACTTTTACAAACACAACCTGCAAGCTGATTGGTTTCTATGCACAGCTTCACCAGATTTTGCACTCTCCACTTTTAGTAAATTAACCCCAGTGTATCTATTACTTACCTGCTGGACCTGGGGGACCTCTGGGTCCCTGGGCATTGTATCCTCCACTTTCAGAAAATCGATTTGAATTAAAAAGATCTGCAAACGTATAAGACAAATATTACATTTTAGAGAAAGTAATTAAATTATTTCAGGTAAAACAATAAAACAAAGTAGCATATTGTGATAACAGAAACTGTGCCTATCTATTCATTCATTTTTTGGTTGTTCAATATTGTTTGAGCTCCAATAATAAAGTAAATAATGTAGGATTAAACCACGTTCTCCCCTGTCATCTATTTCTTTATTTTTTTTGATTGTTACCTTGAGCCTAGTAAATCTCCAATATAAAAAAGTCAAAGGAACAGACCAGATGCTACACATAACATGAAAAAGTTTCACATTGATCTTTTTACCAAATATAACAGCCTTAAAGTTCATGTAATCCCACCATTAAGATATCATATAAAATTGAATATGTTAATGCAGGAATCCCCAAAGTCTTTCGCTCATTGACTTCTGTACTAGGTTTTAGATTGTTTATAAACCTTTAAACTAGTGCTGTCAAGCGATTAAAATTTCTAATCGCGATTAATCGCATTAATGTCATAGTTAACTCACGATTAATCGCGCAATTAAGGAGGTTCACCCTTTAAAACATTTTTGTTTTGTTTTCTTATTTATTTTTATAATATTAAATTGTGTTTTTTTATTTTTTTACATTTTGATCACTTTTATTGCTGTCACAAGGAATGTAAACATCCCTTGTGACAGCAATAGGTGGTGACAGGTACTCTTTACGGCTTAGTGTCAGTCTCCGCCTGGACACAGAACGCGGCGGATGGAGGATCGGGTCTCCCGGTGGGACGGGAGGCCCGGTCAGAGCGGCGAAAGGCGGCGGGAGGGGGGGGATGTCCCCTCCCGCTCCTCCGGCATAACAACCGAGCGGCTTTTAGCCGCATCGGTTGTTATGTTTGGATAGCCGATCGCCCGCTCTAAACAACAGTACCGGGATGATGCCTGCGGCTGCAGGCATCATCCCGGTATAACCCCCGAACGCCGCCTCGTTAATCGCGCGATAAAAAAATTTACGGCGTTAACTTGGGTTTGTGTTAACGCCGTTAATAACGCGTTTAACTGACAGCACTACTTTAAACATTTATTATATGACTAATTTCATAAATACAGCTTTAAATTACAGTGCAGAAAATAATAATAATAATAATAATAATAGGTAATTTGTATACCATTGGTGTACTCAATGTCTCTCAAACAGTTTGAGAGACGGTCCTGGATACCCTGGACAGGTAAGCATCCTTTTATTAAAAGTCAGCAGCTACAATATTTGTTGCTGCTGACTTTTAATATTTTTCTAGAGTGAAAAAATGCTTCAAAGTTGTTGTAAAGGCATAAAAAGACATAAAAAAGCTCTTGTGTGCAGCAGGCCCCCCGTCAATACTTACCTGTGCCCCCTCTTGATCCAGCGATGTCCACAAGAGCCTTGGCTCTCAGGGGACTCACACTCCTGATTGGCTTTTGGCAGCAGCTGGAGCCATTGCACTAGTGAGACAATCAGTAGATGGTGGGGGGCAGTGGCGGCTGATGAAGTTTTTGGATGGGGGGCGCAAGACTCCGCCCCTCCATGTTGGTCCCTCCCACTTCTAATAAGCCACACCCCTTATAGAATCCACCCACTCCGTCCCCTGTATTCCACTTGCTTCCACTCATAGTGTCAGGAGTATACAGCTCAGCATCACAGGACAGAGTATATAGCCCCAGCATCACAAATCATGGTATATAGCGCAGCCTTACAGATCGGCGCAAACAAACTAAAAAATTACACTGTTAGTAATGAAGGACTCTAAATAGGCAGGAGATTACCAGAGACTGCGGACATACTGCATTAGATTACCAGAGACTGCGGACATACTGCATTAGATTACCAGAGACTGCAGACATACTGCATTAGATTACCAGAGACTGCGGACATACTGCAGGAGATTACCAGAGACTGCGGACATACTGCAGGAGATTACCAGAGACTGCGGACATACTGCAGGAGATTACCAGAGACTGCGGACATACTGCAGGAGATTACCAGAGACTGCGGACATACTGCATTAGATTACCAGAGACTGCGGACATACTGCATTAGATTACCAGAGACTGCGGACATACTGCATTAGATTACCAGAGACTGCGGACATACTGCAGGAGATTACCAGAGACTGCGGACATACTGCAGGAGATTACCAGAGACTGCGACATACTGCAGGAGATTACCAGAGACTGCGACACACTGCATTAGATTACCAGAAACTGCAGACATACTGCAGGAGATTACCAGGGACTGTGGATATACTGCACAAGATTACCAGAGACTGCGGACATACTGCACAAGATTACCAGATACTGCGGATATACTGCACAAGATTACCAGAGACTGCGGATATACTGCACAAGATTACCAGAGACTGCGGATATACTGCACAAGATTACCAGATACTGCGGAGATAATGCACAAGATTACCAGAGACTGCGGACATACTGCACTAGATTACCAGAGACTGCAGAGATACTGCACAATATTACCAGAGACTGCAGAGATACTGCATTAGATTACCAGAGACTGCGGGCATACTGCATTAGATTACCAGAGACTGCGGACATACTGCATTAGATTACCAGAGACTGCGGACATACTGCACAAGATTATCAGAGACTGTAGACATACTGCATTAGAGAACCCATAATTCTGTGAATTGTGGCCCAATGAAAGACTTTGTGTAGGGGGTGAAGGTTGGTATTTTTGCAGAAATGTACATGTAAAATAAATTTTGTAAATAAGTGGGCATGGGGGGGGGGGGACTGAAGGCTGCTATTTTGGCAGAAATGTACATTTAAAATAAATGACATTTGGTTAATAAGCGCGGGGGGGGGGGGTTTGGGGGGATGGTAGTGATGGCTATAATTTTGGCAGAAATGTACATTTAAAATAAATAACATTTGGTTAATAAGCGCGGGGGGGGGGGGGGGGTTTGGGGGGATGGTAGTGATGGCTATAATTTTGGCAGAAATGTACATTTAAAATAAATAACATTTGGTTAATAAGCGCGGGGGGGGGGGGGGTTTGGGGGGATGGTAGTGATGGCTATAATTTTGGCAGAAATGTACATTTAAAATAAATGACATTTGGTTAATAAGGGGGGGGGAGGGGGGATGTTAGTGACGGCTATAATTTTGTAAGACATGTACATTTAAAATAAAAGACATTTAGTTAATAAGGGGGGGGGGTAGGTGGGGGAGGGGGTCACAGGCGCTATTTCGGCGGCACATTAGAATAATGAGCAGAAGAGCAGAGGGGAATGTACATGTACATGCTCCTCTGCTCATTAATCGTATGTGCTGCCGAAATAGCATCCGTCACCCCCCCCCTTATTAACTAAATGTCTTTTACAGTAAAAAGTCCGTCACCCCACTCACCCCCCCCCCGCTTATTAACTAAATGTATTTTACTGTAAAAGACATTTAGTTAATAAGCGGGGGGGGGGTTACAGACGCTATTTCGGCATCACATAGGATTAGTGAGCAGAGGAGCAGAGAGGAATGTACTGAAAAACAAACAGGCAATAACGAGGAAGAGGGGGGGGGGGGCAGGGGGATCGTGGCACTGGCAGCTACTTTTTCGGGACTCAGTAATGTAATTAGTCCCGAGGGGGGAGTAAAGATAAGAGGTGGAGGGGGATGCTGCTGCATACCTTAATGTCCCGGGAGTCGGGACCACACGGGCGCTGAGCTGCAGAGTGTGCCGACGTCACTTCCTGTACCTCGAGTGACGTCGGACTTGGATCAATAGCGCGTGCACCCGCTCGGCCATAATAATAAAGTCCATCGCGCCGGAAATTGTGGCGCGATAGAGAACGCCACAAAGGCATTTTTTGCCTTCCAATGTAGCGCCTCGCCTGCAATCTTGTGATTGCACAGACGTGGCGCTACCGCACTTTACGGGCGCCCTCTATGGACGGGCCGCCACTGGTGGGGGAGGCCGAGTTACGAGGGAGCGTGCATGCATGGGTGCCTACTGCTTGCTGTTGGGCACCCGGCAGGAGGGTGGGGCAAGGAGCACCAGTGTGGGACCCAAGAAGAGGTGGATCCAAAACCACTGCACAGAGCAGGTAAGTATAACTTGTTTGTTATTTTAGAAATATAGCTTTAAGGCTTGTAGCCATTGCTACTTACCTTCCCTGAACCATATTCCCTATGGCATGCAGCCACGCACACTTCTGGGTTTTACTTAGGCACATCCACAGCTATCGGCTGTATCCTTCAAGGGCCAAATTGCTCTAAGAACAGACACCTGTGCAATGTTTGTCCACATAGTCCCCAAACACCCATGCCATCTACCTGCCTGCCCTTGAGCCTCTTCGGTCTCTGTCTCTACATTACCTCTGCCAAACATGCAATCCTCTGCCACAACTCATTGGACTCTACCCATCTGCTCCTTTAGCCACAGCCCCTGGAACATTCCCTCTGCCACCTTCACCACAGCCACATCTTATGCTTCTCCAGGCACCGTATTTGCTCATCCTTGTACACTCCATCTCCCTACTCTGCTTTTCCAACCCCTTGCAGGTGGACACATAATATCATCATCCTTCTGTGCTCCTGGCATTTTCTTCCTTTTCTCAATGATAAACCTATCACATATTCTCACTGCGTCTGTATCTGGGGAAGCAACATGGGGGGGGGGGGGGCAAAGCCCAGTGAAGGGGTCTTCTGTGAATATAGTCATAGTTGGAGTAGGGTCCAGTTTTCTCAATTCCCATACAGATTTGTAACAGTTTGCACAGCCATAACCCATGAACCCTACTGATGCACCTCTAACTGAGGAGGACCTACTTCAGGTGGTGACCCAAAGTCAAACTAAGTTCAGATAATGACTTCCCCCCCACAGATTTTATGCAACCACGTTGATCAGATACAGCAGAACCTTCAAATGGCATTCCAGTGCCTGCCTCCATTGCCTCCTGCACCTGAAATGCCATCTACACCTGCCTCTTCTACTTTCCATATGCTGGGCCTGGGTTATTGAGAGAAAAATACCTTCCCTTAGGTTGTATAAAGCTGCAGCATGTTTTTGCATTTTGTTAATGACATCTTTAGTGACCTATTCTACAGATCCATGGTAATATACCTGAAAGATATTCTGGTGTTCTCTTCTGACCTCACATCCTATTGTTGTAACATCCATAGCATTCTCTATTGGCTTCGTACCAGCAACCTTTATGTCAAACTGGAGAAATGCATCTTTGAAGTCCCTGAAGTGCTATTCTTAGGAATATATCATCTTGCAACACAGTTTGCACATGGACCCTACCACAGTGTTCACAATATTACATTGACCCAAACCCACTAACCTCAGGCCACCCAAAGAATCTTGGGTTTCTCCTATTACTATCATCAATTCAATAACAACTATTCCACCCTGATGGCCCCCATTAAGGCTCTTGCCTGAAAATGCTATTAACATCACCAGCTCAGGGAAGCCTTCCTTTCAGGGCACATTTTATTCAGAGCAGGCCCCCAAAAAACATTCTTTCCTGAAGTGGATGCGTGCCCTTTTCTCAAAAAAAATCTCACCCTCTCCCTCTGTTTTAAAGGGTCACTAAAGGAAAAATTTTTTTTTTTGCTGAAATGACTGTTTACAGGGTATAGAGACATAAAAGTTAACTGATTCCTTTTAAAAATGATTACAAATAGATAAAAATCAATCATATAATGTGCCTGCAGGTTAGTTTCACTTTTAAACTGGTTTCATGTTCCTGTGAACTAGAGAGACACACAGAACAAAAACAAACAAATCCAGGGCAGTGTTTTGTTTTTAAAATGAATCTGATTGGTTCGGTTAAGTTTTAGACACACAGTAATGACAGCTTAGACGTACAGTGAAAAGCTCCCAGTACTGTGGTTATAAGGAAACAGGCACCCAGGAAGTGTGGAGATCACAGCAGAATTACAGCTACTTCAAAGCAAAAACGAACAATAAGGACATGAAACCAGTACTGCAGTAAGGTAAAGGAAGCTATTTAGCTAAAAAAAAAAATCCTTTAGTGACCCTTTAATCCAGCAACTACCAATTCCAGCCAAACCCTTGAGAAACCCTTGACACAAGTTTCTATGGATTTCACTATTGATCTCCCACTCATCGAAGATTAACTGGGTAGCAGTATACAGATTTTTTTCAAAAGGCACACTTAGTTCCCCTAGTATTTTTCCCTTCTGCACCTGCACTTGTTTCTGTCTTTATTAAGTAGATCCATCAGTGTTGCCAACCGTCAGTATTTTTATAGGCAGCCAGTATAAAAATGTACACTTTTCTCCTGCCAGTAAATGCCAGTGATAGGAAAAGGTTGCCAGTAAAAAATATGGCAGTTCTGGTCCAGAGCCAACCAAGATCATCTGAGTGCCTGCTACAGTGTGTTGGGGCTGCACCGGCTGGGTCTGGCAGAGGTGGTGCCTGATTGTGTCATGTGATGTCATGGTGCAAGGGAGCCGAGCGGAGCCTCGTGTGCGGGTCTGCGGGACGGGAGCAAGGCAAGCTGGGAGCAGGACTATCAGTGCTGTTTGGATTGGAGTGGACTGAGGGGACCACCTGGCCTAAAGAGAGACTGTAACTGTGACTCAGGAGGGGACATGTCGGTGAGGTGTTATCATCATCTGTGCTGCTGCATACTGCTGTCAGTGTCACTGTAAGACTCAATCTTGTGTGTGTGCCTGCCCATTCTACTTTCTTGCCCTCCTGAGTCCTGTCCCTGAGCTACTTACTTACTATTTTTAAAATAAAATAATATATATTTTTTGCCTTAGTATCTACCTTAAATCACATTGCTAATTACATATTGTACTTGCTTGTAGCCTAAATACTGAAATGTGCATTTTTTTATATAATCTGTATTTATTGAAAAAAGGAAAAAACATGTATACATAAACATAAGTGCGACTTACGTTAAACATGGTCCACCATGAATGCATATATCAGTACAGTGTGAAGGGCACAATAGAGCAACTAAAAAACAAGGTACCGTTTCTAATATAGTAGAACTGAACTGACAGGGAGGGAGGGCCCTCCCTCCCCAACTTAAATACTCGTCCTCCGTCTAAAGCCTGGGGTCCTAGGACCCAACTAAACAACGAGCCCCCACATCCCAGCGCCCAACTTGGGGAAGGGGGGCCAAAACGGCCTCCATCAAACCTTCCCCGACCGAAATACGGCCCGCAGGCACATAGAAAGTAGGGGCCCCGCACAACTAGGAACCTCCTCACCCAAGCTGAAGGAGAAGAGGCCACAGCTGCCTAATGAGATCTGGCCCAGTCCAGGGGCCAACCCCAGCGGAGGAGGGAAAAAAAAGAAAAAAAAGGGAAAACCCCGAGCTGAACAGGAGCACGGGGATCCATGTATTAATTCCCAATAGATAAAACAAAGGGGTAACTACAATAAAATAATAAAATAAACCAAAATAAACCCCAACAAACAAAATACAGACAGACAGACAGACACATAGACGACGACGAGAGACAGTAAAGTAGAAAGACCAGAAAAAGAAAGAAAAGAAGAGGAAATAGGGGGTTATGACTACCTCCACCAGGCACGCTCTACAGCGTTACATAGCTCTGCCAATCAAAGAAAAGCCTCTAGGGCTCAGTAAAGCATCAAACTCCTGCATCTCCTGTCTCCGTCTCCAGGGCCTCCGACACTCCACCCCTGCCTCCCCTAAGGGAGGGCTCCGCAAGTTCCAATAAGGCAATATCTATACTAGAAGGGACAAACCCAGCACCCAGAGTGTCCTGCAGCCAATCAGCCCAAATGGACTGAAAGCGCTCGCCTGTGCCCTTGCAGTTTGCCACCCACTTCTCTGCCTCCCTGATCACCCGCACCTTCTTGAACCAGTCCTCTAGGCCAGGAACAGAAGCTTGCTTCCAATAAATGGGGATCACACGCCTGGCTGAAATTTGCATTTAAAAATGTAATTTGTTTTAACTTTTGGAGATGCCAGTAAAAGCTTGGCTGTGCCAGTAAATTTTGGGTGTCATGTCATGTCAGTAAAATTCAAAACTGCAACCCACCCACATCGGTTCAGAAAGGGGAGCCCAATTTACCTCCAGATTTTGGAAGGCCTTGTCCTTGTCTTCATATCATCCCCATCATTAATCTGGTTACTTATAGCCTGTGATTTCCTTCTCACCTCCCAATTCTCTTTTAATTTCATATTTCCTTATTGAAACCCCTGGTGCTTAACCTCCCTGGCGGTATGATTATTTCAGATTTTAGGTGCTGAAAGCGGTACCATTATTTGCAAGGAAATTTGGCGTTTTACATTGTAGGCCTGTCATTTTTAGGAATAACTCACTTAAATCTGACCAAACAAGAGTCTTGTAGGCATCCCGGGTATGACACTTTTTTAAAAACAAAATTATAAATTATAATATAATAAATAATTATAAATAATTATGACAAATAATAATATAATTATAATAAAAATTATTCAATAATGTAATCAATTAAAAATCACTGAAATTTGCTCAGTTGCAGAATTGTCGCTGTCATTACTTTTATTTTTTTATGATGAATTTCCCCACAAATCGCTATCGCACAATTCTGAAAGTGATTATAATTTATTATCGCTGTTGTCTAGCTGCTCTAAAACCATTTTTGACATAAAGGGACACTTTTGATTGCTATGGACAATCTCCAGTTTCCAGGCAGAAAGAACAGTTTTTATTATATAAAAGAACGTAGGGCACTGGGCAGACCACTAGGGACAAGGGGTGTGTGTATTTTTTACATACAGTACTGTAATCTATAAGATTACAGTATACTGTATGTGATGTGTTTGTTTACCTTTTTGAATTCGGCACCGTTCTCCACCCCCGTGCGTCGTAACGTCGCAGGGAACGGAGATCGGCGGGACACAGAGGCACTGTGTGAATCGAGCGAGCACCCGCTCGCTCACACAGCGCGGTGGCATCGCTGGATCCAGGGACAAGGTAAGTAAACACTGCCTGTGGATTCAGCGCAGCGAGCCCGAGTCTGACTCGGGGTTACCGATCGCAGCACAGAAATGTAACCCTGAGTCAGACTCGGGAATACCGCCAGGGGGGTTAAAAGAGAAGTATGACCAAAGCTTTTTTGGCCATACTTCTCTTGTGGGTTACAGGAGTGCAGTTACATGTGCTGTTCTGTGAGCCAAAATCAATTCACTCTTATCGGACATTACAGAGCCGCTCCAGGGTCTGGAAGGATCCTGGCCATTTTGTCGGGATCCACCCAGCTGCTTGATTGATAGCTGGCAAGGCTGGCTATGGCTTTTATGTGTCCAAACCCAATCCAACATGGCACTCCAGTGAGCACTGAAGGGGCAAAGCAGAAAGCGGGGACTGACAGTCGCTGCTCTCTGCATTGGGAAGACCTAGAATCAGATCTTTTTTTCTCAGAAAAAAGGTGCAGGAACTCAACCACGACCCGTTCAGATTTCACAAACAGTAGAAGGGTCTTAAAGGGGCAATAAATACCAGAATTGCTTTACATACAGAGTGCAGAGTTCAGGGGGTTACAAAGCTGTCACTTGTAAACACAGAAACCAGACTTCTGTGTTTACAAGTGATTGTGGTGAGCAGGCACCAAAGGGTCTGAGCCAGAGGTGGTGGAACTGAGTTCCCCCAAGTTCCCCCTGAAAAAAAGCCCTGCCTAGAATGATCAGTGGTCATGCGATCACTCAGTTCTCAGGCTTAGAGCCGCCTAAACTTCTACTTTAATAACTCTCCAGACCTATTTGGCCATCTTGCTCCTTTGCCAAATCCTCCTCCGAAAAATTAGAAGTCAAGGATTACAAATTTGTATTATTTAAGCAATTGAAAGGGCTTTGGCCCTTGGGTTCTACCTCCAACATCTTTGCCCAGCACTTTGTTTGCAGGTGCACCAATGTCACTCAGCCGTGTCTTTAAAGGGCTTACATACTTATTTTCAATCCTCCTAAATCTGAGTCTTTTTTTTTTTAATATTGTCTAGTGATCCTCTAATGAAAGTTCTTGTTTCGGAATTTGATCATATAGGGTGACAACACCCTTTCTGTATTTTACGCTGACACATGGGCTACCACTGGAGACTATAGGTGTCAATTTCAACACACATGACACAAGCACTGTTGTCACCATCAGGAAACATGCCTAGAAAAATGCCATGCAGCTGATTCTGGAGTGCATGCATGAAGACATGGAAGTGGGTTTTCAAGAGACGACCAGCACTGGAACGCAACAAAAGATGAATAAAGGTGAAAACAAGTATTCTTAAGGCAATTGTTTGTCATCAAATAAATGACATTCCATTAGGTTTTACATCTACTTTAAAACCATGTGAAATGATGGTTCTGTATGCCAAAATTTTGGATTGTCATCATTTGACTGATGAAACAAGGCAAAGTAAATACAATAAATAACTGTTCATGGATTGTACTTGCATTGAGGAGCCTAATACTTACCCTGATCTGCAAGCCTCTGGTAAGCTGGAGCAGGGGGACCTGATGGCCCAGGAAGACCTCTCTCTCCAGGGGAACCTGCTGCACCATCCCTTCCAGGAGGACCTGGAGCACCAGGAGGACCTAAGTATATGACAGATATAATAGAACTGTAAACTGGTTTAGAGGAACATGCATCAGTGGCGAAACATTTATAGTATGCTGTGGGCAACTGCACATTTTCTCACACCTGCAAAGGCATTTGAGTGTTCTAGAAATGTATAATCACACACTATGGTGCTATGCTAACTTTGGGTTAACCAATAAGACTTAAAGGGGTTGTAAAGGAAAAAAAGAATATTCCCTAAATAGCTTCCTTTACCTTTGTGCAGTCCTCATTCACTTACCTCGTCCTTCGATTTTAAATGGCCTTATTTCTTCTGAGAAATCCTCACTTCCTGTTCTTCTGTCTGTAACTACACACCGTAATGCAAGGCTTTATCCCTGGTGTGGAGAAAGCCTCTTAAGGGGGGAAGGGGCAAGCAGGAGGGTCAGGACGCTCTCTACTTTACAGATAGAGAAAGGAGCTGTGTGTTAGTGGGTGTCCTGACACTCCTGCTTGCCCTCAAGAGGCTTTCTCCACACCAGGGAGAAAGCCTCCCATTATGGTGTGTAGTTACAGACAGAAGAACAGGAAGTGAGGATTTCTCAGAAGAAATAAGGACATTTAAAAGCAAAATTAAAGGATGAGGTAAGTTATGGAGGACTGCACTAGGGTAAAGGAAGCTATTTAGAGAAAATTTTTTTTTCCTTTACAACCCCTTTAAGTGGACCTTTCAATTACTTTGCAAATCTGCATAAATTCCCCAGTCTGCTCACTCACGCAGGAGCTGTTCTGTGTCAGATATTTGTGACCACAGCCAAGAACTAGAACTGCACAGACGCCTGGATTTACATACAGCATCATCTTTGACCCAGCATTTCTGTCCAGACACTGACTCTGGATAATGCATGATTAAACATATTGCTGTCCTTGATAGAAAAAAGAACTAAGTTTGATTTAGGCCGGGTTCA
Source organism: Rana temporaria (assembly GCF_905171775.1). NCBI lineage: Eukaryota > Metazoa > Chordata > Amphibia > Anura > Ranidae > Rana > Rana temporaria. The sequence continues at coordinate 239,672,085 of NC_053489.1, read as the reverse complement.
CACTGTTGCGACAAACGCTCCGACATTGGGAGCTCATGTCTCATGACGTGTGAAAATGAATGTTTCCCTATGGGAGCCATCTTAACTGGTCTGACACCAGTCAGTCCGACTTTGAAAATGCTCCCTGTACTACTTTGGTCCAACTTTGATCCTACTTCAGCCCTATGGATATCATTGAAGTCGGATCAAAGTCGGAACGCCGTCTTGCATGCTCCGACTTTGGCATGTGACTTGCGAAAAAAAACGCTGTGGGGTCCCCCCCAAAATCCATACCAGACCCTTATCCGAGCACGCAGCCTGGTCGGTCAGGAATGGGGGGGGGACGAGTGAACGCCCCCCCCTCCTGAACCATACCAGGCTGCATGCCCTCAACATGGGGGGGGGTTGGTGCATGTTGATGAGGACAAGGGCCTCTTCCCGACAACCCTGGCCATGGGTTGTCGGGGTCTGCGGGCGGGGGGGCTTATCGGAATCCGGGAGCCCTCTTTAATAAGGGGGCCCCCCACCTTATATAAATGAGTATGGGGTACATCGTACCCCTACCCATTCACCTGGGGGGAAAAGGTGTCAATAAAAAAAACACACTATACAGGTTTTTAAGGTAATTTATTAGCCAGTTCCGGGGGTCTTCTTCCGGCTCTCTGCTCTCTTCTCCCACTCTCCGGTTCTTCTCCCGCTCTCTGGTGCCCTCTCCCGCTCTCCGGTGCCTTCTGTCGGGCTCCTCCTCTATCTTCTTCCAGATCTTTTACTAGTGTTGGCCCGGTCTTCTCCGTCGTCTTCTTCCCTCTTCTTTTCTTCTGATGTTGACATGACGCTCTCTCCCGCTGTAATGCCGTGTGCACGGTGCGCAACGATTTATGATTTATATAGGGATGGAGCGTGGTCACAGAGTAATGTCACCCGGTGACCCCGCCCCTCATAACGTCACAGTTCCACCAGACCGAAGGCCCTGGTATGCTCTTGGAGGGGGAACCCATGCCGGTTTTTTATTTAAAATTTGGCGTGGAGTTCCCCCTCAAGATTCATATCAAACACAGTGCCTGGTATTGGCGGGATTCCAAGTCGGATCCCCGTTCATTGAAATTCAAACGTATGCGGGGATCCAATTCGGATGTATGTCGGCTTCAAGACGAAGGGCAAAGTCGGATCCAAAGTAGGACGGCTGTCGAGTCGCACCAGTGTGAACCCAGCCTTACTAAGCAATGAAGGCTGTTTACTTAGAGAAGTGTAAGCTCACTTTGCAGTGATTGTTAGTAAATAAGGATAGGTTGTGTTCCTTTTATTACCCAATCATGTGCTAGCAAATACTGTTTATCACAAATGAATGCCAGACCAGTGTAAGGCTTTTGGTACTTCGCAAACAGAAGCTGATAGGGCCCAGGCCTGGTACAGCAGGGCCAGCTGTACTGCCCTATCGGCAGCCCTGGTCCTTAGTAGAACCCATTCGTACAGACTAGTGGGTATCCTCATATGCTAACAACATGTATAGTATATCTACAGTATTTGGCTGATCCTAGACCCTCAGTCAATAGAGTATTTCATATCATTCTAATCTTGGACAAGTCAGTTGAAACAAATCCTTGATATTTTTCCATTTAAATTTATTACAGTTTCGACACAATTATCGCTGAATTCAAATATTTTTTTTTAACAAACAAAGGTGCTTTTTTTCCTATTGTTGTCACGTAGGAAATTTTACAGCATATTCATTAGGTACAGTAACTGAACAGAGCATAGCATGGGAATACACATATACAAATGGATGAAAAAACTGTGAATAATTCTTCATGCAGTACTAATAAACAATCGTGAAAGTAAGGAACGTAGGTATTCACATCCCTCCACTGTCCTGTATTGCAAATGTCTCTAGGCTTTATGTGCGATTTCTGTGGGTCCATTAAGCGGATGTCCAAGGGGCCCACACTTTCTCGTATTTCCAAATATGTGGTCTGGAGAGGGATCCATGACAAAGTTAAAATCTCCCCCCTATAAGAAGGGTACCCTCAGAAAAAGCTTCTAGCTGGGATAGAACAGATAGCAGTGCTGGAATCTGTCCCTGGTTGGGGAGATGGGAGATAGGGAAAGAAGGTGAAAGGAAATGTTGCCTGGACCATGTAGACAGCGGGAGAGTCTTATATGTGATAAAGATAAGCAAAGCTGCCAGTCTTAATATGTGATGTCTAAGGAGATTCTCTGTACTCCGTGGCCCCATGCATAAGCTAGCTGAAAATGACTCCATTCTATGTTGGATTTTTGGTTGCTCCATTCTATGTTGGATTTCTGGTTTCTCTGTATCCTGGACAAGTATAGTGGTAAAGAGTATGCTCCTAGGGTTAGGTGCCATGCCCCACTCCGAGGGTTGCACCGATTTAGTGCACAATGGGGCTTATTTACTAAAGGAAAATCCACTTGCACTACAAGTGCACTTGGAAGTGCAGTCGCTGTAGATCTGAAGGGGACATACAAGAAAAATAAAAAACAGCAGTTTAGCTTGCACATGATTGGATGATAAAATCAGCAGAGCTTCCCCTCATTTCAGAACTTCCCCTCAGATCTATAGCGATCTACAGCAACTGCACTTACAAGTGCACTTTCAAGTGCACTTGTAGTGCAAAGTGGATTTACCTTTAGTAAATAACCCCAATGTGTTATCAGTGATGGCTATGGTAAGTGTTGTTGAGAGGCATGGTACTCTACTCTACTTTTGGCAGATAACGGATGTTACAAAGAATGGGGGTTATTTACGAAAGTGCCTGCTTGTCCTGTTTGTCCTGTTATCAGGGTGTCAAAGAGACCACAAAGCATGGTTAATCTCATCAATGGTAACATAGAACAAAGCATAAATATATTTTTAGTTGAGTGGGAAAGGGTTAGAACCTCTGGGATGTTTTTATTGCTAAAGGCAAAGCCACTTTGTACTACATGTGCACTGCAAGTGCACTTGGAAGTGCAGTCGCTGTAGATCTGAGGGGGACATGCAATGAAAATAAAAAACAGCATTTTAGCTTTCACATGATTGGATGATAATATCAGCAGAGCTTCCCCTCATTTCAGATCTTCCCCTCAGATCTACAGCAACTGCACTTCCAAGTGCACTTGCAGTGCACATGTAGTGCAAAGTGGCTTTGCCTTTAGTAAATAACCCCCCTTGGCATTAGGTGCTAAAGTAGGTAATAATGTCCATGATACAGAATAAGAAAACCTTTTTCCTTGTATTCCTTGGTATGTCACCTATCTCAAAGAGGAATCCAATAACAGAAACTGCTTCTGCTACCATGAATCTTGAAGGTATAGTATTAAGAATTAAGGCAATCATGTGCACACAAATATATTGTACTTACATTCAGAATAACAATATTTTTGAAAGTTTCTACAACTGAAGGTTCAAACACAGAATTTAATTATACTATAATTACTTCATCAGTCTTCATCAGTAACAGATATCTTTTCTATTACAAACAAAACGACAAAGCCTTTATAAGTGAAGTTTCAATCAAAACACAGAAGGGGGCAGTCTTGTTACAAAATCAAAAGAACTAATGATCCAAAAATAAAATTCTAGTTACAGCTCTGGGTAAAGGTACAAATAGTCGCGTGTTGCCAATTTTTTATGTTATAGGCCTGATATATAAAGCGTAACTCCAGCCAATACACATATTTGGGTCTTGGGCAGAGTGTGGAAAGGTTAAAACTTTCATACTTTTTTGCTGTGGTAAAACTGCGATATTTTTTAGATGCTTTTTTTTTAATCTGGTGGCACTAGAACAAGAAATGAGGGTAGTGAGTATCACAAGAACAGGAAGAAACAGCAATAAAAACATCACAGAGGTTCTAACCCTTTCCCACTCAACTAAAAATATATTTATGCTGCGTTCTATGTTACCATTGAAGAGATTAACCATACTTTCTGGTCTCTTTGACACCCTGATAACAGGACAAACAGGACAAGTAGGCAAGAAGTGAGGGTAAATCTTCAGGGACTGCAAATAAATAAAACATTTTAATAAAAAGTAGGAATGTGGGTGGAAATATTCTCTATGAGCTCAGAATACAGAAATGAAATGGAGAATCTAACCTTTCTCCACTTTATCCAAAACTAAAATAATAGCTTTGACTCAAGTTAAACTTTAAAAGCTTACCACTAAAATAAATATATGGAAGCTGTTTTATATATCTCTACCCAGTTCTGAGATTTACACAGTCCATCCCGTTAGACCACAAGATGGCACTTGGACCTTAAAGCCTAATTGTATTTATTTATTTATTTATTTTTAAAATCAGCACAGGGGACAGTACTTACATCCAATAAGAAGTATTTTATCCTCTGCCCCCCCTCCCCACTACCCCTGGGGTAATCTGCTGGTGCAGGGGTCAATATCTCACCTGCCATAGGCAATCATTAAAGGTGCTGACTATACCCTTGTATTTAATTAAAATGTATTGTGCTAGGTTGAGCTTCCCTTTTTTGTTTCCTTTGTTGTACAGATTATGTCCAAGACCTTGGGCAGGGAAGTTAAAGGAGGAGCAGCTGCACATATCCTGGCTACATTTGTTTAATATCACTGGCGATAAAGGTTCATTTTCGCAGGATACACCTGTGTGAGCAGAGGGGAAGTTTTGGTGTTTTCTTCCGATCATGCGACCACAGTGATAGCAGATTAAAGCAGTTGCGTGAGCCGGAAGCCACTCCACCTTTCTGCATTAAAGCCCACTTAAAGGACTGCCGGAAGGTAGCATGAAAGTGTTTATCAGTAACCCTGTTGTCCTACCTGGTGGTCCTGCTGGGCCTTTTATTGGAGATCCTTGGCCTCCTGGAGTACCTATTGGCCCTATTGGGCCTTTTCTTGTGCTCATGCCTGGAATAAAGAACAGTGAGTATATAACACACTAAATAGATATTCTATAGAACTTGTTTTCCTCTACTTTTACACACATGTTTCTCTCCAGTGCCTGTCTTAAATTAGTATGATTCACAAAAACAGGTTTACATTAAAATAACCCAATTTTACTAATAAAATAACCTATTAAATGTGTACATGTACATTTTACAAAATACTGTGAAAGATGTAATTTGTTCACTTTGAATGGGAAAACAACGGCTAGTGAACAAAACGTAGCAAGCAGGACCTTTGGGCCAGATTCTCGTAGAACTGCGGCGGCGTAACGTATCTCGTTTACGTTACACCGCCGCAAGTGTTTTCAGCGTAAGTGCCTGATTCACAAAGCACTTACCTGTAAACTTGCGGCGGTGTATCGTAAAGACGACCGGCGCAAGCTCGCCTAATTCAAATAGGGTGTGTACCATTTAAATTAGGCGCGCTCCCGCGCCGAACGTTCTGCGCATGCTCCGTTCGCAATTTTCCCGACGTGCTTTGCGCAAAATTATGGTGCCCCGACGTGTTTGTGAATGGCGACGTGCGTCACGTACTTACGCCGGAAATGTTTTTTTTTAAATTCGACATGGGAACGACGGCCATACTTTAACATGGGCTGTGTAAAGTTAAGGCATGAAAAAACATGACTAACTTTGCGACGGGAAAAAAAGACTTGCGACGACGTAACGACCGCGCGTACCTTCGTGGATCGCCGTAAAACCTAATTTGCATACCCGATGCTGGAAATCGACGCAAACTCCACCCAGCGGCGGCCGAAGTATTGCATCCTAAGATCCGACGGTGTAAGTTAATTACACCTGTCGGATCTTAGGGCTATCTATGCGTAACTGATTCTATGAATCAGTCGCGTAGATACTCTCAGAGATACGACGTTGTATCAGTAGATACGCCGTCGTATCTCTTCTGTGAATCTGGCCCTTTGTTTCCAACACTGGTAAACATGATCATTTTTAAAAAATCTACTATGTCCATTTTTTTCAATATACAATATTGTAAGTGCACAAAAGAGAAAAGCATATTTGTAGTCTGTGATTATTTCATTTTATGGATAAATCCAGCAGAAAAAATGAACTGGGGGTAGTCACAAGCCCTTCTGCAAATCTAGTAACACACAATCTTCTATTTTTTCTTGGCATGCTTTTAATTAGTAGACTGTACTGTTCAATGGTAACTCTATAAATAAAGCAGGCATCTTGCTGTCTATAAATATGTGTAAGGGTTTTCACTTCCACATAAAATAATTATGCAATAACTTTGATGACAAAGTGGTGAACCATGCATAAAATGGTGTTTTCATTCATGTGTGCCTAGGGCAGTATGAACTCTAAATATGACAATACCAGTCGCCCTGTTTCTCACCTTCCTGGGCTATAAAGGAGTCTCTTGATGCTGGTGTCATAGATCCTGCAACATAAGAATATTGGTTAATATAAATGCGGTGGAGAGGAAGATAGTGTCAACTCAAATTGTCATCAAGAATAGCTCACAAATCATACCACTACAGTGTAGGTCACACGGACATGTGTGAGGCCCTGTACACACGATTGAACATGTCTGCTGAAACTGGTCCGCAGACCAGTTTCAGCGGACAGATCCGACCGTGTGTACAGCCTAGCAGACAGGTTTCCAGCAGACAAAAGTTTTAAAGCATGCTTTAAAACTTATCTGCTGGAAACCCGTCCGTCCGACATGTCCGCTGGTTAGTGCGCTTAACCATCAGACCAAAATCTCCTAGCAGACATGTCCGATGAAAGCGGTCCGCGGACCGTTTTCGTCGGACATGTTTGATCGTGTGTACAGGGCCTAAGAGGTTAACATATGAGATTTACTGGCACTGCACTGACCACACAGGATGGACATCCACCTTTCCTGTGATAAAATCCTTCCTTTCTCACATGTGTGCAGTGTCCTGTGACACATCTTTTCTCCAAATCTTTTACATCACTGCAGACAGGCAAATGTCATATACATAGCATAAATAAAGAAACAACTGCATACAGAAACATAAGACTAACACATATGTGCCTGTCCATAATTCTACTTTTGAGCAGCTTTAGATTTGCCCACATCAGTTTTGACTTTTTATAAATAATTTTTTTGTAATACGTTTGCTCTTTTTATATTTAAATAACAATCACAAAGATTTTCATTTGAGAATTTTTGTTGCATGCTGTAAAAGGTTATATACAGTTGTGCTCATAAGTTTACATACCATGCCAGAATTTATGATTTCTTGGCCATTTTTCAGAGAATATAAATCATAACACAAAAACTTTTCTTTCATTCATGCTTAGTGTTTGGCTGAAGCCATTTATTATCAATCAACTGTCTTTACTCTTTTTAAATCATAATCACAACAGAAACTACCCAAATGACCCTGGACAAAAGTTTACATCCCCCTGGTGATTTTGGCCTGATAACACGCACACAAGTTGACACAAAGGGGTTTGAATGGCTATTAAAGGTAACCATCCTCACCTGTGATCTGTTTGCTTGTAATTAGTGTGTGTGTATTAAAAGTCAATGAGTTTCTGGAGTCCTGACAGACCCTTGCATATTTCATCCAGTGCTGCACTGACATTTCTGGATTCTGAGTCATGGGGAAAGCAAGAGAATTGTCAAAGGATCTGCGGGAAAGGTAGTTGAACTGTATAAAACAGGAAAGGGATATAAAAATATATCCAAGGAATTGAGAATGCCAATCAGCAGTGTTCAAAGTCTAATCAAAAAGTGGAAAATGAGGGGTTCTGTTGAAACCAAACCATGGTCAGGTAGACCAACTAAAATTTCAGCCACAACTGCCAGGAAAATTGTTCAGGATGCAAAGAAATACCCACAAATAACTTCAGGGGAAATACAGGACTCTCTGAAAACATGTGGTGTGGCTGTTTCAAGATGCACAATAAGGAGGCACTTGAAGAAAGATGGGCTACATGGTCGAGTCACCAGAAGAAAGCCATTACTACACAAATGCCACAAAGTATCCCGCTTACGATACGCCAAACCGCACAAGGATAAACCTTCTGGCACAAAGTCATTTGGAGTGATGAGACCAAAATTGAGCTTTTTGGCCACAACCATAAATGCTACATTTAAAGAGGAGTCAACAAGTCCTATGATGAAATGTACACCATTCCTACTGTGAAACACGGAGCTAAATCACTGATGTTTTGGGGATGTGTGAGCTACAAAGGCACAGGAAATGTGGTCAAAATTGATGGCAAGATGAATGCAGTATATTATCAAAAAATACTGGAGGAACATTTCCATTTATCAGCCAGGAAGCTGTGCATGGGACGTATTTGGACATTCCAACATGACAATGATCCAAAACACAAGGCCAAGTCAACCTGCCATTGGCTACAGCAGAATTAAGTGAAGGTTCTGGAGTGGCTACCTCAGTCTCCTGACCTCAATATGATTGAGCCACTCTGGGGAGATCTCAAAACGTGCAGATCATGCAAGACAGCCCAAGAATTTACAGGAACTGGGAGGCTTTTAGCCAAGAGGAATGGGCAGCTTTACCATCTGAGAAGATAAAAAGCCTCATCCACAAATCTCACCTGATATACAACATGTGCTAAAACCTGTGGACTGATCAAAAACATTCCAACCTGTCTATTGAAGCAAAGTGATCAAATTATGTCTTCTTTCACAGATACTGTATGTGTAGCGCCCTCCTAGTTGGGCTGTGATGTAAATTTAGTTTTTGGCTTCTGCAGTAATTACAGGAGCAGTGATTGGTTGGTCTGCCTAGAGCAGTCTAAGAGTTTAATGGAGTCACACCACCATAGTGGACAAAGATTGATATCATTTCTATCTACAAAAGTTGTTTAAATAAACATTAGTAGCGGTCAGTAACATTTCCACAATGCTTGTAAATCCTCCTAAAATATTATATAAGCTATAATCAGCAGGAGGAAGTGTCACAATTACTTTAATGGGGCCATGTCACAACAGTCAATTGGAGTGACATCTAGTGGACAAACATCATATAACACCCAATGAGTTTCTCAGATAAAAAATCATTGACACAACTAAAAAGTAAAATTATAAATATAAACTGAATGACCTGGGTCACTATACTATTCACTGTTTATTGACAAACAAAACAATGGATGAGGCCCAAAACCTTGTTCCATGTCATTTAGTGTCCCAATCCCCAAAGTGACCTATAAACTTGCCAGCAACCCCAAATAAACTAGTGGCCCGCTTAAAAAATAAATATATACAAATTTTAAATGTAACTATATCAATTAAGCATTAAAAATCTAATATTATAGAGATATAAATAATATAATGATTGAAAATGGGGCTCCCTCACTCAATTATGTTGTATTCAAAAATGTCCCCCCACGCCCCTAAATCGGCTGACTGAAACTCAGGTCAGAGAATACTAAATATCAAAAATTTGGAATGATTCTTGAAACCCTTTCTGATATTACTAATATGCTCATTTAGTCTAACCTGCAGGGCCCGCTGAGTTCTGCGCACAAATTGCAGCCCACATGGCATTGTAACAGGTACACTACCCCAGTGGTGGAGTATGTGATGAATGGCTCTATTATAAAAGCATGAGAACAAATGTGTCAGGGACCTAACTTGGCCAGACACCGAATGGCGCACATGCGCGGTGGAACAGTGCTTCGGCGCATGCCCGAGGGGGAACGCCGCATGCGCGGTCCGGCGGCACGGCGCGCGCATGCTCGTGAACCAATCACAGGCCTGACCAGCCTATTTAAACCAGCCCCTGTCTCATGACAGGTTGCTGGTTTGTTGTCAGCTCCTGCTACTGAACTTCCTGTACCTGACCTCGTTTGACCCGGATTGCCTCGACGACTCTGCTCTCTCTCCTACCTGACCTCTGGCTCGCCTCTTGGATTTGCTGCTGTCGCCAACCCCTGACCTCTGGCTTGTACCTCGGACTTGTTACCTTCTCCAGCCCTTGACCTTCTGCTTGCACCCCGGATCCACCTTCAGTCCTAGTCCTTGAAACCTGCTCTCAGTTTATCGGAAATGTCTCATTACCTGATCCACAGCCTGTCTCCAGTGATCCACCACCTGCTAAAGCTTCCTGTTCCGCACCATCTATCAAGCTTCAGCTGCTCCGCTAGTACCGGTGCCTCTTCGCGCCATCCCCCCTCTGTCTCACCTCCAGGGGACGGAGTGCGCCAAGTTGCAAAGGTGAGCCGCCCTCAGCATCTCGGCCTCGGTGAGTACATACCTGACAGAATAGCTTTATTTCTACAAGTACTTGCAGTACATATGCAGTAGCACACAATAAGGACCCTTCAAATACAATTTTTTGGGACATTTACAGGTACAGCCCTCATTACAGAGGTAGCTCTCTAGTTAGGGAGTTAGGACCTAGTTAGGAAGATCTCGAAACTTGAAATGCATTGGATACAATAACTGAAATAATTTGTCCACTATGGTTTAAATATAGATGTTGTTTTTTTTTTTTTACAAGCCTTATTTCCAATGTCCTTATTGAGCTAACTGATATGGTGTACTGTTTTTCCTACATTTTAGATATTTTGTATTCTCTAACCTGAGTCTCAATCAGCTGATTTAGGGCTAAGGGGGGAACTTTTTGAATATAAACATAATTTGAGTGAGGAAGCCCCATTTTCTATCATTATATAATTTATATTATCTCTATAATATTAGATTTTCAATGGTTAATTGATTTAATAATGTTTACAATTTGTGTATATTTATTTTTGAAGCAGGCCACTAGTTTTTTTGGATTTGCTGGCAAGTTCATAGGTCAGTTTAAGGACTGGGATACTAAATGACATGGAATTAGGTTTTTGGCCTCATTACTATCCATTGATTTGTTAGTCAATAAACAGTGATTAGTATAGCAACCCAGGTCATTCAGTTTATATTTATATTTTTACTTTTTAGTTGTAAAAAGGATTAACTCATGTAGGGCAGCATGTGGTTGCCATCATCCCTTGATCAATCAAAAACTGAAAAAAACTCAAAGGGGGTGGGATTTTTAAGGCAACAAATATTAATCTAAAAAATTCATAAAAAAGTATAAATGTATTACAAATTATAAATAGATGAAAACAGTATCAATAATACACACAAAAAAACATAAAGACATATACAAAGGAATTTATTTAGCAAAATGATACTGTCCGTCAAACAATGCCCGTCATCAGAGGGCTGATGGCACGTAAGACGGATAATTCTGGATTATCCGTCTTACGTGCCATCAGCCCTCTGATGACGGGCATTGTTTGACGGACAGTATCATTTTGCTATACAACTTCCTTTGCATATGTCTTTATGTTTTTTTTTTTTGTTCGTATTATTGATACTGTTTTCATCTATTTATAATATGTAATAAATTTAAACTTTTTTATGAATTTTCGAGTTTAATATTTGTTGCCTTAAAAATCCCACCCCCTTTTAGGTTTTTTCAGTTTTTGATTTACTTTTTAGTTGTGTCAATGATTTTTTATTAGTGAAACTCATTTGGTGTTATATCGTTTTTATCCACTAGATGTCACTCCAATTGACTGTAGTGACATGACTCTTGAAGTAATTGTGACATTTCCTGCCTCTGAATATTATTATTATTATTATACAGGATTTATATAGCGCCAACAGTTTGCGCATCACTTTACATCAGGAATATAGCTTATAGAATATTTTAGGTGGCTTTACAAGCATTGTGGACATGTCAGTGACCGCTAATAATGAATTTTTAAACAACTTTTGTATATATTAATTATAATGATCTTTGTATACTAAATGCCACTCTACTTTTTTTTTAAATCAGAATTTATTTTCCATTTTCTTATACCACAACAACATGTACACAAAAACAAAAAGCAAAAAAAACATTAAAATCAAAACACAAATATTTATAACATCACAGAAGCATATACAAATCCCCCCCCCCCACCAAAAAAAGGGGGGGGGGTATTTTAACCCACCCCTTTCCCTACTCCTTCCATTGTCAAGTCAATACACAATCCTTTTATCCTATAGGTAAGAACATTTTTTCCACATATGTCTGTATTCTGACAAACGTACCTCCTAACACAATCCTGTATCCATATAGTCAAGCCTTGGCTTCCTAATAATATCGAACCTCTTGGATGAGTTACGCATAAAGAAAATATGCCTCATAGGAAATACATCTATTAAGATCGAATATCAAATCAGATATAGTCGGAGGGTGAGGGGAGGTCCACCTAATGTCAATTTGTCTCAGAGCCATAAAGAGCGCTCGTGCAGCAGTAAACCACCTTGGTGGTTTAACCACTTCCATACAGGGCACGTACGCACCTTCCTGCCCAAGCCAATTTTCAGCTTTCAGCACTGTCGCACTTTGAATGGCAATTGCGCGGTCGTGCTACTATGTACCCAAACAAAATTGGCGTCCTTTTTTTCCCCACAAATAGAGCTTTCTTTTGGTGGTATTTGATCACCTCTGCGATTTTTTTTTTATGCGCAACAACTAAAAAAAGACTGAACATTTTTTAAAAAAATTACGTTTTTTTTTTTCTGTTAATTTTTTTGTAAGATTTCTCTTTCAGTTACGGGCACTGATATGGCGGCACTGATGGGCACCGATGAGATGGCACTGATGGACATCGATGAGGTAGTACTGACGGGCACAGATGAGGTGGCACTGATTGGCGGCGCTGGTATGCGGCACGGATGGGCACACATAGGCGGCACGGATGGGCACACATAGGTGGCACTGATGGGCACACATAGGCGGCACTGATGGGCACACATAGGCGGCACTGATGGGCACTCATGGGCGGCACTGATGGGCACTCATGGGCGGCACTGGGCACTCAAAGGCGGCATAGATGGGCACTCATGGGCGGCACTGATGGATAATTATGGGTGGCACAGATGGGCACTGATAGGTGGGCACTGGGCATGGATGGGCACTGTGGGGTGGCACTGATGGACACTGTGGGGTGGCACTGATGGACACTGTGGTGTGGCACTGATGGACACTGTGGGGCGGGACTGATTTACACATGTTGCCAGTCAGTGCCCATTTGTGGGCACTGATTGGCATCTTTTTTATTGCTTTTTTTTTCAGACTTTATTTTTTTTTCAAGACTTTTTTTTATTTATTTTTTTAAGACTTTTTTTTTTTTTGCCCGCTTCCCTGGTGGTCCAGGGTGGGCTTCCCTGGTGGTCCATGTGGCGATCCGAGAGATGGGCTCTCCTCTACTCGCGTCTGTCAAACGCGAGTGAGGAAGAGCCATCAACGGCTCTTCCTGTTTACATCGTGATCAGCCGTGATTGGACACGGCTGATCACGTGGTAAAGAGTCTCCGTGAGAGACTCTTTACCGAGATAGGTGTTGCGGGGTGTCAGACTGACACCTTGCAACAACGATCGCCGCGATGCGCGCCCCCGGGGGCGCGCAGCAGCTCAGAATCCTGAGGACGTCATATGACGTCCAGTCAGGATTCTACAACCACTTTGCCGACGTCAATTTGTCATTGGCGGGTGGCAAGTGGTTAAGCACTGAGCTATCAAGATAGCCCAGCAGACATATTAAAGGATCCAATGAAAGATTCAAATCTAAGATCCCATTAAGTGTACCCACAACCTCCACCCAATACCTCTGGAGTTTCGGGCATCGCCATAGTAAATGTATCAATGACCCCAGATTGCCACATCTAGAGCAAGCCGAGTCAGTTGTTAAGCCAATATTAAATAAATTCTGGGGTCACATACACCCTATGCGATATATACAATTGTTTAATCTAAATGAGGGTGAAAGATACAAGAGTCTAAAGAATCCTATCCCAGACCTAGTCGGAGATAGGACCTATATCGTGCTTCCATTTCTCTCTAAATGGACAGTGAAACTTCTTAGAAGTACATTGTAATAGAGACTTATACGTAGCAGGTATTAGGCCTTTAGTAGCAGTTGCCTGAACCACTCTTTCTAAGACTGGGACCGGGAAAAACAAAACAGGAGAAAAAGAAAATTTGGCATATAAGCCATGACGCAGCTGTAAACATTTATAGAACATCTAAGGTATAAAGAGAAATAGATGCCACTCTACCTAATATGGTGGTGTGACTCCATCTGATTATTTTTACACTTCCTGTTGCTTAATTCAGCTTAATTCCATCAAGACACTTGGCTCCATCTGTTCTGTGGGATTGGATTTCGAACATTGTTTAAGGTCCAGTCACGATTTGATGATTTGATTGGCTCTCTGAGACTCAGATTGAGGCTTGTTTAGTTTTTACTGTATTTAAGCGATGACGCAGCATGCTGCCCGTGCCCCAGATGATATCATCATATGATGAAACATGTAGGGGGGAACGACGTGCTGACATCATCGCTTTCCACGAGTCCCGAAAGGACAGGTTACTGCTGTATTACTGGCCAACCAGATTGATACTAAGGCAATTTTTAACCATTCTTGATGTATGTGCAATTTTGAGCTTTCCAAATAAAGTTTTAAAGTTTTTACACTATGTAGAGTTTTTTATATTTTGAGGATGACTTATGAAAACACCATCTGGACGGTTTACCTCCATGTTCTGAGAGGATCCACAGACAGCACCAAAAGGCCCTTGCTGGGTGTGTAGTCACAAGTGTCACTGACCTTCCGTAATAGGAGGTCTGTGTGAGCTGGTAAGCAAGCATTTTGTCTGTATTGGTGGTCGTGCTTCAGACGATTACACCTTCCTGGTTGCAGATGGTGGCGACGCTGATGCACTGACAAGAAGACTCTCACTTTGAAAGTTATTTCACTACCTTGGACTTTTTAATTTTATATGGATAATCATTCTTTTTTTTTTTTACAGTAAAATGGATAATCATTTTTAGAGCGTGACTCTGTAGATGTTTTTGATTATTATGTGTTTATATCTCACAGGAGAATTGCTGCTTGGATAATTGATGTATTATTTGGTCACTTTACTTGTATTAGCGCAGTTTTTTCTTTTTTTTTTTTGTAGGGAGAATTTAAATAATCAGTCTGAATATTAAGCAGGGCCTTGCCCATTACTGAGGAGGTGTGCCCAGATGGAGCTGGGTTGCTGTTATGTTTTACATGAGGTAACCCAACTTCTCCAACCATGGTTTCCACATTTCCCCAAACTCCTTAAGATTTCTTCTCTTGGTGTAAACTACTTTCTCCTTCCATATTGTTTCAGTGACTATGTCAACCCAGTCTCTTACTGAGGGGGGCTTCGCTGCTTGCCATCTCTGAGCAATCAATTTTCTTGCCTGGAAAATGCACCTCATCACTACTTTTATTGTACTAGCTGCCCCACTTATTCCCTCCCCTAAGCCCAGGATACATAGTCTGGGGTCCATTTCCACCCTAGTATCGTATATCATGTTTATGGTATCAAGAATCTCTGACCAATAACTGAACAATTTTGGGCAAATCCACATCATATGTAACAAATCCCCAGTGCCCCACCTAGGGCACCTGGCATCCGCTCTCCACCCGAATTTAGGTGTGTAATATTTCCTGTGTATCAACATTAAAAATGAGACCTTCTGTGCGGGTGAGACCGTTACCAGGTGTCCTCCCTCTAATATCTTCTTCCATTGCCCCTCCGATATGGTCCACAGATCTTCTTCCCATTTTCCCTTACTTTTAAGTAGTTTGGGGCCCGCAATGCTTCCTCCGCATATATGTGGGTAGATTTCAGATATAACCAACCCCCCCCCCCCCCCCGTTCCTACTCTGATTACCTATTCTTTGCAAAATGGGGATATTACACCAGACCGGGCCATGTCTTTCAAACTGTGCATTTAGAGCGTGTCTAATTTGCAAATATCTATAAAATGTATGTTAGGGTAAATCATATTCCTCTCTCAGTGCTGTAAATGTTTTTAATGTTCTTCCATCATACAGCTGTGCCAATCTATCTATTCCCTTTACTTCCCATTCCTTAATCTTCCCTACCGTCTCCAGCTCCCGCAGGTTCCTATTATCCCATAGAGGGATATATACTGTCAGACCGCCTTGTCCCCTTAGGGACTTTACTGCATTTCATACTTTTATGTCTAGCCTTACCATAGTTTTTTTTTATTAACGAAAGAATTGGCCTCAAGTGCCTCCACTATTGTCTTATGGGGTGCCCCTAATATCATTAATCCCTCATTTGTACTCCCTTCTGCCTCTTTATTTGCTCCTATGTGTTGCAATTGGGCTGCCAAGAAGTAGCTCCGTGGATGCGCTACCGCCATGCCCCCTCTCCTAGTTGATAACTGTAAGGTTTGTAAACCTATCCTGGACTGACCTCCTTTCCATATGAGATTTCGAAACAATGTGTCGATTTTTTTAAACCATTTCTTATGTATCCATATTGGGGCGTTATATATTTATTTGGGTCTCTTATTATGTGTATACCCCAGCCATAAGCCGAAGACTGTTACAGTTTACCTAAACTAGTGCAACAGCTGCTAAGCAAGAAGAGTCCTCTGCTAGCAATAGGTTCTGTTTTGAAGTGCCCTTCATGACCCCAAATCCCCTCCCAAATTCTGCTAGTAAGTGAATTTCCAAAAGACAACCCCTAGACTAATTAATGAGCCAGAGTTAATCAACTATTGTTGCTGGGTGCCTGACTGCCTCTGAACCTTTTGGGAAAGAACCTGCTCTTTTGGGGCTAGCACTAGATATGGATTGAAATACATACGGATGCCTTCACTCGTACATATAGTTTATGCTAAAAGGATAATAAATACAATTCATTCTGGAGGAAGAAGCTATACTAGTTGTGTGTGTGTGTGTGTGTGTGTGTGTATATGGGAGAAAAGGGTAGCTGATGATGGGTAGGAAGTTAATGGTGGTGTTGGGGGGGGGGGGGGGTTAAAGGGTGCTAATGGGTTCTGATAGTAGAAGGTGACAGGAACAATTAATAGAGCAAGGTGGCAGAGAATGCATCAAATTGTCATCTTGGGGAATACCGGACATGAAGATGGAGGATGAACGTGATGCTACCTGAAAGTGTCATGCTAAATGTGTCCATAAATCCTCAAGAACTACTGGCAGGGAACAGGGAATTCTTTTATCACTTTATACAGCATTAGATGCAGATATAAACCATGGAGATTTACCTCTACAAACTCGTGTACACAAAGTAAAAAACATACCAAAAAAAATAAAGCTGAAATTTAGGAATGTCAATTTTTACACAGTGACCTATGATAAGTGATTCAGGGTCCCTGCTCAGGCTGTCAAGGTCTGATGAGTTGGATGCCGCTGTCTAGTGAGGGTGCAGGCTGAGGAAAGGTCCATGCAGACCCAAAGCATACTGAAAAATAAGAGGGTGAGGTGAAACATGTTGAAGTTGTGGTCTTGATGAATTGAGCTGATTTTTACCTGCTAACCACTCATGCCAGTTAAAGGTGTGTGGCAGTCGGACTATCTGTACATTTTTACATAGTTACATTAGTCCAGCTTGGACCAATGTAAGCATGTATGTGCCATACCTGGACAATACCTGTGGAAGCTGGAAATCATTGTGGTAGGTACCACTACTACAGTGATCTCGATTAACTGGACCAATGTAACTATGTAAAAATTGTCATACCTAATCTTAAGCTTTAAGGTTTTTGATGCGTAAAGTGGTTCAGACATGAAATATGAACAAAGTATACAGTATCTCTCTTTAATGTGTGCTTGTCTCAATCCAGAGAACTAAGTGTAATTTCCTTCTGCTGCCCCATTCCTCTGCTATCAGCATGAATCGCTTCTGACAATTTTTCCTGACACCAAGAGAAAAAAAAGTGACAGGGGAGGGACCTCTAGCAAATTGGTAGCCTCAGCTTTGTTCCTGTGTGCTGTGTGAATGGGGGGGGGGGGGGGTGTCCCTTTCCTTCAATCAGCTCTCAGAACTCTCTTAACTTCAAATCTCCACCCCCCCTGTCTTTCAGAGCTGAGAGATGATGTATACATTCTGCACATTGAAAAAATATAGGGGAAAGACGGCTACAGATAAACAGGTACAACTGATGTAGGAAGATTTGTTTCATGTCTGTGTATCACCTGAGGCCAGTCACTTCACTGTGTATATGTGATGGTTTACAACCACTTTGATTCACTTTGTGATATTTTTAGGTTTTCGTAATAACTTTTGTCACGAATAAATCAGGTAAATACAGATCTGCAGTTCTTATTTATACTAAAACACATTAGGACAAAACAATGAAATGATTTAAAGTAAAATCAATGTGCTGTAAACACTACATAAATCCTACCCTTTATGCCCACCTCCCCAGGACCACCACGTGCTTGTGGGCTTCCCCAAAGCCCCGCCGACTGAGGTAGAGATTGAGTCCCTTGTGCCACATCGGGAGCTGCAATCATGGCAACCTAATGACAGAAGAATGACAGAAGAAGATGGTTAACTTCACAGATACACAGTGTGGACAACAAACATATAAATGATACCATAATTACTCAGATTACCTTGGCTTCCAAAGTGCTCAGGCGTTCACTTAGTTCTGGAATCTGACTGCAGTTGAGACATCCTATGTGCATTAAAAAATATATGTTAGTAGTTAAACAATAAAACACAGTCCCCATCAATTTGTCTGTTTATTTTCTGAATGATTCCCAGCACCACAAAGGCCATACACAGTTCGGATCTCAGGACTCTTCGAGATTCGAACCATTAATGGGCAGGCTGAATGTACCAAGTTGATCTATCAATCAACTTGGGTACAACCAGCCTGCCGGACTCTCTTTCGATTATCGCTAGCCGCTAGTGGCTGCTATAGCCGTTAGTAATAATCACTGTCTTCTCCTGGAGGGACGGTTTCCCCCGCTCGGAGCAGACAATTGCTGGGCAGGAGGGATTCCCCTCTCAGCACTGTCTGTGTTGATGGGGGAATCGTGCAGTTTTTTTGCAGGAAAAAAAATTATGTATGGCTGGCCTAACATTCATTTTTGGGCAATATAATGATACTAAGCATTTTGAGTTAAGAGGTTCCTCCCATTTCTCTTTGGTCATGAAGAGGTTTTACAATGTCATGAAAAAACATATACAGCGTTGTTGCCTGATTGCAGCTATCAGATTGTTAATGAATGATCATCCGATTTTCTCTGTCTGTGGGAAATCAATGGATATAACAACACCTTAAAGCCTCGTTGACAATTGTTGTCGGATTTTCCACAGAAATGTTGGAAGGCAGGCTTTACTCCACTTACACCAAGTCACCTCAGCTTCCTGACCAGCTGGCTGCTAGATGCACATAGACACTAGTAATGGTGGGCCAGATTCACAAAAGAGATACGACGGCGTATCTCCTGATACGCCGTCGTATCTCTGTTTTAGGGGCTTCCTAACTATGCGACTGATTCATATAATCAGTTACGCATAGTTTGCCCTAAGATCCGACAGGTGTAATTGAATTACACTGTCGGATCAGTTACGCATAGAATCAGTTACGCATAGTTTGCCCTAAGATCCGACAGGTGTAATTGAATTACACTGTCGGATCAGTTACGCATAGAATCAGTTACGCATAGTTTGCCCTAAGATCCGACAGGTGTAATTGAATTACACTGTTGGAGGTTTTCATTGCAAGTGCTTTGTGAATCAGGCACTTGCGATGAAAACTTGCGGCGGTGTAACGTATCTACGATACGTTACGCCGCCGCACTTCTGCGTGAATCTGGCCCGGAGTTACTAGCAATGGAAAAATAGCCTTCACTGGTTAGCTTGATTTAGACACTGGTACGGCACCTTCTTCTTGTATTGCCTTGTCCCCTGGTGTGACCATAGGTGTGTTATGCCTTACATGCACTCCTTTGAGCATGTCCCCAAATAACTTCGGGCCAGGCCAGAAAAAGTTAACTTATAAAAGCAAGCTTTACAGATATTTTCTTCCCAGACACCCTATTCCTCTGACAAAGTGCTAACGCAGTTCTTCTTGGTACCACTGCCCATTGAGGTAGTCATACCTTGGAACTGTGGAAAGAGTCCTTAAGGTCCTTGTACAAGTCCATGTCCTGGAACCCTGATTGGGTTCCCACCAAGGGGTGAACCAACAGAAAGCATCGGTGACATGTTAAAGCAACCTCCTGTTCCCCTTCTCACACATGGAGCAATGTGATCTAGAGGTGGCTCCCTCCTTTTACCGACTTGCCCCCAGCAGAGGGTGACACCAGCCAAAAATACCGGGAAACATGCCCAGCATTGTTAACCCCTTAAATTCCTGGAAGCACCAGCTGAAAGTGTATCATAACTAAATAGTGTAACATTTAGTACAGACAAGGCATAACAATAAAGATAACATAACAACCTCTCATGCCCCATACAGACGGTCGTTTTTTGTGATGAAAAAAAAATGACGTTTGAAGTGATGAAAAAAAACGACATTTTTGAAACTTCATTTTCAAAAACGATGGAGCATACACACCATCGTTTTGAAAAATGATGAACAAAGTGACGGCACTCTAAAGGGGAAGTTCTATTCGCCTTGAGGCTGCTTTTAGCTGGTTACTTGTTAGTAAAAGATGATTCGTGCTTTTTTGTCTGTTAAAGCGTGATGAATGTGCTTACTCCATTATGAATGGTAGTTTTACCTCCCGTCTCAAAACTTGCTTCTGGGCATGTGCGGGTTTAAAAACGTCGTTTTGCCCACACACTATCATTTTCATTGACACAAAAAATGACATTTTGAAAAACGACACAAAAAATTCGAGCATGTTCGAATTTTTTTTTGGTCGTTTTTCTGAAGACATAAAACGACATTTTCCCCACACACTATCATTTTAAATGACGTTTTCAAAAACGTCATTTTTTTTCATCACAAAAAACGATCGTCTGTATGGGGCATCAGAAGGCACCTGCCTACACCCAAACAGTGGATCGCAAGGAGACAATACGAGATACATAGGTTAGCATTTGTTTTGAAGTGATTGCATTGCAGCACTTTTAAGTGTAATTTCAGACAAATATTTTTCTTTTGTTACTGTGAGAAAGGGCTAGGACCTATGTTGGATTTTTTTTCTTTGCCAAAACCTTCTTGGTAAAGGATCTATCCCAGAGCTAATTTTAAGCCCTGTGACAGTGCAAGGCCCTGGCACTGAGTAAATGGCTGTAAAAAGTACACAGGATATGCAAGTACGCTACGCACGTCGCCGTTCGAAAAAATTCCGTCACTTCGCGCAAAGCACGGCGGGAAATTCAAAAGTGAGCATGCGCAGCAGGTCCGGCACGGGAGCGCGCCTAATTTAAATGGCACACGCCCCTATGAATTACGCGGGCTTACGCCGGAGGCCGCCGGCGTAGGTTTTCATTGCAAGTGCTTTGTGAATCAGGCACTTGCGATGAAAACTTGCAGCGGTGTAACGTATCTACGATACGTTAGGCCGCCGCACTTCTGCGTGAATCTGGCCCGGAGTTACTAGCAATGGAAAAATAGCCTTCACTGGTTAGCTTGATTTAGACACTGGTACTGCACCTTCTTCTTGTATTGTCTTGTCCCCTGGTGTGACCATACGTGTGTTATGCCTTACATGCACTCCTTTGAGCATGTCCCCAAATAACTTCGGGCCAGGCCAGAAAAAGTTAACAACTTATAAAAGCAAGCTTTACAGATAGTTTCTTCCCAGACACCTTATTCCTCTGACAAAGTGCTAACACAGTTCTTCTTGGTACCACTGCCCATTGAGGTAGTCATACCTTGGAACTGTGGAAAGAGTCCTTAAGGTCCTTGTACAAGTCCATGTCCTGGAACCCTAATTGGGTTCCCACCAAGGGGTGAACCAACAGAAAGCATCAGTGACATGTTAAAGCAACCTCCTGTTCCCCTTCTCACACATGAGCAATGTGATCTAGAGGTGGCTCCCTCCTTTTACCGACTTGCCCCCAGCAGAGGGTGACACCAGCCAAAAATACCGGGAAACATGCCCAGCATTGTTAACCCCTTAAATTCCTGGAAGCACCAGCTGAAAGTGTATCATAACTAAATAGTGTAACATTTAGTACAGACAAGGCATAACAATAAGATAACATAACAACCTAGAAGCTGCATTCACACCTAGGCGTATATACGCCTGAAGCGCGACGCCGCAGCCGCCCCTCATACGCTGGAGGGGTGATTTTACATGGTCGGCTATGGAGATGGTTCACATCTCCACGCCGAACGTAGGCACCTGCCTACACCCAAACAGTGGATCGCAAGGAGACAATACCAGATACATAGGTTAGCATTTGTTTTGAAGTGATTGCATTGCAGCACTTTTAAGTGTAATTTCAGACAAATATTTTTATTTTGTTACTGTGAGAAAGGGCTAGGACCTATGTTGGATTTTTTTTCTTTGCCAAAACCTTCTTGGTAAAGGATCTATCCCAGAGCTAATTTTAAGCCCTGTGACAGTGCAAGGCCCTGGCACTGAGTAAATGGCTGTAAAAAGTACACAGGATATGCAAGTACGCTACGCACGTCGCCGTTCGAAAAAATTCCGTCACTTCGCGCAAAGCACGGCGGGAAATTCAAAAGTGAGCATGCGCAGCAGGTCCGGCACGGGAGCGCGCCTAATTTAAATGGCACACGCCCCTATGAATTACGCGGGCTTAC
Source organism: Rana temporaria (assembly GCF_905171775.1). Lineage (NCBI taxonomy): Eukaryota > Metazoa > Chordata > Amphibia > Anura > Ranidae > Rana > Rana temporaria. Next base: position 239,649,627 of record NC_053489.1, on the reverse strand, counting down.
GCCGGAGGCCGCCGGCGTAGGTTTTCATTGCAAGTGCTTTGTGAATCAGGCACTTGCGATGAAAACTTGCAGCGGTGTAACGTATCTACGATACGTTAGGCCGCCGCACTTCTGCGTGAATCTGGCCCGGAGTTACTAGCAATGGAAAAATAGCCTTCACTGGTTAGCTTGATTTAGACACTGGTACTGCACCTTCTTCTTGTATTGTCTTGTCCCCTGGTGTGACCATACGTGTGTTATGCCTTACATGCACTCCTTTGAGCATGTCCCCAAATAACTTCGGGCCAGGCCAGAAAAAGTTAACAACTTATAAAAGCAAGCTTTACAGATAGTTTCTTCCCAGACACCTTATTCCTCTGACAAAGTGCTAACACAGTTCTTCTTGGTACCACTGCCCATTGAGGTAGTCATACCTTGGAACTGTGGAAAGAGTCCTTAAGGTCCTTGTACAAGTCCATGTCCTGGAACCCTAATTGGGTTCCCACCAAGGGGTGAACCAACAGAAAGCATCAGTGACATGTTAAAGCAACCTCCTGTTCCCCTTCTCACACATGAGCAATGTGATCTAGAGGTGGCTCCCTCCTTTTACCGACTTGCCCCCAGCAGAGGGTGACACCAGCCAAAAATACCGGGAAACATGCCCAGCATTGTTAACCCCTTAAATTCCTGGAAGCACCAGCTGAAAGTGTATCATAACTAAATAGTGTAACATTTAGTACAGACAAGGCATAACAATAAGATAACATAACAACCTAGAAGCTGCATTCACACCTAGGCGTATATACGCCTGAAGCGCGACGCCGCAGCCGCCCCTCATACGCTGGAGGGGTGATTTTACATGGTCGGCTATGGAGATGGTTCACATCTCCACGCCGAACGTAGGCACCTGCCTACACCCAAACAGTGGATCGCAAGGAGACAATACCAGATACATAGGTTAGCATTTGTTTTGAAGTGATTGCATTGCAGCACTTTTAAGTGTAATTTCAGACAAATATTTTTATTTTGTTACTGTGAGAAAGGGCTAGGACCTATGTTGGATTTTTTTTCTTTGCCAAAACCTTCTTGGTAAAGGATCTATCCCAGAGGTAATTTTAAGCCTTGTGACAGTGCAAGGCCCTGGCACTGAGTAAATGGCTGTAAAAAGGACACAGGATATGCAGAGCGCGGGACTCGGGAGTATCTATTATGAGTGGAGAAAACAGATTTTGGTATTCCTGGATTGGGCTCCAGAGTTTGGAGATTTCATAATGGTTTAGAAGGGAAGAAATCCTTAACCCAGTGTCCAGGCTTTGTTGAATTCCAGCAGGGTGTGGGGCAAGACCTACTAACCCTGTGGATGTGGCCTTACCTGTGTAAGCACTCACTAATGCCTGGGACCAGAAGGGGCCACGGTGATGCGAGAATCAGAATTAAGGCAGCGTTCCATACTTGGAAGTGCACAGATACACATTAAACTTGAGGCTCTTCACTGTGAGACCCTCCTCTCCCATGGCACTGTACACCTTATCTTCCCAAATGCAGCATTTTGAGGGGGACACCATGGAGCCGGTGTCTCGATCCACCAGCTCAGCTACGTTGACAGCGGCAGTGCACTGAGCAGTGTTCTCTACCATGCACAAATTAACTCCTTTACTCTCCTGTGCCTGCAGTCAGGTCCATGGGGTTTCTGTTCTGTGGGTTCAGTACTGAATGCTGTAGGGAACGACCTTTAGGGTGGGAGTCAGATCACCAATCCCCTCGCAACCCAGAGGACCCATGCCTGGTACCTCTCTCCTGCTGGCTGGCTGCTATATCAATCCCACCGATCCTGGTTACCCATAGCAACCACATATTAGACATGACTTCCTGCCAACTCCTCTCTACGCTTAACTCTTCCTTGGTGGCTCTCTATCTTATCCTCTTCATCTCCATCAATCTTACCGGCCCTGTTCTTTTGATATGCCATGTACCTTAATGCACCCCTTTGGACAAACTTCAGACCAGGCACTGAGCAGTTAATAAAATTTGCCCGAATAGTCAAAAAGAGAGGCGTTCCAATTGGCCTATGAGGATGAGGGATGAGACACAGTGATGCAGAGGAGAAGCATGCCATGTTGAACAGATTCAATATTCATTGGACAGAGACAGTTGGGACTGCTAAAAGGGCCTGGTAGACTGGGAAGGCTGCAACAACTAGGAAAGAGTCCAGGGGACCAAAGAACTCTGTAAGTCGCAGAGGAATGAGAGAGCTCAGGATGTGAGGAGAACCCCTAGTGAGAGGCCAGGAGTGGGCCCATACAGCAGGGCAGGGCGGACCTTAGGGTCACAGGCGCCTGGGTGCAGAAATATTTCTGGCGCCCCCACATGGGCGTGGTCATATTACTAACTCCTCCCCTTTACACATGTTTCTATGGCTATGACTCAAACACAGAGATGCTCCCCTAAGAAGTCTTCATTAGTGTCCCCCATCAGAGTCCCCCCCAGCAGGTGTCCCCCATCAGAGTCCCCCCCAGCAGGTGTCCCCCATCAGAGCCTCCCAGCAGGTGTCTCCCATCAGTGCCCCCCCAGCAGTTGCCCCCCATCAGAGCCCCCCCACAGCAGGTGTCCCTAATCAGAGCCCCCCACAGCAGCTGTCCCCATCAGAGCCCCCCACATCAGGTGTCCCCATAGATCAGTACTTGTCCAATAGATCCCTGTAGCTCGGGCTCGCTGGGAGCAGAAGCACATTACAGGGGGCGGGGTATACGTGGCATCTTTGGTTACTTGGAGGGTGACACTCGGAGAGCATTTCTGAGCGTGCACAGGATAATTGGCAGCAGCTCTGGCCAACCCAGAAGCCTCTCCTCACACCGCCTATGGGAGAAGAGCCAACACACGCAGAGGGGGCGGGGCAGACAGGAGACTGCTCCATGCACACTGGACAGGATTAATTAGTGGAGCCTAGTGCCGGAACGTGTTCTGGTAATAGGCTCCCCTGTGGTACCCAGCCCGGATACCGGGGACAGCAGGAGGTATGCGCTCTTGTCAGTTGCCAGCTGAGAAAGCAAGCGGGATGGGGAACCGCAGCACCCACTACATGCGCTCTGCCTCTGGACACAGACAAGGAGTAGGGAGGGAAGAACTTTGGAGCTTCGGCACCCCCACCTCTGCGGCGCCTGGGTGCGGAGCACCCGGTGCACCCTGCCTAGGATCGGCCCTGCAGCAGGGAGCTTTACCTAAAGGCTGAATGAGCCAAGAGAGAGTTCAGAGAGTCAGGAGAGCTTGTGGGATAGTCTGAGAGACCAGTGCAAGAGCTGTGGTGCTGCTAAAGAGGGGGCCAGGTGGCTTGGCATTTTCTGTTATCTGTTTTGCTGTGTGAGACTGAAACCCCTGTATGGAAAAACCTGATGTAAATGGTTTGCCTTGACTTCTGTTTAAATAAAAGTGGGCTGGCAAGTCTTGAAACCACAGTTCGGACTGGCGATGGCCAGTTCACACCATGAATCGCAAAGCAATGTGCTATGCATTCCTGTGGCATTCACATGCAATCCGAGTGCATTGAAATTTCAGCCAACCAATTGAATAGGCTGAAATGGCCACATACGGTACCAAAAGTACTGCATACATTACTTTAAAAACCATGCAGCAACCAGATTGCATGGTACAACTGTAGACAAATGCACTGTGTTTTCAACCTGACACCCACGCCCCCCTGAGTCAATACTTTGTAGAACCACCTTTCACTGCAATTACAGCTGCAAGTCTTTTTAAGTATGTCTCTACCAGCTTTGCACATTTAGAGAGTGACATTTTTGCCCATTCTTCTTTGCAAAATAGCGCAAGCTCTGTCAGATTGGATGTAAAACATCTGTGAACAGCAATTTTCAAGTCTTGCCACAGATTCTCAATTGGATTAAGGTCTAGACTTTGACTGGGCCATTCTAACACATGAATATGCTTTGATCTAAACCATTCCATTGTAGCTCTGGCCGTATGTTTAGGGTCGTTGTCCTGCTAGAAGGTGAACCTCCACCCCAGTCTCAAGTCTTTTGCAGACTCTAAGGCCGCGTACACACGACCGGTCCATTCGATGAGAATGGTCTGACGTACACACCATCAGTTCAAAATCCGATTGGGTCAGAATGCGGTGATGTAAAACACACGACGTGCTGAAAAAACCCGAAGTTCAATGCTTCCAAGCATGCGCGGGTTTTGAACCAATGCTTTTGTGTACTAACCATCGGTTTGGCCCGATCGGTCAGCGGTCCATCGGTTCGATGTTAAAGCATGTTTTAAAATTTTGGACCGAAGGACAACAGACCGATGTGCCATACACACGGTCAGTTTGGACCGATGAAACTGAACCTCGGTCCATTCTCAATGTTTTTTTTCGACCGCGTGTACGCGGCCTAACAGGTTTTCTTCTAAGATTGCCCTGTATTTGGCTCAATCCATCTTCCCATCAACTCTGACCATCTTCTCTGTCCGTGCTGAAGAAAAGCATTCCCACAACATGATGCTTGCACCACCATGTTTCATGGTGGGGATGGTGTGTTCAGGGTGACGTGCAATGTTTATTTTCCATCACACAGAGAATTTTGCTTTTAGGTCAAAAAGTTCAATTTTGGCTCATCTCACCAGGCCACCTTCTTCCACATGTTTGCTGTGTCCTCCACATGGCTTCTCACAAAAACTGCAAATGGGACTTCTTATGGCTTTCTTTCAACAATGGCTTTCTTCTTGCCACTCTTAAAGTCCAGATTTGTGAAGTGCACGACTAATAGTTGTCCTGTGGACTAATTCTTCTACCTGAGCTGTGAATTTGTGCAGCTTCTCCAGTTACCATGGGCTTCTTGGCTGCTTCTCTGATTAATGTTCTCCTTACCCAGTTTAGGTGGACGACCATGTCTTAGTAGGTTTGCAATTGTGCCATATGCTTTCCACTTTGGATGATAGATTAAACAGTGCTCCGTGAGATGTTCAAAGCTTGGGATATTTTTTTTTAACCTAACCCTGCATTAAACTTCAACACAACTTTATCCCTGACCTCTCTGGTGTGTTCCTTGGCCTTCGTGATACTGTTTGTTTACTAATGTTCTCTAACAAACCTCTGAGGGCTTCACAGAACAGCTATATTTATACTGAGATTAACTTACACACAAGTGGACTCTATTTACTAATTAGGTGACATCTGCAGGCAATTTGTTGCACTAGATTTTAGATAGGGGTATCAGAGTAATGGGGGCTGAATACAAATGCACGCCACACTTTTCAGATATTTATTTGTAAAAGATTTTGAAAACCATTTATCATTTTCTTTCCACTTCTCCTCCCTTTGTGTTGGTCTATATATAACATAAAATCCCAATAAAATCCATTTACGTTTTTATCTGAAGTTCTCCTAGAAGCGTTATTCTCAACCTCAGCATCTCTTCTTGACGTGGTCACCTGAAGTACAGGATCCATTATCCTTCCCCTTACCTCTCTATTTTGACGACACAAGCAGTTTAAGTTGTAGTGGTTTCTATAGAATAGTTTAAGTCTATAGGATTGTTATATTTTTTATCTCAGCCGGGGTATGCCCAGAGGCTGTATTATGTAATCCTTTTTTCACACGAAACCTCAATAAAAAATATAAAAAAAAAAAATACATTGACGTTTTTGGTTGTAAAATGACAACATTTGGAAAATTTCAATGGGTATGAATACTTTTTCAAGGCACTGTTTATGTATACGAAATACATTTTTATTAATATTTATTGAATAAAAAGCATGATTTTAATTTGTTAAATGTCTTTTTAGCTCCTAAAAATCCCCATTTATACAAATACTTTGACTTGTATAACATAAGGGATGGGGTGCCTGGAGGACAAACCAATATGGTTTGCAAGTTTACCTCCAAATGACCTTTTTGTCACCATCACTGATATTCTCTCCACACCTCACTGCTTTCCTTAATATTTATTGCCTTGTATTTTAGTAAACATTGTACAGTTCCTTTTTGGAAATCAACCATGGCTGACTGCAGAATCCTAATTTCATGAAACATTGCTGGTCTGGGAGACCTGAAGCAATGTCCGGCCGTGCTTACCATTTTTCAACAGTTTTCTTCAGTTGCAGTCTGCGTGCAGGAAAACACATCACAATACAGATACCATCTATTATCTTAAAAGATGTCAATATGTCATAAAATACCACTCAACAAATACTTCCTACTCCCGTAGGGTTAGTGTACTAATCTCTAGCAACCTGGGATTTTTCAGCAGATAGATTTTGGAGGATATGCCATGTATCTTGGAAAATATTTCCCCCCTTCCCCAACTTTCTTCGAAGAGTTGATACAGTTTTTAGCAGACTAACAGATGTAGCGCTAATAGTTGTAGGGTGGTCGTTCATACCTAAATCCTTCAATTTATAAATATGGCAACCACAAGGGGCCATAAACAGAGACCTCATCTGCTTGCTATACAGGTGAGATTGGTCTGTTTGATGTGTGGTGGCTGTGTCACCTAACAGAGAAGCATTACTTCTGCTTCTTGCCTACATACCTGGCATTGTCCAGTATTGGTCTTGCTCTAGACCAGAGGTGCCCAACCAGTGGCCCGCGGAGCCCTCTTATGTGGCCCGCGACCTCCTGCTCTGGGATGGAATAGAATAGAATACAGTTATTAAAGGTCAGTTTAGTAGTAAAATCTGTGTATATATGGGTGTATCCTTTCTGCAGTGGTTACTGGGCTGCTTTAAAACTGATCCGCAGGTGCAAATTAGTTTACCTGCACTGAGCCATGGACTTATTTTACCTGCGAGTTTAGTGAGCTTTCTGAAAGTGCACCAAATCTGCAGAATATAATAGAAGTGTATTGCAAAGTGCAGGAAAGAGAAAAAAGATACACTGCGTTGTACCCGTGGTATGGGTAAACCACAGCTCAGTCTTGGGCACCTTTCACGCAGTCAGTCCGACCAATTGGACTCTCCATTCACCTTTAAGTAGTGGAAGTGATAAACAAACTTGTGTCCTACCTCCAATACGATCTGCTAAAAAGTATAGTGGGCTGTGTCAGTGTCTGCTCTTCATATGCAGCGCAGACACGAACATGCCATCCACCCGCTCCGCTCATTGTTGCCTGCGGTTACCAAGTCGTTTAAGTGGCCCTCACTCTTCAAAAGGTTGGGCAGCCCTGCTATAGACACTAAGATTTAGCTGCCATATGTGTGTTATTGGATCACTCTTCCTAATAGTTCAACTAAATCAAAACTAGCCCCTGCACTAGCAGTTTACAGAAGATGAATTCATACTGGCTGGAGCTTATCCCTGACTAGGAGAGGGTAATGGCTCCGATGCAAGAATTCCTTAACCTTAACAAGCCCACAGTGCACTCTTTTGTGGTATGGGATGCTCTCAAGGCTTTCCTAACAGGCGTGTTAATTGGCTAAATAGCTGGGATTAAAAGGAAGTCAGGGCCCTGGGAAGCTAAAAAGATAAAAGACATTTAACACGCTTTTTTTTACTAACCCAAATCCTGACATGCAATTCATATGGATAGAATGTCAACACTTACATAAATCTTTTTCTTTATTTCAAGCGAAGAAAAATATCTTCATGATTCAAGAATCATTTTGAAGAGTGGGGCACACGGGTCATTTATTAGCCACCAAAACCAAATCTCAGCAGCCTGTTACTCATGTCAGTGTCATATCTGCTTGTGGAGTATGTAGTATCCTATCAAGACTTCTATGCTGACCTTTCTAGTAGTAAAGTGGCCTATAAGCATACTGTAATTTTATAGTGATGTGACTTCTGCACCACTAATAAACTAACTGTAATCCAAGGACAAATTAAAATAAGCTGCTGCTAGCACCTGAATGTGTTCCCACAACTTAAAATGATAAGTGAAAAAAGGATACTGGGCTGCTAAACCAATTATTAAGTTGACTTAAGTTATCCCAATATGTCTATAATATCAAACTACTTGTGTGTTTGTACACTTTTCACATTTGATGTAGGGTGTAGGTCCTCGGGCCTGCCCTGAACGTCTTGTGAGGGGGTGAATGTGGCCTTCTGGCTTGGTTCGCCCTCTCTCATGGGGTCTTCCTTTGGGGGAGCCCCACCTAGTACTTGGGGTGGTCTGTTTCGCAAGCAGACCTCCCAGAGAATGGGGTCTGTCTGGTCTTGGTCAGATGGACCAGATGGACACATGTGAGATACCCTAGTCCCCGTCTGGAGCCTAACGCCTCGGGGGATCGGGGCAAAGGTCCCTTCCTTTTGGAGGACCATATGTACACTCTGTGCACTTTTTGTGTTTCATTTTTTGGTGTGCACTTTCTTTTGCACTGGGTGGAGTTCTTGGAGTGTGTTCAAACACCACGGCTAAATAAATAATAAATACTTGTGTGTAAATCATCCAGACCACGTATACCCCACAGAAAAAGAAATAGTGTTAATCAGTGTCAAACAATTCAAAACACAAAATGCTGAGTGTAATGCCGCGTACACGGTCAGAATTTCCGACAACAAAAGTTTGATGTGAGCTTGTTGTCGGAAAATCCGACCGTGTGTATGCTCCATTGGACATTTGCCGTCGGAATTTCCGACAACAAATGTTTGAGAGCTGGTTCTCAATTTTTCCGACAACAAAAGTTCTTGTCGGAAATTCCGATTGTCTGTAGCCAATTCAAACGCACAAAAATCCTACGCGTGCTCGGAATCAATTCAACGCATGCTCAGAATCATTGAACTTAATTCTTCTCAGCTCGTCATAGTGTTGTACATGACCGCGTTCTTGACATTTGGAATTTCCGACAACATTTATGTGACTGTGTGTATGCAAGACAAGTTTGAGCGAACAATCCGTTGGAAAAAAATCCATGTCGGAATGTCCGATCGTGTGTACGCGGCATTAGACAATATACTGTAAATCGATCAGTCTCTTCTTGAACATCCAATATTGTGAGTATGTTACTTCTTCTGTGCTCTTAAATGTCCCACACCAATATAAATATAACGTGCACCTATGGTTAAAACATGCGTGCCACATCAGTGCTCACAGAACTCTCACTTCCAAACAATTAAAATCTCACTTGTATGTGATCATCCACCAATATATCTCAAATTCCTGGACACTTTTAAGCCTACCTGCTGTAATTCCCAGCGCCTCCAGTAATATCTGAAGTATGGTCCCTTTAAGACTCTGAACCACTTATGTTGCCATACTCATGTTGGAAGGTAATATATACAGGCTTTCCATAGTATAGTACATTAATGTATGCTAATTTATTAAGGTTAAAATTGCACAACTTTGTAAAACCACAGTAAAACAACACCAAGTACTGGGACTCTCTTCCTCGTGCATCACTTTCGATCCACGTCTGCCTCCTCTCACACCCTACATGTCACGTTACAGGCACGTGGCTTCATCAATGACTTAATTTATAATAAAAGCTATTGCCAGAGTTTTAGTCAATAGCCTGTCCAAAATTATTCAAAAACCATTATACGCAGATCAGTCAGCAATTTTATTGTTGCAAGCCACCATATTTTAGCCACCATATTTACCAGTATAGAGTTAAATTACTCAAGGCAGGTGCTAAACAAATGTGCTTTTTGGCAAGCAGTTTATTCGATGGATCCAAGTTCAGCACCCACTGCCTTTATTCAGGTTAATAACATTCTGTCAGAGTCTTTCTCCCTTCACAAGTCAGGGTGTGCCTGCCCCTGTCACTTTTGCTGTGGGTTCCGGAATTACAGCCATTAACGGTGACCATTATAGTGGGGTTTCAAAGGGCTAATGGCAAAGACAAGTTGCCACTTTACGCTGATGATAGGCTGTTATTCTTATTTATTATTATTTATTTATTAACATCTAATATCCAATTCTATGATAGCTGTAATGACGCTTATTTCTCCATTGGGTCATGTTGGTTCTGCTGGCTGTTGATCCATGACCTAAACTCTGCCTGACTCAAATTTGTTGAAAAAGATTTGTACTGGGGTGGATTCAGTAAGCAATTGCGTCTGCGTAACCATAGTTACGCAGCGTAATTGCTTAGTTGCGCCGGCGTAACGACTTTTCTGTATTCAGAAAGCTCGTTACGCCGACTGCAGCCTAAGATATGACTGGCATAAGGCTCTCATGCCGTCGTATCACAGGCTGCATTCTTACGATGGCCGCTAGGTGGCGTTCCCGTAGTGGTCAGCGTAGAGTATGCAAATTGCATACTAACGCCGATTCACAACCGTACGCGCGCCCTGCGTACGCATTTTACGTTGTTTGCGTTCGTCGGGTTCCGCGTAAGGCTGCTCCTGCTATTAGCAGGGGCAGCCAATGCTAAGTATACCCGTCGTTCCCGCGTCGCGATGTTTGAAAATTACGTTGTTTGCGTAAGTGAATCGTGAATGGCGCTGGACGCCATTTACGTTCACGTTGAAGCAAATGACGTCCTTGCAACGTCATTTGCCGCAATGCACGTCGGGAAAGTTTCCCGACGGAGCATGCGCACTACGTTCGGCACGGGAACGCGCCTAATTTAAATGATCCACGCCCCCTACGGGATCATTTAAATTACGCGCGCTTACGCCGGGCAGTTTTAGGGAGCGCCCACGCAAATTACGGAGCTACTGCTTCATGAATGAAGCGTAGCACAGGTAATTTACGGAGGCGCAGCGTTAAAACGGTACGCTGCGCCTCCGTAAGAGGGCGCAAGTCGTACCTGAATCCACCCCACTGATTTTAGAGATTGCCCAGGATTTTGAAAACGTCTACCATTTATAGACTTGCTAATAGAAAAGGACAGTTATTTAGTTTGCATGTAACATTTAAAAAGTGGTTGATACCAATGGTCAATAGCCTTTTAAAGAGTGAGCAATTATACAATATTTTGTTATTATTTAAAGCCCATCTCCATGTTTTAATCCTGTTCCTGCACAATCCTGTTATAACAGCACTACCTAACTCTCTTCAAGCTAAAGCAATGTCTAATTTTTAGCACCGGTCCTTTTTCAGTACAAAATTAACCCATCATCATTCAATCAACTTTCTTTGAGCCTAAACTCTTATGAACATTGAGTCGTGCTGCACTTTCTGAATGGTACTGCCATCTTCTGGGACCTGTCTGTGTCCCAGAAGGCAGCGGGGGGATGGAGGAGGGGCCAGACATTTCTCGGAGATCGCTGCAGTGATCGTACCCGGAAGTGGGAGAAGGTACCTGTCAAAACCAGGTACCAGCTCCCCCCAAAAAAGTGCATAATGTGGAAGTGAAGGGTGCGAACAAGTGGAACTTCCCCTTTTGGGTGGAGCTCCGATTTAAAGGAACACTAAAGGTTCGTTTTTTTTTAGATCAATTGACTGCTGTAAGCAAGAGCATTTAAATATCACTTACCTCGTTTTTCCTTTTGACCTCCAAAATACAGTAATCCAGGTTTGAAAATGCCATTTCCTGTCACTCCTCTTCTTGCTTCCCACCAGCATCTGAGCCGTTTTGCATGGTGGAAAGCAGAATGTGCTCACCCCCTCCCTATGACTACAGCCCTGCGTGAAGATGCTCTTATCCCTCACAGGCATGGAGGCTAAGCCTAATGGGAACTGTAGTTCCCATTAGGCCGTGATGTAGCAAGAATGAATGCGCACCGCAAACCAGGAAGTCAGTGAGAATAATGATTCAGGAGTGACGGAGGTGAATAAAACAGCTCGATTTCAACAGGTATCAAACGAGTTATAATGCAAAACATTACTTTTTACTTTATCAGCTACTGTCAGACTTTAATTTAAGAGGAAAATATTTTTGTCTTTACAACCCCTTTAAACAGACTCAAGGTGGCTGCCAAAGCCACATGGGGTGCCAGCATCTATTAGGATAGCTGCTCCCCAGTGACCATCTGCACTGCGAGCTCCACCTGCAGTGGAGAATGCAGATTGCACCTGCTTAGAAATATAAAATCATCAGTGCTGTTCTCTGTATCACTGAGAATCATCCATTGCCACTGGAGAACAAGAGGAAGGACTTTGGGACATCAGGTGACTGCCAATAGACAGATGGGAAAAAAATATATATGCTGTGAGCAGGAGCTTTTTAGGGGGACACCCCAAAGCAATAAAGGCTTCAAAGATATGTCTGTGGATGGCTGACATGAGGCCCTGCTCTAAAAAATATCTTTGTGAAATAGGTTGTTAGGCAAGGCAAAAGTACAGTAATTCTCAGTAACTAATGGTTAATATTGCTAATCCCGCGTACACACGATCCGTCCATCCAATGAGAATGGTCTGATGGACCGTTTAACCGATGAAGCTGACTGATGGTCAGTCGTGCCTACACACCATCGGTTAAAAAAACGACCATGTCAGAACGCGGTGACGTAAAACACAACGACGTGCTGAAAAAAACGAAGTTCAATGCTTTCAAGCATGCTTCGACTTGATTCTGAGCATGCGTGGATTTTTAAATTTAAAACAAGATTGCTTTTTTTTAACCTATGGATAAATAACCGATGGGGCCCACACACGATGGGTTTGGTCCGATGAAAACGGTCCATCAGACCGTTCTCATCGGTTTGACCGATCGTGTGTACGCGGCATTACTGAACATTACACATCACCATTGCTCTTGTTTTACTTAATAAACCCATTTTTACTTTTTTTTTATGAACTGATCAAGCTGTTAGACATATCACATACAGCTGGTACTTCCCCTTTAAGCATAGTTCCATCAATAACTGTCTGTGTGTATGCAGACATTAGTCAGCACACTATGTACAGTTGGTTCTGAAAATTACAAGCCATAGCTCGTGGCAGTGTAGGCACACATACATAAATAGAAATCTCCTTTCTGTTCAATGTACACATAATTACAGAGCGGTGTGTATGTCAGTCGCTCCATCATATTCTAACAGATGGTTTTAATTCCACATCGCTAGCCCTTGCACACTCGGCTTCTCTCATTCCCCTCCCTTCTCTCCCATGAAATCACTCCTCCCAAACTGACTTTCTTTACTCTCTGTCTCCGACATGTTGCTTTTCTATTCCTGACCCCCTTCTCTTCGTTGACTCATTTCTAGTCAGTCCATTTTCACTAATCTTGTTTTCCTCAGTCCATTTATCTCTCTTTCACCACCATTCTTGTCTTTCTTCTCTAGCATTTTGCACAGCCTTCAGATTCCACACAGACAACCATTATTTTTAACATGCTCACTAAATCATTCCATGTTCTGTCACCTTCACCCCATTCATAATGTACCAATTTTCTCCTGTTCCATATTTTTTCATTCTCTCTCTGGATTTTTTTTTTTTTGCAATTATCTCCTTTCCTGGCTACATTACAGTGGTTTCCTTGGTAACAAGTGGCTTACATTGTGCAGCACCGGGGAGGTTGTCTCCTCACGCCAACCCCTAGAGGGTTATGGGTAACAGCCAAGACTGGAGACCTATTTTACACTCTGATGTCACCAGCCCCCTCCTAATCTTGGGCCTTATTGGTCAGGTATCTGAGACTATGTAAATGAGAGGTTACAAGAGCAACATAAACCTTCTACCTCTCACGAAGGATTGTCCTTTTCATATTAGCCAGCAGCAGGCAGTAACAGGCAGCTGGAAAAAGAAAGGGTCTTTGTAAACTAAAGATTGCCATCTTGTTTATGAATGTGAATGGGTTAAATTCGTTTGTCTGAAGCAGCTGATTCCCACACAGCTGCCCACTCTGTCCCAGCTGGCTTGGCAGAGTTTATGAACTCTGCATTTAACCCCATCTGACCTCAGGAAAAGTCTGGAAAACAGGAAGGGTAAAGACAGCACAGCCCTTTTGTGCCATGCTACAAAACCATATGAAACATTAGGTGGCAGGCATGCTGGTAGGCAACATCACTAACATACACTGGTCATCAGGGCAGCCACCCACCAACACAGCAGCTGCCCTGAAATATTTTGATGTGTCAGCGTTCAGTTTATTTTTCTTGATCATTTTACACTGTACATTTTTTTTTCTTTTATAAATACAAATCAAGTAACATCTACACTAGATGAATAGTGTACAAGAAACAAAAAGTACCTAATGGGAAACCTCAAGGTGTGGGTATCATGTAGGTAACAAGGGGCTACTATAGGTAAGGAAGGGCTATACACATGGTTAAGAAATTTTACAAAATTATTTAATGTTGAAAAAGTCGCTACAAAACATAAATTACATAGCAGTAAAAAGTTGCATACGCAAAAGTTTATGCAAATTAATTTGCAGGTGATGGAGCTAATGCTGGTCGCTAGATGAATAGTGTGCCTGCCTAGGTTAAATTCACAGACAAAGCCATATACAGTGGTGAAAATAATTATTTGACCCCCTGCAGATTTTGTCCACTTACAAAGAAACAAAAAGTCTATAATTTTTATCATAGGTATATTTTAACCACTTCAGCCCTGGAGGATTTGGCTGCCAAATGACCTGGCCACTTTTTGCGATTTGGCACTGCGTCACTTTAACTGACAATTGCACAGACAATTTAAAAAAAAAGAAAGCAATGGGCCAGATTCATGTAGAGCGGCGCAAATTTAGTTTGTCCTAACGTATGTCAGTTAAGTTAAGGTGGCTGAATTTTGTGACGTAAGTGCTGTATCCACAGAGCATTTGCGCCCAAATTTGCGCCAGCGCGACGTAAATACCGAGGCGTAAGGCGGAGTTATTGCAAGTGGGAAGGAAGTGGGCGTGCTCCATTGAAATGAGCCGTGACCCCATGCAAATGAAGGGCCGGCTGTACTGCGCATGCGCGCACGAATCTGCACCTCACTGGGCATGTGCAGAACTCGGCTCGGCGCAATCAGTGAGATAGGAAAAAGGCCAAGCATACTTAGTTTGAGAATCGCCCTGTGCTTAAATAGCCCCAGACAAACGCACTTCCATTGTAAAAGTACATCCCTGTGTTCCCCTTTCCTAAAGCAAGTTGCTTTTGCTCTGTTGTCTGTTGCTGTTTGTTGGTGAGTGTATTGTTAGCTAAAAGATTTATTGTAGTAGGAGGTTGTAGTAGTAGTGTTTTTTCTGTTTGTTTTTTCTGTGTTTGTTTTTGAATTTGTATTAGCTGTCTGCTTGTGTTGTTTGATATTGCTGTCTTGTGTTTGCGGTTGGATTTTTGTGTGTGTTTGTTCAGTGTCTTTTTGTGTGTGTTTGTTCAGTGTCTTTTTGTGTGTGTTTGGTCTGTGTCTTTTTGTGTGTGTTTGTTCTGTGTGTATTTGTGTTTGTTTGTTGTGTTTGATTTTTGTGTGTGTGTTTGGTGCTGAGTGTTGGGTGTTATGGCACCAAAGAGACGCAAGTTGAACTTTTCAGTGAGAGAAAAGCAAATACTTGCCAGGGCTATCACCCGATTTGGGCGATATTTGCATGGCCCTGAGAGCCGGGACACCCCCCCGGCCAGGAAGAGAGCCATCATCCGGGAGATTACGGATCAGATCAATGCGGAGGGGGGGGGACGAGGACCCCCAGTGGGATCTCTAAGGCCCCGTACTCACGACCAAACATGTCTGCTGAAACTGGTCCGCGGACCAGTTTCAGCAGACATGTTTGGCCGTGTGTAGGCCCGAGCGGACCTTTTTCGGGCGGATCGGACAGGTTTCCAGCGGACAACTGTTTCCTGGACTTGCTTTAAAACAGTCCGCTGGAAACCTGTCCGCCCGGACATGTACGGTCGTCTGTACAGACCTACCGTACATGTCCTGCCGCCCGCCATCCCTCGCATTCGTCGAATGACTTCGACGCATGCGTGGAAGCATTTTAAAGGTAGGCCGCCCACGTCGCCGCGTCATTGTCACGGCGACACCGCGTCATCGACGTGGCGACACCGCGGACACGCCCCACGTATTGTTTACGCGCGGACCTCTGTTCGATGGTGTATACAGCCATCGAACAGAAAGCCCCGGGCAGTCCCCGGGCAGACATGTCCGATGAAAACGGCCTGCGGACTGGTTTCATCGGACATGTATGCTCGTGAGTACTCGGCCTCAGAAGATAAATGACCTGAGGAGCCTGGTCCATGACAAGATGGCCAAGATCAATGCCCATGCACTGGCAGAGGACCACCCTGCTCCGTCAGGCTGACTGAGGAGGAGTGGGCAGTGGCCCGGTGCTTCCACCGACAACAAGTGGTGGGCCTGCCTGGCTTTGACTCCGAGGAGGGCGTGAGGACAGGTAAGTTATTTTTTTTTATTTCTATCTGGTGAGTAGCATGTGTGGGGGGGAAGGGAATATGTGCCAAGTGTGTGGATCCTCCAACCTGTGAATGTTTTGTGTCTTCCACAGATGGCCAGGAGATTGCTGGGCCATCAGGCCAGGCTGCACCACTCCCAGGACAACAGGCTGCTGAAGAGCCCCAAGAAGGGCAGGAGTCCTCAGGGGAGGGGAGTGGCCACACCTCCCCTCATGAGGAGGTTGAGGGGGGGGAGGATGAGGGGGAGGAGGATGGGGATGATCCGATGGACCTTGCAAGGGAAATATTTTTGCCTTCGGATGTGGTTCCCCATGAGGCTACCCCTGAGGCTACCCCTGAGGCTACCCCTGTGGCTGGCAGCATTCAGGCCTCCATCAGGGGTAGCCCCTCCCACTCCTCCCCCATCAGAGCTCCCCTCACAAGGGTCTCTCTCCCCCCTCCTCCCAGGCCACAAGCCTCATCTGTAGGCAGGAAGGCTACCCAGAAGACCAGGGGGGTGGCCGATGTTCTGCCGGCCAGTCTGCGGAGGGACCAGGCCCGGCAGACCCAACATCGGGGTCAGCTCACCCAGTCTTTGGCCCAGATGGAGGACAGCCTGGGCTTAATTAAGGACTCGGTCAGTGAGGTGGGCACCAACTCCTTGGCGGTCATAACATGCATTTGTGACCTGCAGACCGCCACATCAGGCGTGGCCCTGGAGGTGTCTGCCCTGACCCAGGCTGTCCAAGCAAATACCCAGGCTGTCCAGGCCAATACGGCTGCCCTCACTGTGGGTCTGACCAGGATCGCCGTGGCCTTGGAGAGCAGGCAAGCAGGAGGACAGTCACCAGGGGAGGCTCCTCCTTCCCCTGCTCCCCCCCCCCATGAGGCTTCTCCTTCCCCTGCTCCCCCCCCATGAGTCTCCCCTGGTTGGCCGTGGCCGGCCCTGGCGTAGCTCACGCCGCCGCCATTAATTGTTGGTTGTACTTTTGTTTTTTTATTTTTATTATTTTTTTTATTATACTGTGATTATGATTTGGTTTATGTGTGTGAATGATGTGTGAATGTGGGGGTGACATTGCTGGTGAAAAAGGGTGTCACCCTCAGTTTTGGTGGAGTAGGGACTCACCAGGACCAGGGAGAAGTGATCCCAGGTCCATGTGAAAGGTGTATGAATGCACAGTGACATAATTGGAGCCGTGGCGTGGCGTTGCTGCTCCCTAATACCATTGGGGGTACTTGGGTCTAATCCAATTCGATGTGCATGTGATGTGTCTGTGCTAGGGACCACAGTGGGTGTGCATGCATGCATTCTTATTGTGTCATGATTAATGTGTGTGTTTACTGTGCAAAGATGCATTCTGCGAGGCATCTCCTGGCTGCTGTTCCCTCAGAAGAGGGGGTACCCTCGGTTACTAAAGTCACTAGTATAGTTATGAGCATGGATGCCCCTGGCATGTTGGCATACAGATTGTTGTCCTGCAAGTGTGTGTGCTCAGCTCTTCCCTAACGGTGTTGCTTTAGCTGACATTTACACGGCTGGTGTAAAATTAGGGCACCTTTTATAAGGTGTAATTTTACACCATGAAACTAGCAGATGCGCACAGGGCGTAATCTATGCCGCACAAGCGTACTTTTGTGGATCGCCCTATCTCCTTCATTTGCATATTAGCATCGAAAATCAATGGTGTGTCTAGCGTATTTTGCGCTTCAAGACGCGCCGGTGTAATCGTTTTAAGTAGGACGGAAAAATCTGGATTTCAGGCGGATTTCGTTTTGAGGATCAGGCGCAAAGATACGCGCGGCGCATTTTTCAATTACGCCGCGCAACTTTAGATACGTCGGCATAAGGGCTTTGTGAATCTGGCCCATAATTTTTTACTTTTTGCTATTATAAATATCCCCCAAAAATAAATAAATAAATAAAATATTTTTTTCCTCAGTTTAGGCCGATACGTATTCTTCTACATATTTTTGGTAAAAAAAAAAAAAATCGCAATAAGCGTCTATTGATTGGTTTGCGCAAAAGTTATAGCGTCTACAAAATAGGGGATAGTTTTATGGCATTTTTATTAATATTTTTTTTTTACTAGTAATGGCGGGTATCAGCAATTTTTAATCGTGACTGCGACATTATGGCGGACACATCAGACACTTTTGACGCTATTTTGGGACCATTCACATTTATACTGCGATCAGTGCTATAAAAATGCACTGATTACTGTATAAATGTGACTGTCAGGGAAGGGGTTAACCACTAGGAGGTTAGGAAGGGGTTAAGTGTGTCCTAGGGAGAGATTCTAACTGTGTGGGGGCTGGGCTTACTGTGACACGACACTGATCACTGCTCCCGTTCTGCCGCTCTGTGACATGATCGTGGGACACCGGCGTACATCGAGTCCACGGGTCCCGAGGGCACGGTCACGGAAGCCGTGAAAAGTAAAAGTTCAGTCTATACAAATGCTTTTTCTCTAAGAAGACATAAGACACTGAATGAACTAGAAACTATAGCAGGTAATTATTCCACTGAACGTCTTTTCTTTCCACAGCTTCTTCCTGTCTAAGGGAAATTGAATCTTCTCTGTGCTGTACTTTTTTTTACTCTAGCTCAATGTCCTCTCTATGAAGCTGTGACTTTCTCTTGTATCACCAAGAACAGTAGCACAATTATAGAACTGTTCAATGGGTTAGGGTAAAATAAATTGCTTGTCTGTGTAACACTTTGCTTTCTGCCTAGTTCACGCTTCCAAGTTGCACAATATTTATGCTGGAGGTTCTTGTCATCTGCCTTGAATGATTATTGCAAGCAGCTTTGGTCACAACCAGTGGCGGCTGGTGCTCAAAATTTTTGGGGGGTGCAAACGAAAATAAAAATAAAAAATTGCAGCCACTGTGCCATCAATTGTCACCACTGTGCCATGCCATCAAACACAGTCACTGTGCCATCAATTGTCACCACTGTGCCATGCCATCAAACGCAGCCGCTGTGCCATCAATTGTCAACACTGTGCCTTGCCATCAAACGCAGCCGCTGTGTCATCAATTGTCACCACTGTGCCATGCTATCAAACGCAGCCGCTGTGCCATCAATTGTCACCACTGTGCCATGTCATCAAACGCAGGCACTGTGCCATCAATTGACACCACTGTGCCATGCCATCAATTGTCACCACTGTGCCATGCCATCAAACGCAGCCACTGTGCCAATTGTCACCACTGTGCCCATTGTTGCCACTGTGCATGTCACTGTGCTGTGCCCTTTAATTGTTGCCACTGTGCCCATTGTTGTCACTGTGCTGTGCCCTTTAATTTTTGCCACTGTGCCCATTGTTGTCATTGTGCCCTTTAATTGTTGCCAATGTTCCCATTGTTGTCACTGTGCTGTGCCCTTTAATTGTTGCCACTGTACCCATTGTTGTCACTGTGCTGTGCCCTTTAATTGATGCCACTGTGCCCTTTGTCACCGCTGTCCCCTTTAATTGTTGCCACTGTGCCCATTGTTGTCACTGTGCTGTGCCCTTTAATTGATGCCACTGTGCCCTTTGTCGCCTCTGTGCCCATTGTCGCCGCTGTTCCCTATAAAATGCACTTACCTTTCTGCTTCCATGTCCTCCCTCGATGTCTTCTTCCGCCTTGGTGACGCTTCAGCCAATCAGGTTCCTGATAACCAGAATCTGGGAACCTGATTGGCTTAAACGGCCTTCAGTCTTATCCAAAGTACGCAGCCCTCTTACGTTCCGAGGATAGACCTTCCGGGAGACTAGGGCTGTACTTGGAAAGCCTATCAGAGCCACTGGCTCTGATAGGCACTTCCGCTCAGCCAACCAGCTGCTGTTATTCAGGTAACCAGCGCCCTATGTCTGATTATCTGAATAGACCAGGCAGCTGGCAACCAACAATAACATACATTCGTGCAATACAATGCATGAATGTATGTTATTTGCGAGAGGGGGTGGCGCTGCAGCGCCCTCTTTAGACGGTCGCCTTTACTGCAGTTAAAATGTAAAAATTACATTTTAGCCAAATAAAAGTTCTTAAAGGGCCCGTTTTTTTTTGTGACTACAGGAAGCGGGGGGGGGGGGGGGGGGTCTGGCGCCCGGGCATCCCTTTGGACGGGCTGCCACTGGTCACAACCCACAATATGGTAGCTGCAAATTAACCTGGGCTCTGTGTTTTTTTGTTACCTATATAAAATACTTGTTCAGTCCATAGACTGTCAAAAACGACCTATGGGGTACATGGGTTTTTAGAAATCTGGCTCTGGGGATTGTCATTGCTGACCTCCTTCTAAATTAAATACCTACACCTTTCCTAGCCACTGACCTAGAACAAGCATGCAGATTAGAATGAGATGTAATGGGGTTGATTTACTGGATGTACAGTAAATAGACTGGGAATTTTGTAAGCGCAGATGCACTCTGCAAGATACCATATTTGCAGGTGTATAAGGCGACCGGGTGTATAGGACAACCCCATAATTTTACAGTTTAAGATTTTTTTTGCCTGTACTCACCATATAAGACAACCCCCCTTCCGAGGCTTCCGACGCTTCATATTTCTTCCTTCTGGAGCCATATTTTTCTTCATTCTTGCTGGAGCTGGAGCCATATTCTTCTTTCTTCTTGCTGGAGTTGGAGCCAATCACGGCGATCAATGTATTCTATTAATGAATACAAAGCCTTCTTGGATTGGCAGAGGCTGTAACATCATCAGCCCACGCCTCTCTGACTCTCGAAGCCAATCTGAGTAGGATACTGTATGTAGCCTACTCGGATTGGCAGAGGTTGTTACTCCAAGCAGGCTCTGTATTCCTTTGAATACATCGCTCACCGGGATTGGCTAAGGCGGTATATACTGTATGTAGCTGTATTACTGCACATCCAGCAGGCATCCGAGCAGCTGAGCCGACGTATAAGACGACCCCTGCTTTTTGGCCAGTTTTTTTAAGTGTAAAGGTAGTCTTATACGCCAGCAAATACAGTCATTTGCCCCACAGCTTAGTAAATGAGGAAAGCCTCACTAAGTTTCATCATCCAATCATGTGCAAGCAAGAATGTTGTTTTTTCTTTTCCCTGGTGTATATCCAGCGTCAATCACAATGAACAGCACCGTTCCCGCTGAAGCGAAAAAAAAGTGTTGCACCAGTCACTGGCTCCCGCTATCTGCCCACCCTGCCAACTGACAGTTCTGAAACAGCTGAGGGGCAGGGCCACCTGGTGATGTCACTGGGTGATCCTGCCCCCTTGTGAGGTCATCGAAAGGTGCATGCTTGCTGGGTCGATGACGTTACATGGAGCGGGGTTACCCGGTGCTGCCGCTGGGTGGTCCGGCCCCATAGCTATTTAAGAACAGCCAGACAGCAGAGTGGGCAGATGGTGGGAGCCATCAAAAGAAACAGAGCTTTTTTTTTTTTTCATCTTGATTGACGCTGAATCTACATTGTTTTTTTTTATAATGGAATTGTCAAAAACTGTCTCTGTGTTTTTATTTCTTATTGACACTTTTTTTTGGTGAATGAGTAGGGGTACAATGTACCCCATACTCATTCACATAGGGGGATGCTGGGATCTGGGGGCCCCACAGACCCCCACAACCACAGGCCAGGGTTGTGGGAAAGAGGCCCTTGTCCCCATCAAGAGGCCCGCCCCAAAGTAACCCCCCCTGTGTTGAGGGCATGTGGCCTGTTATAATTCAGGAGGGGAGTGGCACTAGCTTGTTTCCCCCCCTTTCCTGGCCTGCCCGACTACATGCTCGGATAAGGCTCTGGTATAAATTTTTGGGGGGACCTCACGGCATTAAAAAAAAAAATGTTGCCATGGAGTTCCCCCTAAAATCCATATCATATCTAAGGATCTATGGCTTGGGGGGGATGTATTTTTTTTTTATTTTTGCATGGGGTTTTATTTAAAATCTGCACCAGATCCAAAAGAGTCTCTCTGAGCTCATTCACGTCATGTTTCATTGCGCATTTCCCACACCGCAGAGCGTGATCCTGTGTGATTCCAGTGTGAACCACCACTTAGCACAGATTTCCTCTGTTTACAGTTCATGCTACTATGCCCCCCCAAATGCACATGCTAAGCTATTGTTCTCTGTAACTTTTTGACTAATGAGTTGCTGCCTGAGGCTTTTATGAGATTTCTGCCAGTTCCACCCCAAACTGTAACTCTATGGCATGACCATATTCTAACTGTGCTGGGTGGTGGTATGCCTTGAGAGCCAAACACACATCCTGTTAAAGCTATGTGGCAGAGCGAGCCCATGCCACTATTTAATATGGTGGTTTATGCCTGATTTTGTAAGAAGCAAGCAAACTAATGGCACAGGTGTGCCGGCTTCATATAAGAGCCAGAGTTAGAGCATCCTACGAGGGGGTCAGTGTGTTAAGGGAGCAGTGAGAGGTGCTCACATGCACCGTGGTGTCCAGGTCAGAACAGATCAAGGTCCGAGCTTCAAAGAGAGTCAATGAGGGACAGAGCAGCTGGGAAACTGCAAAGAAAGATGCAGAGCTGAGGTACAGCGTATGTGCACAAACATTGGGATGTGTTTGATGGTCAGGAGGACCCAAGGGTACTAATGGTCAGGAGGACCCAGAGGTACTACTCGGAGCAATAATGCCCAGAGAGCCAGGAGGCTGAATGTTATGTTTGGTTCATATTGATGGTGAGAACCCCCTGTGTGAGAAGACATACCGGTATGAACTTTTGACGTTCTTTTAAATAAAATTGGTCAGCAAAGCCTTGAAAACTATTACTGGCGTGGAGTGAACTGACTGTTTGGCACTACCTTTGAGCTACAAAACCCCAACATTTCACAGCTCATATGTGTTCCATTTGACTCCCTTTCTTGGGAGTGCCTGCAATTTGTGCTCTCTCCCTGGGGTTTTGGAAAAGCCCTTATGGCCCAGATTAAGGTTCTGTATTTAACACAGACAGCCTTGGTCAAATATGCTGGGTTTTTTTCAGCGCCTTTCTCCATATACAGGGGCAAGTGACAGGGTTGCCCCCTGCCCTATTTATCTTAGCTCTAGAACTCCTAGCGATTTCGTTTTGTGCTGACCAGAACGTGACTGGAGTCTCTTATGTGGGCCTTGACTTCAAGCTAAATCTCTTTGCAGATGATGTCCTACTGACTTTGACTAATCCCCTCACCATTCTCCCTTACCTGCAACATGCCTTGACATGATTTACATCTATATCAGGCCTCCATATTAACCTGGATAAAACTTTAAATGTCCCTCTGATCCCTGGTCTGATTGATCGATTGCAGTCCCATTTTCCCTTCCGCTGGGCATCCTCTTCCATTGAATATCTTGGCATCTGGTTGACCCCTACTTACTCTTCCTTGTTTGCTACCAATGATTTTCCACTGCTTTGTTCTGCTCTCATGCAGTCCTTGCAGTTCTCACATCTGTCTTTCATATTTTGTATAAACTCAAAAACTACAGTCTTGCCCAAACGTTTGTATTATTTCCACACTCTAGCGGTCCAGGTCCCTCCACACTATCTCTGTTAAATCCAGAGTAGGATTTTGCACTCATCTGGGCCAACAAGTGCCCCAGAATTCGTAGAGCCACTCTTTTTACACAGATTGCAAGGGGTTATGGGGGTCCCCAACATCGCCAAATATTACCTACCCCCCCAGATTTCCCAGTTATTTCTGCTTCATGCCTCCTCAGACGTTCCTCTGTGGGTGCTTCTGGAGTTCCCCAATTGTGTCCCTCTTTCCATGCACATGCTTCTATGGCTTTCACATAATCTATGCCCAGCGACTTTGAGCCCACTTATGCAACACAGTAAGAAATTATGGGATTCGGTATGATACTTGAGCTCTCTTATGTCTCCCTTCCTACCTCTGTTACCCATCATTAATAACTCCTTGATTCCCCGATGGCCTAGATCAGCCTGACGCATTCACTTGGTAAACCTCTTATGGCCTTACATATGTGCAACACTTTCAGACAACTTGGTCTTTCCCGAAGTGGGCCACCCTCAAGAGACCCACGTTGTGCCGCAATCTAAGTTTTGTCTCTATCTTCAGCTTCAGCATTGAATATCTTCTCTCCGATGTACCTCTACCTATCCTTTTCAGAAAACAAAGTTTTAACATATCTGCCAACACTCTCTGGGATCCCTGGGCCTCATTTCCACTCTCTTTGCTTCCCTAAATAGTTGATCATCTTTAACTTCTTTTTCTTATGTGACCCAGTGGGATCGAGACTTGGCATCTGAGATAGACTTGGCAGACTGGAGCAAAACCTGGTCTTCTGTCACTAAATGCTCGTTTAACACTGCCACCTTAGAGGCAGCGTATAAAGTGTTCTTACGGTGGTATTGGATTTCTGCCAAAATTGCCCATGCCAATCCAACTCTGGTGACCACTGTTTTCGGGGATGTGGTCATCGTGGAGATGTTAAGCACACCTGGTGGACATGTCCGTGACTGGCAGACTTTTGATCTTGTGTGTTCTGCCTACTGCATACCCTGTTCCACCTGAACATCCGAAAGGATGCTAAATTTGCTTCATTGCATTGCCCCATTCCAAAAATTAAAAAAATTGGCATCCTAGCTGTTTATATCAGCTAAGAGGATACTTGCCAAGACCTGGAAGAAACCCACAGTCCCCAGTATCCCTAAAACTCCCATGCTAAGTTCCTAAAGATTTGAGAACCATGGTTGGCTTATGCCTTCCCTACTCTCCCCCTGACTAGTGTGGGCCTGTGTTAACTGGCACCCTTGATGATCTTGAGCCCCTGTCCTCCTTCCCCCTCTTGGCCTTGCTTTCTCTCTTCATTCCTGTTTTTCTTTCCTTTGATCTTCCTTTCTTGACGGGACTCTGTGCCCTCTTTCAGTTTGATTTTTATATCTGTACAGAACATACTGCAACATTGTCTGCAATTTCTTATGGCCAGGTTTGCTCCGCCAGCTAAGGATATTTTCCCTGGACTTTTCCTGTTTTGTATTCATGTCTATTACAATTTATTGTGATGGTTGTGCCTCCTTTTTTGCTAGCACTGTGTAAGCCTGCCTATATTTATGTTGCCAGTTATAGCCCTGCATGGGCGGATTGGGTGCTTTTTCTGTTACTCGGTTTTAAATGAATAACAATTATTGAACCAGAATGCTGACATGTGCCACTCCCATGGTAAAAGCCTGCAAAGACCAAAAAGCCCTGTAAAGAATGGTGCCATCACATATGTATGCTACTTCTCAGATGGCATAGGCTGCACTGTGCTGTCTGGTTCCACTGCTGCTCTCAATATGGAAGAATTACATACCATACTTATATAGTGTATAGTGAATATTACTATAGTTATGTACACATAATTAACTAAAAACACATATAGCCGGATTCAGGTAGAGCGGCGCTTCTTTAGGTCGGCGTAGCGCATCTCATTTGCACTACGCCGACGTAACATAGTGAGGCAAGTACTGTATTCACAAAGCACTTGCCTCCTAAGTTACGTCGGCGTAGGGCAAATGGCCCGGCGTAACACCGCCTAATTCAAATTAGGCAGGTAGGGGGCGTGCTCCATGTAAATTACCGGTGACCCCATGTAAATGAGGGCCGTTGGTACGGCGCATGCACACGCATGCTCAGAATCACGTCGCAAAGACTCCTTGCTTTTGACGTGAACGTAACCTACATCCAGCCCCATTGGGGTTCCGTCGTCTATACCTTGCATGGGCTGCGCCATCTTTTTGGTGGTTTATCTTTTCCCCCCGGAAAAACGCCTTACGTAAACAGCGTATCGGGCGCAAGTACGTTCGTGAATCGGCGTATCTAGGTCATTTGCATATTCTAGGCGTAAATCAACGTACACGCCCCTAGCGGCCAGCGTAAATATGCAGCTAAGATACGACGGCGTAGGAGACTTACGCCGGTCTTATCTTAGCAACAGAGAAGCGTATCTCAGACTGAGAATACGCTTAAAGATACAACGGCGCGGAATCGGACTTACGACGGCGTATCTACTGATACGCCGTTGTAAGTCTTACTGAATCCGGCTAATAGTATGTTACAATACTAGTTAGACCCCACCTTATATAGGTTATATACAGAAAATGTTATAAAGGTGAACATTTCATCATCTGTCTTTTGGCTTGTGTAGATTACATCAATATGACATCAGTTTGAGACGCTTCTGGGTTCATTTAGAATTGTGTATTTCACCTGCTTTAAGTGAGTTTTGTATTTCTATAGTCTTATTTAGTCCAACCTGTAACTAAGTAATCCAAACCCATTTTAAATCGAACAAAAGCCCTTCAAAACAGACCTTTAGATAGGAAAAGTCTATATACTGTACTCTGCCTGGTAATGGATGTAAACTAATTGTAGAAAGGTTACAAACAATTTGGTGCAAGCCTTAGCAATGCTGACATAACTATACATACAGCAGACTATAGTTTACAAAATGTATACCTTATAAAACTTAAGCAAAACCAATGCTGGAATGCCAAACCTTTGGGCCTTGGTTTCCATATTAAAAGGCTTTCCTGGTAAAACAATTAAACAAGGCATCTAATAGGTTACAATGAGCAGCAGTTCCAGTTTCATTGGCTCCATCTTTCACAAATCAGGCCCACAGAGGCAAGTAATTGTTTGCAAAAGTTATATTATATCAGGTAAAATTACAATTTAATACATCACAAAAATAGATTTTCTACCAGAAATCAGTAAGTTGCCAGTTACCTGAGAAGGTGGCTCCATCCCTAGGGGGCATTTTACGAACTGTGGTAGTGATCCGTGGACTGTCTTGCACCTCTGATAGGGATCCAGGGCCTGTAACACATGCATTTTTTCAAGACAGGCCAACCACCATTTTATGATTAAACTTGTATTTGTGTAAATGTATTTTAAAAAGTTATTTAAGCCGAACTCCGGGATAATAAAACATTGTCTAAATGCAATAGGTATGTGTATTCATAGATTGGTGTACGTTGTGTATTTCTTTCAGATCTGCACAGTTAACTGGTGTAAAACTTTACCTCTGTGCAGGAGTTTCCTGAAAAAAAAGACTGGTCACTGCTGCTATTTCTCCGGTGACTGGTCTTGTCTCCGCCCCCTCCTGTCATTTACTGCAGGCAGTCTGTAGTGGGTGGGCCTTCATGGTCCCTTCCATAGCTTTGCTCTCTGTACAGGCTATGTACAGTACAGTGATGGTGTCACTGCTACATTTACAAGGTAAAATCTAGATTTGCCAAGGATGTTGGACTATTTAATCCCACTCTCATCCTTTCTAAACTGATGCCATAGTGCTGATCTATAAGGATATAGATGCCTCCTGCATGTATCCTTACCTGTCAAATGTCTCCCCTCTGTCTGTTATAAGAACTGAAAAACTGCAGATTCTGTGGGTGGGTCTGTTGTCTGGAGCTCGGTGGGTGGAGTTGTGATGTCAGTAGTCTCCCCAACCACCTCTACACTACCCTTGTCAACATGCATTTTTTCCTGTGTATTCCTAAGGCCTCGTACACACGATCAGTCCATCCGATGACAACGGTTGTCATCGGTTAACCGATGAAGCTGACTGATGGTCTGATGTGCCTACACACCATAGGTTAAATAACCGATCCTGTCAGAACGCGGTGACGTAAAACACAACGACGTGCTTAAAAAAAACGAAGTTCAATGCTTCCAAGCATGCGTCGACTTGATTCTGAGCATGCGCTGGTTTTTAACCAATGCTTTTGCATACTAACGATCGGTTTTGACCTATCGGTTGGGCGTCCATCGGTTAAATTTTAAAGCAAGTTCCTATTTTTTCGACCGAAGGATAACTAACCGATGGGGCCCACACACGATCTGTTTGGACCGATGAAAACGGTCCATCAGACCATTCTCATCGGATGGACCGATCGTGTGTACGCGGCCTTACACTAAATTCTCCTATGATCACTAACATCCAGTCAAAATCCAGAAAAGTAACCACATGACTTCAGAAAAGGAGTGGGGTGGGAATTAAAAAAGAATGCCTGTCTCCAGGCTAGTGCATGTGATATGTAAATAACCTGTCACTCACAGCAAGGGGGCGGAACGGACTAAGGTTTTTCTCTGTAAGTCCTTTTTTTCCCCACTGAACAATAAAAGAGGATTGCTTAGAGCTGGATTAACTCTGTGTGGCAAGACTGGGCACAGATGATAGGAAATCTTATACTGTACATTGTGACATCAAAAAAAGATATATATTTTTTCGAGTTTACATCCACTTTAAATGAAAGTTTTAGTGTGTCTGGAGTTCAGCTTTAATGCTGCTCATTCAAACATGCCAATTTAATATGGTTGGTAAGCTTTCATACCACCAGAAGGTATCCAAGCTTGTGTTACTATAGAACATGGTAGGACACCTCAAAGTGTGGTGACGCAAATAATTTTCTATTAATACACTCTAGTAAAGGAATATGATCTCACATTCATGACACACATGACTGCGGATACATACACTTCTACAAATGTAAACATTTTAAGCTGGGAATATCCACTTGGCACACAGAAAGGAAAGTAATGAATAAGCACTAGCAAGTGTTGGCATAGTTTTAGATGGGTGATCTGATCATTTCTGTCAGAAAAGGACTGTGTGTCACCCCCCTACTGAGCTACAACAGCTCAGCAGTAGAAATGAATGAGGATTGCTCTCTGCCAAGCTTGCATGACAAGGGGAAGACCGATCCCCATTCAGATCTGTGCTAAGCTGGCAGGAGAGACACAAAGCAACTCTCTACCAGATAAATGCTCCACATTTGAGCACCTGTCTGACATTCTCCTTAGGGTCTATTCACACATTTAGCATTGTCAACAAAAGATAGTTGCCATGTATGACCAGCATTACTTTAAATAAAAAGATGAGAATCTGGGGGATAAAGGCAGACTTAAAATGCAAATTTGTCCCACCATACTATATATAGCCCATCAGTTTTTCACACGGTCTCCTTCTGTACGAGCTTTTTTCACAAGCTACATCATCTGGTTCTTATACAAATCACTGACTAGAAATAAATTGTATCTAAGGCTTGATTCACAGCTATGCATGTTGCTTTTGAGCGTTTTTGCGTTTTTGCAATGCTTGCTGCGTTTTTTAACGTGCTTTTTTACCACGATTTTACCGCGATTATTTTTTTTACATTTCCTTTAACAACTAGCTATAAACAGGTTAAAAAAAACGCAAAATGCAAATCGCGGCAAAATGCGTTTTGGATGCAGGTCCACTGAATTCTATTGCATGCAAAACGCTGCTTTTGCAGGAAAAAGGCAGAGGCACAAAAAAGCATTGATGTGAACATGTTCTATAGGAAACCATGTTAAAAAATTTCCCTGCATTTCTGCAAAATGCAAAATGCATCAAAAAAAGCATTAGTATGAATGGAGCCAAAACGTTAAACATGAAAACTGTATTACTGTCTGCAACAATTTACCCATAGATTACTCCAGCACCTAGATGTGTATTTGCATGCCGAGGAATGATTTATAATAAAAGTCAAATACTCCAGAGTTAAATTGGGTCTATTTCTAATAGAGTGAATACGTAGCTGGCAGCCATCACAGATATTTATTAGCAGGTGAATATCCATACCTCCCATCTTTCTAAAATGATAAAGAGGGACACCTTGTAGCACACAGTACAGTGCCTTGAAAAAGTATTCATACCCCTTGACATTTTCCACATTTACACGTTACAATCAAAAACGTAAATGTTTAATTGGGATTAGATGATGGTGATGGACCAGCACAAAGTGGCACATAATTGTGAAGTGGAAGGAAAATTATAAACAGTTTTCAAAATTCTTACAAATAAATATCTAAAAAGTGTGGCGTGCATTTGTATTCAGCCCCCCTGAGTCAATACTTTGTAGAACCACCTTTCACTGCAATCACAGCTGCAAGTCTTTTTGGGGATGTCTCTCCCAGCTTTGCACATCTAGAGAGTGACATTTTTGCCCATTCTTCTTTGCAAAATATTGTCATATTGGATGGAGAGCATCTGTGAACAGCAATTTTTTTTAAGTCTTACCACAGATTTTCAATTGGATTTAGGTCTGGACTTTGATTGGACCATTCTAACACATGAATATGCTTTGATCTAAACCATTCCATTGTAGCTTTGGCTGTATATTTAAGGTCGTTGTCCTGCTGGAAGGTGAACCTCTGCCACAGTCTCAAGTCTTTTGCAGACTATAACAGTTTTTTTTCTAAGGCCTCGTACACACAATAGGTTAAACAGAGGACAGCGGTCTGATGGACCGTTTTCATCGATCAAAACCGATCGTGTGTGGGCCCCATAGGTTATTTAACCATCGGTTAAAAAAAAGCCAACTTGCTTTAAATTTAACCGATGGATTCCTAACCAATAGGTCAAAACCGATCGTTAGTTGGCACGACCATCGGTTAAAAATTCACGCATGCTCAGTGTAACTGTCCGCTTATCATTGTGGATCTTGTTCAGCACTTACTGCTGGGTGGAACCTTTCTGCCTCCCTTTGGTTCCCTGGGGAATGTTTTGATCAGCAGGATTACAAGACCACTCCTTCTTCCTGTCTTAGAAAGAAAGCCTTTTCCTGTATCTCAGATGCCACATGTTAGCTGTCTGCATAGGATTTCATGGAAGATGTCTGCAGAAAATCCCTAAAGCTTAAAGTTTGTACCCCCCTTGGCAAGCGGATCGAGGTATGCAGAAAAGTGTGCATTGTTATAAAGGTGTATATGTTCTAGAGATAAACCCTGTTCATGCTGTTTGGTTTTAAATACGCTATACTGTATAATCCAAGGCACTTTGCATGTAACCATGTTTCTTTGAATGTTCAATGTAATTAGATATGTGTGCAGACAACTGTAATTAACCCTGTAACCCCCTTTTTGGTGACAACTGTAAATAAGTGTGTTGTATGTCATTTACAGTTTTCACGGTGCTATGGTGCTTACGATATTCATGTTTACGGTGCTCAAGGAGATAAAGAAAATAATATTCAACCCTGCTGCGCACCTTTGTCGCGAAATAATAAAACTACTGCACCCGTCAGAAGCTCTCCTCTTGTTATTTATTCGATGCCAAAGGGGCCGTAACAGTGAAAACTCGTCGCTGCGGTGGAGACTCGACATCACCAGCTGCGTCGCTGTCTCCATCGAACTGTGAGTAAAGGCTTCCCAACGCCTCGCAAGACACGTGCGGACGCCATCTTGGCAACAGAGACTTGGCTAAAAAAGTAAACGTGTCACGTGGGCTTTTAAATATAGCGGGCTCTTTATATGTGATCCGGAAGCCGCCCTTAACTACTATGCGAGCCAAATAGTTAATATTTTGCTAAACCAGTGATCAAGTTATTATATTCGTGTTTAGAGGCCTAGTGTCAGATTTAAAGCAACGCTATCTTCCAAGTTCCTAATCCACTAAACTGCAGTTATTTACGTAAAGGGTTAATTGTCTGGTTAGAAAGTGTCAGCAGTATATTCGTTTAAAACATTTTGTAGTACTGTATGCATTGTTTGCTAATCTTTAGTTACAAGTGTGAACACCTGTTATCTGTCGTAGCCCTTAGTAGCAAGTTTGAGCCAACACTCATTCAAGTTAGGTTTCAGGCACACTCACACTTGAAAGGCAAAGGCACACTAGAACAAAATGTTGTCACCTGCTGAAGAAACAGACAAACCCACAGAGTCACAACAGGTACGATCCAGCTCTAGAGAGCGAAGCCTAACAGAAAAGGGCAAAGAAATGCACGAAGAAACAGTTAAGAAAAATGAAAAGGCATTCAACAAGGTGTGCAACTCTTGGAAGGAGCTAGCAAAGGAATGTAGGACAAAGTTAAAAGGTTTCTGCTCAACTGAAGACCTTAATACAAGATTGAAAGAGATTAAAGCCAAAGAAGCGTTAGTGCACCAACAGTATGAGTCCATGTGCCGAAATAATTCCACTACCCCGTACGTTGTTAAGAAAATGGATGCATGCACCGCGTTAACGGCTGAAATCTGCAACCTCATCAGCAAGCGGCTAGAGAATGTAGATGAAATCTTTAACGATCAACTTGAGAAGGAAAGGGTGAGGATGGTTCTTAATAAAGAAGAGCATGAGTCAGTCTTTGGAAACTCAGAAACAGAAACTGTCCTCTCAGAGTCATTACCAGACTCCAACGCAAGCTCAAGAGCTACTTCCAGATCTAGCAAACGCGCTGACGCAGAAGCAGATCTTGCAGCCAAAATAGAACAGGCAAAGGCGACGCAACAGATGCGCGAGGAGCAAGCTAAGCTGAACAAACTAGAGGCAGAAATTAAACTGAAGTTGGATGAGGAAAAGACAAGACTACAACAGCTACAAGCAGAAAATGAAGTCAAGGTAGCTGCAGCAAGAGTGAAAGCCTACAACGCTTATGATAGTCTTGAAATTTACGAACAGGAGACAGACCACAATGTGCAATACCTCTGCCAAAATAATGAACCACGAAACTCATTGAATCCAAAGGCTGTGCCATTTCAACCTTCAAATACACCACTTGGGGTGTCAAGACCAAATGAAGAAGTTAGTCTAACCCCAGGACTTGCAAGTCTGCTTATCTCCAACCGTCTCCCTATACCTGAACCAACTGTATTCACAGGTGATCCTTTGAAGTTCATAGATTGGAAGATATCCTTTATGGCGCTGATTGATCAGAAACCACTCCCTGTGTGCGAAAAAATGCTGTACTTGAAGAGGTATCTCGGTGGTGAAGCTCGTAAGGCAGTGGAAGGGTTCTTCTACCGAAATTCAGAAGATGCCTATCTAGGTGCTTGGGGAATCCTACAGGACAGGTATGGAGGTCCATTCATAGTGCAAAGAGCCTTCAGAGAAAGGTTGGCTAAATGGCCAAAGATATCAGCAAATGACCCTGTAGCATTAAGAGAGTTTGCAGATTTCCTTCAAGGTTGTGTGGAGGCCATTCCTCATGTTAAAGGCCTAGCTATTCTAAATGATTGTGAAGAAAACCACAAGCTTCTCAAGAAACTGCCTGAATGGATCGTGCGCAGATGGAGTCGCATCGCCGTGGACGAGCTGGACAACTCCCAAGAATACCCAACCTTTGCTTGTTTCACAGAGTTCCTGCAAAGGGAAGCTAAGATTGCATGCAACCCCATTGCCTCTCCTTTTCTCCTCAGTACCAAGACTACAGATGAGAGAATTCCCAAGAGAGCCAAGGCGCTCAACACAAGCACTCAAATGAAGCCCTCTACCTTCAACGTTCCAAATATCTCAGCTTCAAGACCGAAACCACCTTGCCTAGTCTGCAAAGACGAAACACACGGTGTCGCTAAATGTCTGACTTTTGCGGCAAAGACCATCGATGAAAAGAGGGCCTTTATTCACGAAAACCATCTCTGTTTTGGTTGCTTAAGAAAGGGCCACACTACAAAAGACTGCAAAGGAAGACACACGTGTAGCATATGCAGTCGACGTCATCCAACCTGTTTGCACATACAGAGAGACACTGAGCCTGTCAAGGCATCAAACGATGATTCAGTAGGCATGAGAAATAAGGCAAACGACAACGTTCCCAAAGTTATGTCCCATACTTTGACAAGACATACGTCTGCCACATCCTGCATTGTTCCAGTTCTGTTGTCAGCTACTACGGAGCCTCAGAGGGAAATCCTCACTTATGCCTTACTTGACACACAGAGTGATTCAACCTTTATTCTGGCAGACCTGGTATCGAAGTTAAGTGTGAGCACCAAGCCATTACAGCTAAGGCTCAGCACAATGACAGCGGTTGACACAGTTATTTCAAGCCAAATTGCTCACGGTCTGCAAGTGCGTGGCTTCAACTCCGAAGTTCAAGTCCAACTCCGTCAAGCCTATACAAGAGATTTCATTCCAGTAGATAAGTCTCACATCCCCACTAAGGAGACTGCACTCCAGTGGTCACACCTCAAACACTTGGCAAACAAGTTACAGCCACTTCAAGATTGCGAAGTAGGACTACTGATCGGTTATGACTGCCCATCAGCACTGGCTCCCTTGGAGGTTGTTATCGGCTCCGAAAATGAACCCTTCGCTCAAAAAACTATGCTCGGCTGGAGCATTGTAGGATCAGCAAATCCACATCTTGATAGACAGGGTAGCCAGAGCTTCGTACACAGAGTCGCAGTGAAAGAAATGCCAATGCCGCCGGTCGCTGATGTGTTAAAGGCTTTAGAAATGGACTTCATTGAAAGAAATTATGAAGATAAGTACGTGTCTCAAGATGATGTTCG
The DNA here is from genome assembly GCF_905171775.1 of Rana temporaria. Lineage (NCBI taxonomy): Eukaryota > Metazoa > Chordata > Amphibia > Anura > Ranidae > Rana > Rana temporaria. The sequence goes on along the minus strand of NC_053489.1, from coordinate 239,615,297 downwards.
TGCAGTTTCTCTCGGAAACTATAATGAAAAGGAAAGATGGACACTACGAGATGCCGTTACCCTTCAAAGACAACAGTCAACTGGCACTACCAAACAATAAGAGGCTGGCCCTTATTCGACTTCATCATCTAAAGAAAAGATTAAAGGGAAATAGACAGTACCATGAACACTACACTGCATTCATGGAAGAAACAATCAGAAAAGGTGATGCAGAACCAGCCCCTTCATTATCAGAGGAAGAGACAGTGTGGTACATCCCACATCACGGGGTTTATCACCCCCAAGAAGCCAGACAAGTTAAGAGTTGTCTTTGATTGTTCAGCAAAGTTCAAAGGCATCTCCCTAAACGATACCTTGCTGACAGGTCCCGACCTGATAAACTCTCTAGTGGGAGTCCTCTGTCGCTTCAGGAAGGAAGCAGTTGCTGTGATATGCGACATTGAAAAGATGTTCCATCAGTTCTATATCCCCTCAGAAATGCGCAATTACTTAAGGTTCCTTTGGTGGGAGAACGGTCAGTTGGAAACAGAACCGAAAGAATACAGAATGGCAGTTCACCTTTTCGGTGCCAGCTCCTCTCCAGGATGTGCCAATTTCGGCCTTAAGTATCTTGCACGACAACACAAGTCAGAACATCCCTCAGCATCAGCCTTCATCGAGAAGAACTTTTATGTCGACGACGGCCTAACTAGCGTTCCAACAGTCAGCGAAGCTTCGAATCTAATCCTCGAAACTCAAGGATTATGTAAAAATGCCGGCCTACGACTGCATAAGTTCAACTCTAATAAAAGGGACGTCCTGTCCTGTATTGCTCCGTCAGAAAGAGCAACAACTAGTGTACCTGTCAAACTTAGCCCAGACTCAACAACAGAAGGACAAGTACTTGGCATTCAGTGGTCAATTGAAAACGACACCTTCAGTTTCAGTGCTGACATAAAGCATCAACCCTCAACTCGTCGTGGTATCCTGTCAGTCGTAGCCTCCCTTTATGATCCTCTAGGCTTCATAGCCCCCTTCATACTGAGTGGCAAGTGCATTCTCCAAGAGCTTTGCCGCAGAGGCATCAGTTGGGATGAAGCACTTCCTGAGAGCTTATGTCCACGGTGGGAGGCTTGGAAGAGTAGTCTGCAAGCTTTAAGGGAAATCAAGATACCCAGATGTTACCATCCCCCAGACTTTGGTAACAGAATGAAAGTGGAACTACACCACTTTTCCGATGCCAGCAACATAGGATATGGTGCCTGTTCGTACCTTAGGTACAAAAATGACAGAGATCAAGTCCATTGCAGCTTCGTAATGGCCAAGGCAAGAGTTGCACCAACGAAGATTGTGAGCATCCCAAGGCTTGAACTCTCAGCTGCCGTCACTGCAGCAAGGTTGAGTGTCATGTTGAAGGCAGAACTTGAAATAGAAGTTGACAAAGAGTTCTTCTGGACAGACTCCCAAGTAGTCTTAGCCTATATCAATAACGAAGCAAGAAGGTTTCACGTGTTTGTCACGTGATTACAGATCCAACTCAGTGGCATTATGTGGATACGACACAAAACCCAGCCGACCATGCATCCAGGGGTCTACATGTAGCGGATATCTCCACCTCAAGTTGGTTATCTGGGCCTAGTTTCCTTTGGAAATCTGAAGTGCACGCATCTTCAAACTCTTCAGCAGAACTAATTGTAGACGATCCTAAAGTCAAACCCATTACAACCCTTGCATCACAAGCCAATGAACAATTCTGGAGTCGGTGGAAAAGAGAATACCTCATGAGTGTTTCCACAAGACAGAAATGGCACACACCTCGACGTAACCTCAAAGTAAATGACATTGTCATAATCAAAGATGATATGTCTGTCATGGTCTTACCTCTCTCCTGTCTCCTTCGTTTGACATGTGCTGGCGGCCATCTTGGTTTCCAGGTCTCTTGTAGCCTCCCACCCTGCGGCTCCTCCTTCCCACTGGGAGGAGCTGGATGCCTGGCTCATATATATAGGAGTTCTGTGGCTTCAGTTCCTTGCTTGGTCCTCCTGTGTACACATGCTTCTAAGACTGCTGCTGCTTCTGGTTCCGATCCTGGCTTCGTCTGACTTCCCTGCTGGTTCCGATCCTGGCTTCGTCTGACTTCCCTGCTGGTTCCTGATCCTGGCTTCGTCTGACATCCCTGCTGGTTCCTGATCCTGGCTTCGTCTGACTACCCTTCTGGTTCCTGACCTCTGGCTTCGCAAGACTCTGATTCGGGTTCACCATCTGTTTTGGACTTTTGCTTTAATGCTTGATATTCAATAAAGCCTTCTTATTTTTCACTTATCTCTTGTTGTACGTCTGGTTCATGGTTCCGTAACATTAGGACCAAGCCATGAATTTTGACGGTACAGAGCCATCCTTGCTACCCACGCTGGTTGCCAGACTTGATCAGCTGGAGTCCCTGTTGGGTCAGTTCGCCGTGGCGTTGCAAACCCTGCTTGAACGCACGGCTCATTTCGCTCCCGTTGCCGATGGGTCGGTCGTCGCTCCTGGGCCCGCTCCTACGGCCGATCCGACTGTTGCGCCAGAGTCTACCTCGACACCTGTTGTTGCGCCTGCGGTGTTTCGGGGTATGTCCGGTTCTGCCCCCCTTCCACAGCGATTTGGGGGAGAGCCAACTCAGTGCCGAGGTTTCCTTAACCAAGTGGGCATTTATTTCGAGTTGCTGCCACATGCCTTTCCCACTGAGAGATCAAAGGTGGGGTTCTTGATCTCGCTGCTCTCGGACAAGGCCTTGGCCTGGGCCAGTCCTTTATGGGAGAACAACAATCCGGTGGTTGCCGAGTTTTCCGGTTTTGTTGCTTCTCTTCGGAAGGTATTCGATGTGCCGGCTCGCGCCGCCTCTGCTGCGAAGCTCCTTATGTCCGTCAGACAGGGTTCACGATCCGTAGCCGAATACGCCATTGAGTTTCGTACCCTGGCAGCAGAGGTAGGTTGGAATAATGAGGCCCTGGTCGCTGCTTTCTCTCATGGTCTCTCGGATGCCTTGAAGGATGAGGTTGCAGCTAAGGACCTACCAGTGGAGCTCGAGGCTCTTATTTCTTTCCTGATTTTGATTGACACCAGACTCAGGGAGAGACCTTCCTTTAAGGTGAGCCTGCGGAGGCCTCCTAACAGTTTGGCGCCTACGTTTGCTGTCCCACCCGTGCCTCCCTCTCCTCCCACGCCTCCTGGTGTTGACTTGTCTGGGGGTGAACCCTCGCAGCTGGGGTTTGCTCGCTTGTCCGAGGGGGAGAGGGTACTCCGGAGACGCGAGGGCCGATGCATGTACTGTGGTCTCGATGGGCATTTTCGGTTGGCATGTCCGAACCGTCCGGGAAACGCTCGCACCTGAGATCCTGTCGGGGGCAGATCTTGGGTGGAGTCTCCTCGTCCCCGGTTTCCCGTGTTGATAAACCACTGATCACTGTTGTCCTCTCCTGGGTCGGGGGCTCGGTGACGACCCAGGCGTTGGTGGACTCTGGTGCTGGTGGTTTTTTCATTGATAGTGAGTTCGCTGCCGCCAATTCCATTCCTCTACAGGCTCGAGGTTCCCCGCTGGCTCTAGAGGCGATAGACGGCAGACCCCTCCAACCGTCACACGTGACTCATGAGACCCTTCCAGTGGGGGTAGCCATTGGTGCCGCTCACAGAGAGTCGGTCTGCTTCCAAGTTATTTCGTCTCCACACTACTCGGTGGTCTTGGGGTACCCCTGGCTCCAGAAGCATAATCCGACTTTTGACTGGAGATCGGCCGAGATCCTCTCATGGTCACCACAGTGTGGGGCTAAGTGCATCCATGGGCCTGTCAAGTTGCTGTGTACTTCCTCGGACTCTCTGTTGCCTCCTGAATACGAGGAGTACCGGGATGTATTCGATAAGGTACACGCAGTTGCCCTACCTCCGCACCGCCCATATGATTGTGCCATTGAGTTACAACCTGGTGCCGTTCCTCCTCGCGGCAAGGTCTATCCACTGTCGGTTGCGGAGAATGAGGCCATGGAGGAGTACGTGATGGAGGCGCTGTCCCGTGGTCACATTCGCAAATCCTTGTCCCCGGCAGGGGCTGGATTTTTCTTTGTGAAAAAGAAGGGTGGTGAGTTGAGGCCTTGCATCGATTACAGGGGTCTCAATCGCATCACGATCAAGAACGCTTACCCGATACCCTTGATTTCCGAGCTGTTCGATCGCCTTAAAGGGGCCACGGTCTTTACCAAACTCGACCTGAGGGCGGCATATAACCTGGTAAGGATCAAGGCGGGCGATGAGTGGAAGACCGCCTTTAACACCAGGACCGGTCATTATGAATCCTTGGTTATGCCCTTTGGGTTGTGCAATGCGCCCGCAGTCTTTCAGGAATTCATCAACAATGTTTTCCGTGACCTGTTGCAGCAGTGTGTGGTGGTCTATTTGGATGACATCTTGGTATATTCTGAATCCAGGGAGGCCCACATTCTGGATGTCAAACGAGTGTTGCAACGGTTACGAGAGAACAAGCTGTTCGGTAAGCTTGAGAAATGCGAATTTCACCGATCCCAGGTAACCTTCCTAGGTTACATCATTTCCGCTGAGGGGTTCTCCATGGATCCTGAGAAGGTTTCGGCTGTCTTACAGTGGCCTCAGCCCAGTGGTCTTCGTTCCTTGCAGCGTTTTTTGGGCTTCGCCAATTATTATCGGAAGTTCATCAGGGACTTCTCCATGCTGGCCAAGCCTCTCACGGATCTGACCAGGAAGGGCAGTAATTCCCAGGTCTGGCCGCTCGAGGCCATCCGGGCTTTTGAGGCCCTAAAGTCCGCCTTTGTGTCAGCTCCGATTCTGTCTCATCCCAACCCTGGGTTGCCCTTTGTCCTCGAGGTGGACGCGTCCGAGACGGGAGTAGGCGCCCTTCTGTCTCAGCGTAGGACACCAGAGGGTCCGCTGCTTCCTTGTGGGTTTTACTCCCGGAAACTGTCACCCGCGGAGTGCAACTATCAGATTGGTGACAGGGAGTTATTGGCCATAGTGCAGGCTCTCAAAGAGTGGAGGCACTTGCTCGAGGGCTCGATGGTTCCGGTTCTCATCCTGACGGACCACAAGAATCTGACCTACCTTTCTGAGGCCAAGAGATTGACACCACGTCAGGCCAGATGGGCTCTGTTCTTGTCACGTTTTAATTACGTGGTCTCCTACCTACCTGGTTCCAAGAACATCAGGGCGGATGCCTTATCACGGCAGTACTCCGAGCTGTCCAGGGAGGAATCTATACCGACTTCGGTCATACCTCCGAATCAGATCCTGGCCGCCATTCGCACCAGCCTGACCTCTCCCCTTGGTGAGCAGATTTTGGCGGCTCAGTCTGGTGCTCCCTCTGGGACACCCAACGGCAGATGTTTTGTGCCTGAGGAGTTGCGCACTCGGTTGTTGCGAACCTACCATAACTCCAAGACTGCGGGGCATCCTGGTAAGAATCAGCTGTCCTGGGCTGTTTCACGTCTGTTCTGGTGGCCTTCCCTACGTTCCGACATCGCCGCATATGTAGCGGCATGCTCCGTTTGTGCCCAAAGTAAGTCCCCTCGGCACCTTCCGTTGGGCCTGCTGCAACCCATAGCCACCGGGGAGCGCCCATGGTCACACCTGGGGATGGATTTCATTGTGGACCTCCCTGCATCCCGAGGCCATACGGTCATTCTCATGATTGTGGATCGGTTTTCCAAAATGTGCCACTGTGTTCCTCTCAAGAAGTTACCCTCTGCACAAGAGTTGGCCACGATTTTTGCCCGGGAGGTCTTCCGGTTGCACGGTTTGCCCAAAGAGATAGTGTCGGATCGGGGGAGTCAGTTTGTGTCCAGGTTCTGGCGCGCCTTTTGCTCCCAGTTGGGGATTCATCTCTCCTTCTCCTCGGCCTACCACCCTCAGTCCAATGGGGCCGCAGAACGATCCAATCAGGCCTTGGAGCAATTCCTTCGTTGCTATGTCTCCGATCACCAGGACAATTGGGTTGACCTCCTGCCTTGGGCTGAGTTTGCCAGGAACACGGCTGTGAACTCTTCCTCTGGGACGTCTCCCTTCATGGCCAATTATGGGTTCCAACCTGCCGTGTTACCGGAGGCATTCTCTCCCCAGGATATTCCGGCGGTGGAGGATCACCTTTCTGCTCTACGTGCTTCTTGGGTACAGATCCAGAGGTCCCTTGAGGTCTCTGCGCAGCGCCAGAAACTCCAGGCTGATCGCAGACGAGCGCCTGCTCCTTCCTACCAGGTCGGAGACCGTGTATGGTTGTCCACTCGCAACCTCAACCTTCGAGTGCCCACTCCCAAGCTGGCTCCTCGCTTTGTTGGTCCCTTCCGAGTGCTTCGCAGGGTAAACCCGGTAGCCTATGCCCTTGCGCTTCCTCCTGGCATGCGGATCTCCAACGTATTTCATGTCTCCCTGTTGAAGCCACTGGTGTGCAATCGCTTCACTTCCTCGGTTCCTCGGCCTCGTCCGGTCCAAGTGGGCAATCATGAGGAGTATGAAGTGAGCAATATCCTGGACTCACGCCTGGTCCGCGGTCGGGTGCAGTTTTTGGTCCACTGGCGTGGTTATGGTCCAGAGGAGCGTTCCTGGGTTCCCTCCGCAGATGTCCATGCTCCTGCCTTGCTCCGAGCCTTCCACGCACGCTTCCCTCAGAAACCGTTTTTTGCACCGCGGAGGAGGGGCCCTGGAGGGGGAGGTACTGTCATGGTCTTACCTCTCTCCTGTCTCCTTCGTTTGACATGTGCTGGCGGCCATCTTGGTTTCCAGGTCTCTTGTAGCCTCCCACCCTGCGGCTCCTCCTTCCCACTGGGAGGAGCTGGATGCCTGGCTCATATATATAGGAGTTCTGTGGCTTCAGTTCCTTGCTTGGTCCTCCTGTGTACACATGCTTCTAAGACTGCTGCTGCTTCTGGTTCCGATCCTGGCTTCGTCTGACTTCCCTGCTGGTTCCTGATCCTGGCTTCGTCTGACATCCCTGCTGGTTCCTGATCCTGGCTTCGTCTGACTACCCTTCTGGTTCCTGACCTCTGGCTTCGCAAGACTCTGATTCGGGTTCACCATCTGTTTTGGACTTTTGCTTTAATGCTTGATATTCAATAAAGCCTTCTTATTTTTCACTTATCTCTTGTTGTACGTCTGGTTCATGGTTCCGTAACAATGTCTCCCAGATGCCAGTGGCAACTAGGACGTGTAATTGAAACTACAATAGAAAAGGATGATCTAGTTCGTCGAGTCAAGGTGTTAGTAGGTGACAGAAGATTGCAAGATAAGAAGGACTATGTATCAAAACCTTCAATTATTGAACGTCCTATTCAAAAGCTAGTAGTCCTCATAGAAAGCAAATAAGTTCAGTTTTAGTGATACACTAGCATACCACCACACAAGACAGTAGCCAGTTACAGAGATACCTATAAGCTAAATTGTGTATGATGTACCATGTTTTATAGCGGCCATGGTTATGTTCTGTAAATTATGTATGACTTTTAGGTTATATTCATCATAACATAATTTGGTGGGAGTGTAACTGTCCGCTTATCATTGTGGATCTTGTTCAGCACTTACTGCTGGGTGGAACCTTTCTGCCTCCCTTTGGTTCCCTGGGGAATGTTTTGATCAGCAGGATTACAAGACCACTCCTTCTTCCTGTCTTAGAAAGAAAGCCTTTTCCTGTATCTCAGATGCCACATGTTAGCTGTCTCCATAGGATTTCATGGAAGATGTCTGCAGAAAATCCCTAAAGCTTAAAGTTTGTACCCCCCTTGGCAAGCGGATCGAGGTATGCAGAAAAGTGTGCATTGTTATAAAGGTGTATATGTTCTAGAGATAAACCCTGTTCATGCTGTTTGGTTTTAAATACGCTATACTGTATAATCCAAGGCACTTTGCATGTAACCATGTTTCTTTGAATGTTCAATGTAATTAGATATGTGTGCAGACAACTGTAATTAACCCTGTAACCCCCTTTTTGGTGACAACTGTAAATAAGAGTGTTGTATGTCATTTACAGTTTTCACGGTGCTATGGTGCTATGGTGCTTACGATATTCATGTTTACGGTGCTCAAGGAGATAAAGAAAATAATATTCAACCCTGCTGCGCACCTTTGTTCCGAAAGAATAAAACTACTGCACCCGTCAGAAGCTCTCCTCTTGTTATTTATTCGATGCCAAAGGGGCCGTAACACTCAGAATCAAGTCGACGCATGCTTGGAAGCATTGAACTTAATTTTTTTCAGCATGTCGTGTTTTACGTCACCGCATTCTGACATGATCGGTTATTTAACCGATGGTGTGTGGGCGCGACGGACCGTCAGTCAGCTTCATCGGTTAACCGATGACAACGGTCCTTCAGACCGTTCTCATCGGATGGACTGATCGTGTGTACGAGGCTTAAGATTGCTCTGTATTTGGCTCCATCCATCTTCCCATCAACTCTGACCAGCTTCCCTGTCCTTGCTGAAGAAAAGCATCCCCACAACATGATGCTGCCACCATCATGTTTCACAGTGGGGATGGTGTGTTCAGGGTGATGTGCAGTGTTAGTTTTCTGTTGCACATAGAAATTTCTTTAAAGCCAAACAATTCAATTTTGGTTTCATCTGACCAGAGCACTTTCTTCCACATGTTTGCTGAGTCCCCCACATGGCTTCTCGCAAACTGCAAACCGGACTTCTTATAGCTTTCTTTCAACAATAGCTTTCTTCTTGCCACTCTTCCATAAAGGCCAGATTTGTGGAGTGCACGACTAATAGTTGTCCTGTGGACAGATTCTCCCACCTGAGCTGTGGATCTCTGCAGCTCCTCCAGAGTTACCTCTTGTGAGTGGGCCTCTTGGCTGCTTCTCTGATTAATGCTCTCCTTACAGTTTAGGTGGATGATCATGTCTTTGTAGGTTTCCAGTTGTGCCATACTCCAACTTTCCATTTTTGGATGATGGATTGAACAGTGCTCCGTGAGATGTTCAAAGCTTGGGATATTTTTTTTAAAACCTAATCCTACTTTAAACTTTTTCACAACTTTATCCATGACCTGTCCGGTGTGTTCCTTGGCCTTCATGATGCTGTTTGTTCACTATGGTTTGCTAACAAAGCTCTGAGGGCTTCACAGAACAGCTGTATTGATAATGAGCTTAAATTGCACACGGGTGGACTTTATTAACTAATTAGGTAACTTCTGAAGGCAATTGCTTCCACTAGATTTTAGTTAGGGGTATCAGAGTAAAGGGAACTTAACACAGATGCACGCAATACTTTTCAGATATTTATTTGTAAAACATTTTGAAAACCATTTATCGTTTTTCTTCCACTTCACAATTATGTGCCACTTTGTGTTGATCTATCACATAAAATCCCAGTAAAATACATTTACATTTTTGGTTGTAACATGACAAAATGTGAAAAAAGGGGTATGGATACTTTTTCAAGGCACTTTATGTAGGCAAGGGGTACGTCCTTGCTATGGCCCCAGTTACACGTACCGCATAGACCCAATATGAAGAAAATTATTGACTAAACCACATGTGATTTTTGAGCTTTATTATCGCTTTTCAAAATAGAAAATGAATAAAAAGATAAAAATATTAGTCCAGCATAATACTTTCGGTAGTAAAACAGTAAATGTTGTATAGAGATGTACACATCAGACCAAAAAAGAGGGAAAACTGAGGCAGCATGAGAGACAGAGGGATTTGGTCTCAAAAGAGGGACAGTCCCTCCAGAAGAGGGACAGTTGGTAGCTATGAATATCACATTTGCAGTATACTATAAAAAATACTTTTAACTTGCTTAGAGAATGTACTGTGTTGGTATTCTGGTATCTGAAACTTCGAGGTGGTATCTCCCCAGAGTTTCCTGTGATATAATGGGTACATTGCCCATACACTTCTCATAGGCAGAAGAAGGGATCTCCGGGAGCACCAGATGTCACATGTGGCTTGGTAATGTATACTCTTTGGGCAAACATACAGGCCATTGTTTGCAGTATTTTGGCACATGTAGGTTACATGGGGTGAAAATTTAGCAATTACGTTTTAAATATGCTTCTGGCTCTGTTTCTGGGTCTTTCAATGGACTCAAGGGACTATAATAGATCTGTGTAAATTTTAAGTTTATAGGTTTTAAAACAATGCTTTATAGATTTTTTTTTTAATGTGCAGTACATATACAATCTTTGTTTTACAAATAAACATTTAATATGTGAGTAAACGCCTACAATGAACTTCTTTTGTTTGCTCCCTTTTGCTCTGTTTTATGTGCGATTGAAAGTGGTTCATTGTATGTTTGATGTTATATCTGTTCAAAATTCAGGGCTGCCCTATTTCTTGTGCGCACTTCTTGTGTTATCTCAAAAATCTAATTAGCCCTCCTAGTTATTATCTTGGGACTACAAAATGACTAGTCTTTATATTGTGGAGATAGTGGCAGTGGCACGGTTTTGCAAAAGACAACTGGACAGGGCTGACACCACTTTGTTCACAAAAAGCTGTGTGTTGTCAGCCTATAACAGGACTTTGAAACTGAATGCATTTCTGGCATTTCTTTCCCTGTACTTGCAGGGGCTTTAACCTCTTGACCACGAGGATGTCCCTGGGACGTCCTCTGCTTTGTGCGGTGATATCTGAATGATGCCTGCAGCTACAGGCATTATTCAGATATCGCCGTCTTCAGCCGCCGATTCTGTTCACGATAAGAATGATCAAAGCGGCTTGATCGTTCCTATAGGCAGCGGGAGGGGACGTCCCCACCTCCCGCCGCCATCCGGTGCTTCTCCGGGCTCTCCCGTGCCATCGGGGGCCCGGAGAGCGAATCGGTCGGCGGTGCTGGAAAGCATAGAGATGACTGGTGACCAGATGGTCACCAGTCATCCCTATGACCGTCGGAGGCCCGGGCGCAACGTTATGACGTCACGCCCTGGACCCGGAAGTAAACAAAGCCGCAATCGCGGCTGTCGGCATGTGATCGATGATTTTTTTTTCAACGATTTCATGCTTGTAAGCCTGGAGGAGAGATGTGGGGTCTTATTGACCCCACATCTCTCCATAAAGAGGACCTGTCACACTGATTCCTATTACAAGGGATGTTTACATTCATTGTAATAGGAATAAAAGAGATCATTTTTTTTTTTTTAAAGTGTAACAATAAAAAGAATTAAGTAAAAAAAAAAAAAAAAAAATTCCAAAACGCCCCTGTCCCCATTATCTTGCGAACACACATGCAGGTCCCACCCACATATGTAAACGCCGTTCAAACCCCACATGTGAGGTATCGTTGCGTGCGTTAGAGCGAGAGCAACAATTCTAGCACTAGATCTCCTCTGTAACTCGAAAATAGTAACCTGTAAAAAATGTTAAAGCATCACCTATGGAGATTTTTAAGTACCGAAGTTTGGCACCATTCCATGAGTGTGCGCAATTTTAAAGCGTGACATGTTAGGTATCTATTTACTCTGCGTAACATCATCTTTCACATTATACAAAAAAATTGGGCTAAGTTTACTGTTTTGTTATTTTTTAATTCATGAAACCGTTTTTTTCCCAAAAAAAGGCGTTTGAAAAATGATTGCGCAAATACCGTGCGAGAACAAAAGTTGCAATGACCGCCATTTTATTCCCTAGGGTGTCTGCTTAAAAAAAATGTATAATGTTTGGGGGTTCTGATTAATTTTCTAGGAAACAAAATGTGATTTTTACATGAAGGAGAGAAGTGCCAAAATTGGCTCGGTGGTAAAGTGGTTAAAGGGATAAAATATGGGGAAATATGCACGTATTGCAGAGATGTACTGCATACGTTTATTTTATTTTCCCTGACATACGCATTGATACGTGACAAAGGATCCCCAAAGCACTAAGGGTTAGTTAAAGAGACAATATAGAACAATTGTGGTAGGGAAAGGGGTTAGGTAAATGACTCACTGCCTTCACTCTTCAACCTGTGTGTAAAAATTTCAGCTTTAGCCACTGAGCTATGTTTTTTATGACTGCTTAGGGAAACTGGAAAATTATTCTAATGCTCCACCTGCTTATGATTTGTATAGAACGTCAGCAGCCTGCATTTCTACATCTTTAAATCATTCTGACATAAGGTTTTATTTGAAAATAGATTTTTCCATCATATACCCAGTTTATTTTGTCAGGGTTTGCAACAAGTTTAGAACACAGAAAACAAACTCTCCTGCGCACGAGTGGATTGTCAAGCAACCAATGATCCATGGAAAAAATACCAACAACGGTGCCACCGGCCTTGCTGCCCTTCATGGATGGGGATATTCTAGTAGCAAACAAGAAAAGAAAAGGCGCACCAGCCTAGTGTATTACCGTTAACCAAATTTAATGAAATCAAATATATAATATAAATATATGCCTATGTCGATTAAGCCTATACTGTGATTCTTTCTACCACCATTGTGAGTAGATTTTTTATATAATTTATTTCATTAAATTTGGTTAACGGTAATACACTAGGCTGGTGTGCCTTTTCTTTTCTTGTTTACTTTAACCGTGTAGACTGTAGGAAAGTCCTCACTGCTCGCTGACTCCGTAAGACCCTATCGCTCCTGTTTCTTCCGTCTACCCATTCACGTTGTCATCGGGTACCAGATTTAGACATACCCACCCTCACACCTCGGGCCACCTAAACCTAAGTGAATTAAACCATTTGGAATCTTTCTATAAGAAGTCCTTGGGACCCACCCCTCCTTGATTATTGGACTTTTACCCTGTACCCAGGTTCTCTTGCTTCTGCAACTTTCACTGTATAATGATTGGTCTCCACGTAAATGGAATATATAATGCCATTAATAAAGACTGAAATGAAAAATATGCCTATGTTGTTTTTTAAACCCTGAACACCCTGTTTTACATTAAGATAAAAACCATGAATAAAATTTAATAAAAAAAACACTACTTTGAAATCTCCAGATGCATACAACTGTTTATATATGTAGCGCCTGGTTATTTTCAGAGCCGGTGCTATTTTAAATTTAGGGGGAGTTCAGAGAGGTAGTTGGCTCTGAGCCTGTTATTTGGTTAAAATTGGGGTCTCTGCTCTAGCTTGGCTGTACTGTGTGCTATCCTTTTATCTGGGGACTCCCATCACCCCCGGAAGGCAGGTGGCAGCAGTGGGGTCAAGTGTGTTTGAGTTTCACTCCTCGGCAGCCTATCAGGAGGGTGGGCCACCTAGCTGTGCATGCTGGGGAGGGGTATTTAAGGGGCAGACACCATTAGCTGTGTTCCCACCCTTGAGCTAGGCAGTCATCCCACCACCCCCGTGTGTGGCCCTCCTGGCCAGGGTGTGTGCGTGTTCCTGGCTCCGGGACCACATTGGTCTGGAGCACAGTCATCTGTTTGATGGGTCCAGTGAGTCGACTGGATCTCTAAATTTGCCAGATGGTCCTGGACTGTCCGTTCAATGGGAGGAAGCCTCCTGATGAGGAACCTGTCCGGGGGATACCGAGCACAAGGCTGTTGTTTCAGGAGAGGCCTGTCCATTCGTCAGAGGACAACTTTGGTTCTGAGAGGCTGGACGCAGGTCGCCTATCAGTTGCTGATTTGATCGAAGCTATGTGAAGGAGAACCGGGTGCTGAATCCAGATAAGAGGGATTTTGGACCAAAATTTTCTCCAATCTTCAGGAGGGTCTGTGGCAGAGACTTAATCCTATTCATCTGAGTGACACTCTGGCTGCCAGGCTGGTGAGAAAGGCCTGTTTAGATGCACTATACCCACTCTGGCTAGAGTGGCGAAGTAAAGTTGTCGTAGGAAGCAGGACAGTTTCCATACTCAGTTACACCTGAATTTGCTGTTTCCTATTTCGCTATCCCTTCACCTTTCCACTGTTTATTGTTTTTACCCGGCTGGGTAATAAAAGCACAGAAAATTTTACTTTACTACAGCTCTCATCCAATACCCTAGACGGCAGAGATACAGAGGTAACGTGCCACCCAAAACAAACCAGCAGCTCCTTCGGCGATAGTGCTACATATATAATAAGAAGGTATACAGAATAGAACATATTGAAGGTTTACAGAACAGAACATATTGATATAGATAGAATTAAAGCTTTTTTTTTGTTGAGAGAAGATTACCTGGCTGTAAACTATCTTAGCAATATGTAACAAGTGAAATATTTGCGCTGTAAAGTGTTATACAAATTAATGTGTGTGTGCATATAACCACATACATATACAAGTACAAAAAATGGGTGGGGAAAGTCCAAAAAAGGGGGAGTGACACTAATATACCAGTAAACAATATTGTTGAATAGTCATTAATCGAGGGCACAGTGCTGAAGAGGTCCAGGTACAACAAAATCCAACCATGTAGGGGTGCAGTTCATCAATACTTTATCCAATCAATAACGTTGTGAAGTAAAAAATGTTGAAAAACACAACAATAAAAATAAAATATAAAAATAGAAATAAAAATAAATATAAAAATAAAAATAAAAATAGGAATAAGGGTCAAAGTATTTCAGAAGAAGGAGGCCTTGTATCCAAAAAGGGTGAAAGATAGAGAGTGAGCCGTAACCAAGATCTCATATATGCACCTCTAGTGATCCCAGCAGCTCACCTCTAATCTGGCAAGCTGGATTAAATCAGCCTGATCCTGATGGGTGTGGTCCGTTGAGTGCATCTCCACTGGTTTAAATCAGAAGACATTGCTATCCCTCTCTGTGACGTTATCACACCATTTGGTTTCTACTCCTTTTACTTTTTCATGTAATACACTTTATGGAGACCCTTTTTGGATACAAGGCCTCCTTCTTCTGAAATACTTTGACCCTTATTCCTATTTTTATTTTTATTTTTATTTCTATTTTTATATTTTATTTTTATTGTTGTGTTTTTCAACATTTTTTACTTCACAACGTTATTGATTGGATAAAGTATTGATGAACTGCACCCCTACATGGTTGGATTTTGTTGTACCTGGACCTCTTCAGCACTGTGCCCTCGATTAATGACTATTCAACAATATTGTTTACTGGTATATTAGTGTCACTCCCCCTTTTTTGGACTTTCCCCACCCATTTTTTGTACTTGTATATGTATGTGGTTATATGCACACACACATTAATTTGTATAACACTTTACAGCGCAAATATTTCACTTGTTACAATTATCACTTTTTGTCTATCGAGGTAGACCTCTTTTTTATTTGCAGCAGTATCCCCACTTTTCACTTGTCCCCTCACTCTAGACAGCGCAGGAGTTCACTTCACTTATATCTTAGCAATATGTATTATTGCTTTAAAAAAACCTTTTTCTGTGTAAAATATGTAATTATATACATGATGTATACTGTATGTATTCTGTGAACCAGCTGACTCTAAGCAACGATCTACCTATGTGTCATACCTCAATAGCTGTTAGTTAAGAGCTAAGAGTAAAGCTGACCATACATGGATTGAAATTTGGCCAGTTCAGCAAGGATCGGTGTAATTTCGATCTATATATGGCCACCGTGGTTGAACAGAAGTCAATCTGCCAAATCTGGTTAGTTTCTTTTGTTGAACCCGCTGGTTGAAGGAAGAAACAAACCCACATATGGCCAGCCTTATGGCACAAAACCACTGACAGCTCTTTCTAGTGGTAATCTACAAATCTCTATATTTAGTACAATAGCAAAAATAGAGTAATGTAAGCTCATAAAAATGTAATTAAAATTTGGTGCTTAAAGTACAGGCTGAAGGGTTTTTACCTTTATGCATTCTATGCATTAAGGTAAAAAAACTTTTTGGGTGCAGCTCCCCCAACAGCCCCCCAACTCACCTGAGCCCCATCTCGATCTATCGACATGCACGAGAGCCATGGTTGTACCGGGACTCCCTCTCCTCATCGCCTAAGAAAGCAGCAGGAGCCATTGGCTCCCACTGCTGTCAATCACAGCCAGGGAGCCAATGAGTAGATAATGGGGCGGGGCGGGGCCAACCTGCAGCTCTATGTGTCTTATAGATGCATAGAGCAGGGTGCTCGGGGGCGAGCATGCACCAGTACCCCCATAGCAAGTGGCTTGCTATTGGGGGCACTGGTCTAAAGGAAGGAGCCAGGAGCACTCGCGGGGAGAAAAGGACTGAGGCTGCTCTGTGCCAAACCACTGCACAGAGCAGGTAAGTGTGACATGTTTGCTATTTAAAAAAAAAAAAGCCAAACCTATAATACCACTTTAATGAAAAACACACTACACCTTGCTTAAAGCGGAGTTCCAGCCAAAAATGGAACTTCCGCTTAATCCACTCCTTGCCCCCTTACATGCCACATTTGGCATGTAATTTTTTTTCGGGGGGGGGGGGGAGTGGGGGCTTCAGGAGGCGTGGGACTTGGCGCAGTGGGTGCCCGGCCGTGAAGCCGAAAGCTGTCACGGCCGGGTCCCCACACTTAGAATGAGGACGCCGGCCGGAGAGGGGGGGAGCGAAGCCCCGGCCGGCGCATCTCTGGAACGTGGAGCAGGTGAGTGTATGTTTATTAAAAGCCAGCAGCTACACTTTTTGTAGCTGCTGACTTTTAATAAACATTAAAAATGAGTGGAACACCCCTTTAAACGATACCAGTTATTATTTAAATAATATTTTTAATCATTTAGGTCACCTGGCTCAATTTGTTCAGGTCTGGGTATTCCTAGAAATAATAGATCACAAATAGATCAAACCCCAAACCACTATGAAATCAACCCCGAGAATGGGAAGCATCCTTCTTAGTGCATACCAATTGCAATCCTGCCTGTGTTGTAAGCTGACCCTTGTGTTACTGGGAGACAGGTACAAATCTTTACCTAATCCAACAGAAACACACAAAATCCTTTATAATCTTGTACTATATGGCATAATCCTCCACAGAGATTTATATGCACATATGGGCCCCACTCCTCTTCTTTAATCCCCCATATGAAAAGACAGAACTCTGTGCATGTTAGTCACATGTTTTGTGTGAGAGGTTTCATTAATTCACGATAGAAAGAATAAAGCAATCAGGATTCACTAGGAGAGGTACCTGAGCTAACTACATTGTATCACATTTTTTGCCTGTACATAGAGCTCGATACATTGTATCACATTTTTCACATGTACATAGAGCTCGATACATTGTATCACATTTTTCACATGTACATAGAGCTCGATACATTGTATCACATTTTTTGCCTGTACATAGAGCTCGATACATTGTATCACATTTTTCACCCGTACATAAAAATAACAAAGCTTTAACTAACAGCTAAATGCTGGTGCTAAAATGAAAAATGTTTTATGCAGTTAGGGTACTTTCACACTGGGGATAGCTGCCATAACATCAGTATTTTTAAAAACTTTCAGATAAAAATGGTCTCTGTGGCGGATTCACCACAAGATCACTTTTATCGAGGTGCCCACCCCCCTCCCGCTGCGTCCCGGTCATCTCCACCACTTACCAGAGCTGTTTGTATTGGTGGAGATAATCCGTTCCTTTCCCCTCAGAGGCATGTAGTCGAATGAGGGAATGATGGCCCCCACTCGACTCCATACTAAATTTCACTTCCACCCAATGGTCTTAAAGTGGTTGTATAGTCTTTTTTTGAACTTTTACCTACAGGTAAGCCTATAATAGGGCTTACCTGTAGGTAAAAAGAATATCTCCTAAACCTGTACGGTTTAGGAGATATTCCCCTCGCAATGAGCCACTGACTTCAGCTGCTCATGCGCATCAGGGATTCTCGGCTGAAAGCCCAGCACACGCCGGACCTTGCCAGAAAGAAGTCTCCCGCGCGCATGCACGAGAGTGAAGACATCGCGGCTCCAGCCACTCACAGCGCTGGAGCTGCGATACCCGGAAGACACGCTGAGTCAAAATGTCAGCTGCCTCGGCGTGGACCGGGTGAGATACCGACACCTCGTTCTAAGGAAAGTATTTCATAATGAGCAAGTATAGCTCATTATGCCTTTTGCCTTACAGGTATAGTAAAAAAAAAATTGTCAGCGGGTTTGCTACAGCTTTAACTACTTGCCAACTGGCTCACGCTGATATGCGTCGGCAGAATGGCACGGCTGGGCAGATCAACGTATATATACGTTGCCCTTTAAGAGCGGCATTGTGGAAACGTGCGCGCCGCATGCTCTGTGACTCCGACTGCGGGTCCCACGGACTCGATGTCCGCGGGCATGCCCGCGATCGTGTCACGGTAAGGAAGAAAGGGGTAATGCTTATGTAAACAAGCATTTCCCCATTCTTCCTACTGACAGGACGTGATCACTAGGTCACACACAGCCCATCCCCCCTACAGTTAAAACACATCCCTAGGTACACTTAACCCCTTCAGCACCACCTAGTGGTTAATCACTTCACTGCCAGTGTCATTTACACAGTAATCAGTGCCTTTTTTATAGCACTGATTGCTGTAAAAATGACAATGGTCCCAAAAATGCAGATCACCGCCATAACTAGTAAAAAAATAAAAAAAAATAAAAATGCCATAATTCTATCCCCTATTTTGTAGACGCTATAACTTTTGCGCAAACCAATCAATATAGGCTTATTGTGATTTTTTTTACCAAAAATATCTAGAAGAATTCGTATCAGCCTAAACTGAGGAAAGACATTTTTTTATATACCGTATTTATCTGCCTATAGCGCGCACCGGTGTATAGCACACACCCATACTCTAGAAGAGAAATTCCTGAAAAAAAAAAGAATTACTTACAGTTTGTCGGTGTCTTGCCCGGCGTCCATCGGCGGCCTTGTCCGGTCTAGCGTCCGTCTGCAGCCTCGGTGGTGTCCTCCCCGCTTCTCCCGCGCTGTCTCTGAGCTCTCCCGCGCTGTCTCTGAGCGCCGCCGCCGACCTATACCGAGCGCAGTACACTCGGGTACACTCGGCTATGCTCGGCCACGCTCAGGTCCTCTCGCATAAAGGCTAGGAGGTGGCACAGGGCGTGACCACGAGCGTTGCCGAGCGTGGCCGAGCATAGCCGAGTGTACTGCATGTCGGCGGCGGCGCTCAGAGACAGCGGATCGGCGTATAACCCATGATTTTCCCCTGATTTTAAGGGGAAAAAAGTGCGCGTTATACGCCGATAAATACGGTATATTTTTATACTTTGGGGGTCTGTGACCCCTCAAAGCTCCATGTCCCCATGTTGATGGGGACAAGGGCCTCATCCCCACAACCCTTTCCCGGTGGTTGTGGAGGTCTGCGGGCGGGGGGCTTATCGGAATCAGAATTTAACAAAGGGGACCCCCAGATCCCGCCCCCCTATGTGAATTGGTAATGGGGTACATTGTACCTCTACCATTTCACTAAGGAAGTGTAAAGATTGTAAAAAAAAAAACACACACCGCGGAGAAAGTCCTTTATTAAAAAAATAGATAAATCCAGCGGTGGTAATCCACTCTCGGTCTCAGCTCCAATGCTGTCGGTATCCTCCGATGGGTTATCTCCTCTCCGCCGGGGTCCAGCGCTGAGAAGATCTCTTCATCCAGGTCCAGGATCCAGCGCACGCATTGCCGCCTGTCTCCACCGGAGAAGGCCAGGCGAATGACGCGGCTTCAGCCAGTGACAGCTCCTTTGTAGATGAGGGCGCGGCCACCCTCTGACGCAAGGGAGAGCCCAGGCTTCCCCAGTGACGTGACGGGTGCATCAGAGGGGGTGGGGTCACGTGACGGGTGGCCCCTGCCCTGACTACATAACAGCTGCCACTGGCTGAAGCCGCGTCATTCGCCAGACTGTCTCCAGTAGAGACAGGCGGCGATGCGTGCGCTGGATCCCGGACCTGGATGAAGAGATCTTCTCATCGATGGACCCCGGCGGAGAGGAGATCACCCGTCGCAGGATACCGACAGCGTTGGAGCAGAGACTGAGTGTGGATTACCACCGCTGGATTATTTTTTTTTTTTAATAAAGGACTTTCTCCACGGTGTGTGTTTTTTTTTTTACAATTCTTTACACTTCCTTAGTAAAATGGTAGAGGTATAATGTACCCCATTACCAATTCACATAGGGGGGCGGGATTTGGGGGGTCCCCTTTGTTAAAGGGGTCTTCCAGATTCCGTTAAGCCCCCTGCCCACAGACCCCCACAACCACCGGGCAAGGGTTGTGGGGATGAGGCCCTTGTCCCCATCAACATGGGGACATGGTGCTTTGAGGGGTCACAGACCCCCAAAGCATCCTCCCAATGTTGAGGGCATGTGGCCTGGTACGGTTCAGGAGGGGGGCCACTCTCTCGTCCCCCCTCTTTTCCTGCGGCCCGCCAGGTTGCCTGCTCGGATAAGGTGTCTGGTGTGGATTTTTGGGGGAACTTCACAACATTTTTTTTTATTTGGCGTGGAGTTCCCCTAAAATCCATACCAGACCTGAAGGGTCTGGAATTGATATTTGGGGGGAACCCCACGTCATTTTTTTTTAAATTTGACGGCGGGGTTCCCCTTAATATCCATACCAGACCTGAAGAACCTGGTAATTGAATTTGGAGGGACCCCCACGCTTTTTTTTTTATCAATTACTTTTCTCTGAATTGCCGGGAGCCGACAATTCATTATAGCCGCGAGTGATTTTAAATGACTTTTTTTCCTTCAGAAATTACACTTTGTGCAGGGACAGTTCTAAGCACGGGAAACAAGCGTTACTTCACATGCATACTATACACCGCCCCAAGTACGAAATTTAAAGGAATATTTCACTTTTATTGTTTCACTTTAAGCATTATTAAATTCACTGCTCCTGAAAAAACGTCAGTTTTTAAAACTTTTTTGCATTGATACATGTCCCCTGGGGCAGGACCCAGGTCCCCAAACACTTTTTAGGACAATAACTTGCATATTAACCTTTAAAATGAGCACTTTAGATTTCAAATGTTCGAGTCCCATAGACTTTGATGGGGGTTCTAAAGTTCACACAAACTTTTGGTCTGTTCGCAGGTTCTGGTGCGATTTAAACGGGGGGGGGGGGGGGGGTGTTCGGCTCATCCCTACTCACTAAATGTTCTCTTAGATGACAATTTCTGCAAAGAATTTCAAAGTTAACACACCAGGATAAAGGTCTGTGTCGACAGTCTTTGGGCTTGTGCCAGTCTGACATCAGCTTGAGTTACCTTTGCGACCATTCAAAATGTATTGACAGGTTCATTAGGCCTGCAGTTGACCTCATTTGTTTGACCATCAGGCAGGTTTTGCATTCCCATAGACTAGTATAAAAATGTGTAAGTATCCTTATTTTCAGTTATTTTTAGCTAAATTTAATGAAATATGAAAATTATAGTCACATGGCTGCAAATAGAGTGCCTCATTACCCATACACACACAACCCAAAAATCGTAAGAATAATGACGCTTTGAAGCAATCGTATTATAATCTGATCCTTAGTACACAGCATGAAAATGTTTCCCTTGTACAATACCAAATTTTAATTGAATGAATACAGTTGTTGTCCAAAAATACATTTTGATACTTTTGATTGATATCTATCAGGGGAAGGGGGAGGTTTAAATTGACACTGTCTACCATTAATTATGGGATTTTTTTTAAAGGGGTGGGTGTTGCTGATAAAGTTATTTATTTATTTTGGGGAGGGGGGGTAAATAACACTGACCACCAATGATTGATTTTTTTTTTTTTTAAATATTGGCATTAATATTGAAAATATGACTGATCATGCCAAAACAATGATTTTATTTAAGGATAGCAATCACTTGAAGCCATTTATTATCACATACTTTTTTTGGATCCTTTTTAAATCATAATGATAAGAGAAATCACCCAAATGGCCCTGAAAAAAGCTTGAATTTTACAAACCCTGGAATGTTTGGCCTTGGTACAGACACAAATGTTAAAATGTCAAATAAAGGGTAATTTCCCACATTTGTGGCTTTTTTTTAAAATCACAATTAGTGTCTGTGTATAAATAGCCAATGAGTTTGTTATCTCTCACATGGATGCACTAAGCAGATATTAAACCATGAGGAGGTAGAAAAGAACAGTCAAAAGACCTGCGTTACAAGGTAATGAAACTTTACAAAGATGGAAGAGGATATACCTGACCTTGGCTTGATATCAAGAGATCCCCAAATTTTCCACTTCTTATTAAGTGATTGAACAGTAGTGGCATATTCGAGGCTTTGGATATCTGTTTATATTCTTTTCCATCTTTGTAAAGTTTCATTACCTTGTTACGCAGGTCTATAGAACTGTTCTTTTCAACCTCCTCATGGCTCAGTGTCTAGCCTGCTTAGTGCACCCATTTGAGAGCTAACAAACTCATTGACTTTATACAGACACTAATTGTGATTTAAAAGGCCACAAATGTGGGAAATTAGCCTTTAATTTACATTGTGTGTGGCTCATTCTGTGTCTGTACCAAGGCCAAAAATTCCAGGGTTTGTAAAAATGTTATTCAATATTAATGCCAAAATATCACAATTTCTGCCAGGGTTTGCAAACTTTTGAGCTTAACTGTAGTGAAGAAAACCCACAGGCGATTAAATACCACCATAAGAGATCTTTATATGTCTCAAACAATGATTTAAAATGTATTTGGATAGAGTGTTGCATGTTCGAGTAATAGTCAGCGAAACAATCATAGCACTGAAAACTGAAAAAATGCCTTGTGATGAAGTGCTATCTACTAGTTCGTATTCAAGTGGTAATGCTCACACTAAACGGCTGATCTATCTGAGATTGTAATATTGCTTAGACTGACCCCTTTAAATTACAAAAGCCACCAGCTTCATAAACCTACCAGGGTCTCCGGTAGCAAGAACTCTGTACCTGAGGTGTCATCTCTGCCTACCTGCCATGGCATTATGAGTGGGTCTAACTCTCCTCAACCTATGACCTTGGCACAGATCTTTTCTTTAGGTCCTTGAAATTCATGACAGAAGCTAAAAAGTTGGCACTCTTAACTTGAAGCGCTAGGACTTGTGTTTAGAACCAGTCCAGTCAGAAAACACAGGTTTCCTTTGACGCCAGAAGTTTCATTAACTTCCTCACAAAATGTCCACTTGTGTTATTATTAGAGATATTAAAGTGTGAGCTTCTATGAGGGAAGTGGACTGTTACGAATGGTTCTATGTGAACTGCTGTGCAATATGTTGGCACTCTATAAATACAGTAAATAATTAAAGGGGGTGCATGACAGAACGCAGCCCACCCAAAGTAGAGTTATCATTCAGTGACCAATACAGGAAATCTAGTAAGATTTATATTCCACAAACTGTGCTCACTGCGACTTTGTGTCCCCTCTCCAGCTTGCCTTGGCTCTTCTCACAGTTTATTTATAACTAACTTCCACAACTGTTTGTTTAAAACACATTTATATTGGAAGTTCCTGTTTGTCATTTTTCTTATTATCCTTCCTGCACCTTTTACCGACTACTCCCCTCCACAAGATGCTAGAGCCCTTCGCTTTGTTTGTTATGAAGCCCTGTGTGGGATCCAGCTTGAGAGGCACAGGTCACAAAGACCGAAATAATCTTAGAAGCGCTGTAGATTTACATCTTCCTTCTGTCACAGGCAGGAAAAGACACAGATGCAGCTCACAAACGGACTACACCCACCAAAGCAAAATAGATGGGAAGCACTGTTATCCTCTTGTAATAAAACTCTACAGTATTTTTTTTAGGCTGACTCCACGCAAAATTAAAGCTGATCTTCTGTACTTTCACACCGAGGCGCTTTTCAGGTGTTTTAGCGCTAAAAATAGCCCCTGAAAAGCGCCTCCCATGCCTCCCCAGTGTGAAAGCCGAAGTGCTTTTACACTGGGGTGGTGCGCTTGCAGGACGGGAAAAAAAGTCCTACAAGAAGCTTCTTTGGGGCAGTGCAACACGGGTGCTTTTAACCCTTTCTTTGGCCGCTAGTCGGGGTTCAAAGCACCCAACTAGCATCCTAAAAGCGCCGCTATACTAGCGGTAAAGTGCCACTAGTTTACAGCTAACGCTGGCACCACCACAGTGTGAAAGTAGCCTAACACAGCGATTGTCAGCTCATCAGGTGTGAGATTTAGGCCTCGTACACACGACCGAGTTTCTCGGCAAAAACCAGCAAGAAACTTACTGGGAGATATTTTTTTTCCCGAGGAAACCGGTCGTGTGTACATTTTCGTCGAGGAAACTGTCGAGAAACTCGACGAGCCAAAAAGAAAGCATGTTCTCTATTTCCTTGACGGGAATGGAGAAAATTGGCTTGTCGAGTTTCTCGACGGCTTCACAAGGAACTCGACGAGCAAAACAATGTGTTTCGCCCGTCGAGTTTCTCGGTCGTGTGTACGAGGCCTGACATACAGGCGGTCTGAGAAAAGCTCACCAAAACCTATTTACATTAAAATCAATAAAGGCTTTCACACAGGGGCAGTGCGCTGGCAGGGCAGTGAAAAAACGCCCCTCTACTTTGAAATGAATGGAAAGCTATTCAAAAGCGCCTGAAAAGCTCTTCAAAAGCGCTCAGTGTTTTACTGGCAGTTTAGAAGTGCCTCAGAGTGAAAGGGGCCTTACAAACATCCAACCTACATACGACTCCTACTTACAAACGGAGGGAGACAACAGGAAGTGAGAGGAAATCTACCCCAAGGAAGGGAATTTCCCTCCTGTCAGGCCCCGTACACACGTCCGAGAAACTCGACGAGCAAAACACATCGTTTAGCTCTTCGAGTTCCTTGTGAAGCCGCCGAGGATCTCGGCGAGCCAAGTTTCCCCGTTGACTAACGAGGAAATAGAGAACATGTTCTCTATTTGTCCCGACGAGATCCTCGTCGGTTTCCTCAGCCGAAAGTGTACACACGGCCGGGTTTCTCGGCAGAATACGGCTCCGATCGAGTTTCTGGCTGAATTCTGCTGAGAAACTCGGTCGTGTGTACGGGGCCTCAGGCTACTTTCACATTGAGGGGCTTTGTAGTCGATATAGCGCTAAAAATAGTGCCTGCAACTGTAGTTTTAACTGTAGTGCAAAGCATTGCTAAAATAAACACATTTGCACAACTAAAATATGGGGTTGATTTTCTAAAGGCAAATAGACTGTGCACTTTGCAAGTACAGTTGCACTCTACAAGGGAAGTTGCTACAGAGCTTAGTAAATGAGGAGATGCTCTGCTGACTTCCATCATCCAATAATGTGCAAGCAAAAATGCTGTTTTCTTTTTCCTTGCATGTGATTGGATATTTATTGTAACATGAAGCTTTACCTTATTTACTAAGCTCCAGAGCAACTGCACTTTCAGATTGCAACTGCACCTGTAATTTGCACAGTGTGGGCTTTATCTACTAAAGGAAAATTCACTTTGCACTACAAGTGCATTTGGAAGTTGCAGTGGATGTAGATCGGAGGGGGACATGCAAGGAAAATAAAAAACAGAATTTTTGCTTGCACATGATTGGATGGTAGAAATCAGCAGAGCATCCCCTCACTTCAGATCTTCCCCTCAGATCTACAGCGACTGCGCTTTCAAGTGCATTTCCAAGTACTCTTGCAGTGCACTTGTAGTGCAAAGTGAATTTGCTTTTAGTAAATCAACCCCTATATTTGTCCATAGTAAAGCAACCTGTTTGATTGAAGCTTCCAGTAAACAGCAAGTGTCAGTGGCATATGCACAAAGGGAGAAGCAGTAAAAGCTGCAAGCAGGCCCCTAGACCGTGGATGCCCTGCCCTGGGCTAAACAAAATGGTTGCATATAATTTGCTTACTAAACCAATGGAATAGTGCTGTTTTGTCTAGAACAGGCTTTCATTCTCACATGCCTATATTGTATAAGAAATTTGTGATTGTGGTTTGCTAACAAAGAAGTGTTGTAGGGCTCCAGTTTGCATCAAGACCCAGAGTTTACATGGGTTAGTAGATCAAAATGTCAAATGCTTTAGGGCCTTCCCTACAAGGGGCACTTCATGTCCTAACTGAATTCTGGCAGATCTCTGACCTGCATTTGAACTGGCATAAAATCACTGTTATTTCCAGAAGACTCAACCGCCAAAGATCTTGTGACAGATGGCATGCAGTTACAATGGGTTGACACCTTCACGTACCTTGGTATTATAGTAACAGATAATGCTAAAGACTATGGGCTAGATTCAGGTAGGGGCGCGCATTGTTACGGCGGCACAGCGTATCGTATTTATGCTACGCCGCTGTAAGTTAGAGAGGCAAGTGCTGTATTCACAAAGAAAAAGGAAAATGTGAATCTGCGCTACAGGATATTTTCAAATTGATAATGAGGATCTCAGGTAGTAGTATATAGTATAATTAGTGTGAGTGGCTGCCCCTGCAAAAATCCCCACAAAAATGGAGAAAGGTATGAGAAAATAATAATAAAAAGCAGGTGGTGGCGCCAACCTAAAGTGTAGGATATAGACTGATGTCAATTAATAATTAATATTGTATAAGTGATATAATAAAACAGAAAACCAAAAACCAAAAAAATATTACGTGGTGATCAAAAAACCAAAAAACAAATAAAATCAAATCAAAGTTGCGTGGTGATCCAAAAACCAAAAATAAATAAAATCAAATCAAAAAAGTGTTCCAGTGCTAAAATCTCATTCCTTCTCTGCTTCATGCAAAAGTTGAGTGAATCAGTAAAAATATATATAGTGCAAAGTGCTTTCAACAAACAGTATTCATACTGTAAGTAAACAGTCTTTATGCAGAAAAAGTCCCATGCAATAAAATGATTGAAACAATTACAAAGTGCTGTGTGCTTCTTCCACGTGAAAACAACGTAAATGTAAATCTTCTGTGCAAAAAAACGTGCTCTCTCCCTGTGGTCCCGCACTCACCAGATACTTGAACCCCTGCAGGGGTAACAGGCGTTCCCAGTATAATATACTGACAAATCCCTGGATCTAAAACTCCACCGCTCAGAAGAGGAGACAAATAGATTGCCCAATAGTGTGATACCGTTTTTAAATGATCAACAATTTTTTTTTTTTTTATTCACATTGAACAGGGTACTCACATTTAGTAGACAAGTTAAAACACATAAAGCATAAAAACGTGTGCTGTAGCTTAGAGTAGCGTCTGCTCTACCGGTTTCGTCGATCTGACGTCATCTGGAGCGCGCCTCTAAGCCCCCAGCACTTCCTTATTTATATAGGACGTTTATGTCTGAAACGTCCGCCATGTTGTGGTTTTTGAGGACAGGAGTCCAGCCACTAGAGGTCCTATAGTATAAAAAACACGTCCGCCATGTTGTAGATTATGGCAGACAGAAGACCAAAAACCTAGAGTTCCTATGAGGGCTAAATCCACTCTAGAATACATCCACCATGTTGTGGTTTATGAAGACCGAAGTCCTGTGTTTAAAGTTACTCTATGTATTTACGAGTTTATATTAGTTTAAAAAACGAGTTATATTAAAAATGTAAAAAACGTCTGTCGTATTTTGGCTTTTTGGAGACCGGAGTCCTGTTTTGAGATTACTCTATGTATTAAAACAACAGAGTGAATAGCAATGAATCTCCCTGTTATAGTTGAAGTACTTTGCGATTGTAAACAGAACGGCAATATGGTGCAATATTCAAGACATAAAGGCATGTGTCTTTCAGACATAAAGTGCTACAATAGAAATTACATAATTCTATAGGTCATTGCTGTTAGACCATAAACAAGAAAAATATATATAAATTGGGGCTATAAAAGGATTATTATATAGGTCATTGCAATTGGACCATAAAAATGTAATTTTAAAAAAAAATGTAATTTTAAAAAACATGTGATGTCTATAAAATAAGAGAATATGATATCTTTAATAATAAAATATGAATATATATGTGTATGAGGAGGCTGTGAAAAGTGATAAATAGTAGTAAAAATGTAATGAAAGTATAAATAAAAATATAAATATATAGTAAAAAATGGCAATTATTGTAATGTGTCAGCTCACATTATTAATGATATTAAATGTTAAAAATTAGTTAAAAAGCAGTTCAAATCTACGTCAATGTTCATGCCTGCCGGCTGGAGGGTATCTAATGTATAGATCCATCGGGTTTCATTTTGGGATACTTTTTTAGTTTTATCTTCACCTCTCCAGTGTTCTTTTATCTTATCTATCCCATAGAAAATCATACATCCAGGGTCTTTGTTGTGATAATCCCTGAAGTGCCTAGACACACTATGTTTGTGGAAACCCTTTTTTATATTGGCAATATGCTCTCTTATTCTAACATGTAGTTCTCTTGTTGTTCTGCCCACATATTGTTTGTGGCAGGGGCATTCTAAAACATACGTCACATGTGTGCTACTACATGTAATGAGTTCTCTTATTTTGTGTAAGGATCCATTTGTTGTTGAGGAGAACTCTGTTTTTTTCTTGTTAGTTTTTTTACTAACACGACATGGTAAACATTTTCCACATTTGTGGAAACCTTTCAGGTTCTTGAAAATTTGAATTTGTTTAGGAGGGTCTATTGCATTGTGGACTAATCTATTTCTGAGGTTGGGAGCTCTTCGGTATATGAAACTCGGTTTGTTTGGTAACAGATTTTTTAGACTTTTATCAGATTGTAGAATAGGCCAGTGTTGTTTAAAAATTCTTTCAATGTCCTTATGTTGTATATTATAACCTGTTAGGAACGCTGTATCCATAAATTTCTTCTTTTTCTTGTTGTGTGTACCTTTTATAATGTTGTCTCTATTCATTCTCATGACTTTTGTTTTTAAATTTTCCAGCTCTTTTCTTTTGTAGCCTTTTTCAACAAATTTATTAATAATTTGTGTCGCCTGTGCTTCAAAGTCAACACTATTACTACAGTTTCTGAACAGCCTCATAAGTTGTCCCTTAGGGATATTTTGAATCCATTGCTTGTGATGGCAACTGTTTACAGGAATGTAACTATTCCTGTCAGTTTTCTTAAAGAAAGTTCTAGTGTGAATCCTGTTGTCCACTTTAAATAACTGTAAGTCTAAATAATCTATAGATTCTTTATTCCAGGTCCCCGAAAACGTGATGCCGTAAATGTTGTTGTTGATTTCGTCAAAAAACATCTGTAATTCTATTTCCGTGCCTCCCCATACAATCAGAATATCGTCTATGTATCTTCTGTAAAATTTCAATGGTGGTCTCATTACTCCTTGTATTTGTTCCGCTTCCCAGTGATTCAGAAAAATATTAGCTACACTGGGGGCGTACTTAGCCCCCATTGCCACCCCTTTTGTTTGGACATAGTATTGTCCCTTATTCCAAAAATAATTGTGGCTCATAGCTAAAGTTAGACCCTCCAAAATGTAATTTATTTGTTCCTGCTTTAGTTTGGAATCTCTATGTAAAGCCCATTTTACTCCTTCAATACCATCTTCTTGTACTATATTGGTGTACAAAGAATTCACATCTATGGTGACTAAGAGGTCAGTAGGTTCTATTACCATATCATTGAGTTCTATTATAAGCTGCCTGCTGTCCTTGAGGTACGATGGTCCTTCTTTTACTAGCGGTTGTAGATACCCATCAATGTATGCCCCAAGTCTTGAAAAAAGCGAATCAATACCGCTTATAATTGGCCTCCCTGGAGGATGAACTTCATCTTTATGTACTTTTGGAACATAATAAATAATGGGTGTTTTTGCTGTTTTTGGAGTTAAATATTTTGCCTCTTTCTTTGTGAGGATGCCCATTTTTTTGCCTTTTTCTATGAAAGTGATCAGTTTCTTATTATATTCTTTCTTTGGATTTGTCTTCAATTTCTTATAAGTGTTAGGGATGGTTAATAATTTGTTCATTTCTTCTTCATAATCTTTTTTCTTAAGTATAACCAATCCTCCCCCTTTGTCCGCAGGACGAATAATAATATCTTTCTTCTTTTCAAGCTCCTTAATAGTTTTCCATATTCTGTTACGTTTTGATTTATTCACTCTTAGATTTCTTATATCTTCTTCAACCATTTTTCTAAAAACTGTCAGACTTTCATTTTGTTGACTCTTAGGATTAAAAGTTGAATTATTTCTCAAGTTGGAATGCTGATATTGTGTTGTATTATCCATTTGTTTTGGTGTTTTGTTTGCAAAGAATTTTTTTATATTCAATTTGCGCACAAATTTATGTAAATCTATGTATGCTTCAAACTTATCCAATTCTTTATCCGGTGCATACTTTAATCCTAAATCTAAAACTTTCATCTCTTCTTCCGTAAAAACTTCATTGCTTAAATTAAAAATGCCTCCTCCTAGTATTCTCTCCTTCTTTTTCTTGTGCCCCCCTCGTTTGCCTCGTTTGCGTATCCTCTGTCCCATCCTTGTGGTCTGTAAGTCTGGTCTCTCCTCTCTTCCCACTCGTTGTCTTCTTGGTCCCAGTATTCCCCTCTCGGGTGTCTGTATGTTCTCTGGCCCCATCCTTGGCCCCATCCTTGTTGTTCTCCGTATGGGCCTCTCCTCTGTGGGTGCCTGAAGGGTTGTCTCCATCCTTGTGACCTGTAAGGTCGGTTGTCTTCTCTCATGACGGGTGGTCTGCCTCTGTATCTCCACAAGAAAAAGAAGGAGAGAATACTAGGAGGAGGCATTTTTAATTTAAGCAATGAAGTTTTTACGGAAGAAGAGATGAAAGTTTTAGATTTAGGATTAAAGTATGCACCGGATAAAGAATTGGATAAGTTTGAAGCATACATAGATTTACATAGATTTACATAAATTTGTGCGCAAATTGAATATAAAAAAATTCTTTGCAAACAAAACACCAAAACAAATGGATAATACAACACAATATCAGCATTCCAACTTGAGAAATAATTCAACTTTTAATCCTAAGAGTCAACAAAATGAAAGTCTGACAGTTTTTAGAAAAATGGTTGAAGAAGATATAAGAAATCTAAGAGTGAATAAATCAAAACGTAACAGAATATGGAAAACTATTAAGGAGCTTGAAAAGAAGAAAGATATTATTATTCGTCCTGCGGACAAAGGGGGAGGATTGGTTATACTTAAGAAAAAAGATTATGAAGAAGAAATGAACAAATTATTAACCATCCCTAACACTTATAAGAAATTGAAGACAAATCCAAAGAAAGAATATAATAAGAAACTGATCACTTTCATAGAAAAAGGCAAAAAAATGGGCATCCTCACAAAGAAAGAGGCAAAATATTTAACTCCAAAAACAGCAAAAACACCCATTATTTATTATGTTCCAAAAGTACATAAAGATGAAGTTCATCCTCCAGGGAGGCCAATTATAAGCGGTATTGATTCGCTTTTTTCAAGACTTGGGGCATACATTGATGGGTATCTACAACCGCTAGTAAAAGAAGGACCATCGTACCTCAAGGACAGCAGGCAGCTTATAATAGAACTCAATGATATGGTAATAGAACCTACTGACCTCTTAGTCACCATAGATGTGAATTCTTTGTACACCAATATAGTACAAGAAGATGGTATTGAAGGAGTAAAATGGGCTTTACATAGAGATTCCAAACTAAAGCAGGAACAAATAAATTACATTTTGGAGGGTCTAACTTTAGCTATGAGCCACAATTATTTTTGGAATAAGGGACAATACTATGTCCAAACAAAAGGGGTGGCAATGGGGGCTAAGTACGCCCCCAGTGTAGCTAATATTTTTCTGAATCACTGGGAAGCGGAACAAATACAAGGAGTAATGAGACCACCATTGAAATTTTACAGAAGATACATAGACGATATTCTGATTGTATGGGGAGGCACGGAAATAGAATTACAGATGTTTTTTGACGAAATCAACAACAACATTTACGGCATCACGTTTTCGGGGACCTGGAATAAAGAATCTATAGATTATTTAGACTTACAGTTATTTAAAGTGGACAACAGGATTCACACTAGAACTTTCTTTAAGAAAACTGACAGGAATAGTTACATTCCTGTAAACAGTTGCCATCACAAGCAATGGATTCAAAATATCCCTAAGGGACAACTTATGAGGCTGTTCAGAAACTGTAGTAATAGTGTTGACTTTGAAGCACAGGCGACACAAATTATTAATAAATTTGTTGAAAAAGGCTACAAAAGAAAAGAGCTGGAAATTTTAAAAACAAAAGTCATGAGAATGAATAGAGACAACATTATAAAAGGTACACACAACAAGAAAAAGAAGAAATTTATGGATACAGCGTTCCTAACAGGTTATAATATACAACATAAGGACATTGAAAGAATTTTTAAACAACACTGGCCTATTCTACAATCTGATAAAAGTCTAAAAAATCTGTTACCAAACAAACCGAGTTTCATATACCGAAGAGCTCCCAACCTCAGAAATAGATTAGTCCACAATGCAATAGACCCTCCTAAACAAATTCAAATTTTCAAGAACCTGAAAGGTTTCCACAAATGTGGAAAATGTTTACCATGTCGTGTTAGTAAAAAAACTAACAAGAAAAAAACAGAGTTCTCCTCAACAACAAATGGATCCTTACACAAAATAAGAGAACTCATTACATGTAGTAGCACACATGTGACGTATGTTTTAGAATGCCCCTGCCACAAACAATATGTGGGCAGAACAACAAGAGAACTACATGTTAGAATAAGAGAGCATATTGCCAATATAAAAAAGGGTTTCCACAAACATAGTGTGTCTAGGCACTTCAGGGATTATCACAACAAAGACCCTGGATGTATGATTTTCTATGGGATAGATAAGATAAAAGAACACTGGAGAGGTGAAGATAAAACTAAAAAAGTATCCCAAAATGAAACCCGATGGATCTATACATTAGATACCCTCCAGCCGGCAGGCATGAACATTGACGTAGATTTGAACTGCTTTTTAACTAATTTTTAACATTTAATATCATTAATAATGTGAGCTGACACATTACAATAATTGCCATTTTTTACTATATATTTATATTTTTATTTATACTTTCATTACATTTTTACTACTATTTATCACTTTTCACAGCCTCCTCATACACATATATATTCATATTTTATTATTAAAGATATCATATTCTCTTATTTTATAGACATCACATGTTTTTTAAAATTACATTTTTTTTTAAAATTACATTTTTATGGTCCAATTGCAATGACCTATATAATAATCCTTTTATAGCCCCAATTTATATATATTTTTCTTGTTTATGGTCTAACAGCAATGACCTATAGAATTATGTAATTTCTATTGTAGCACTTTATGTCTGAAAGACACATGCCTTTATGTCTTGAATATTGCACCATATTGCCGTTCTGTTTACAATCGCAAAGTACTTCAACTATAACAGGGAGATTCATTGCTATTCACTCTGTTGTTTTAATACATAGAGTAATCTCAAAACAGGACTCCGGTCTCCAAAAAGCCAAAATACGACAGACGTTTTTTACATTTTTAATATAACTCGTTTTTTAAACTAATATAAACTCGTAAATACATAGAGTAACTTTAAACACAGGACTTCGGTCTTCATAAACCACAACATGGTGGATGTATTCTAGAGTGGATTTAGCCCTCATAGGAACTCTAGGTTTTTGGTCTTCTGTCTGCCATAATCTACAACATGGCGGACGTGTTTTTTATACTATAGGACCTCTAGTGGCTGGACTCCTGTCCTCAAAAACCACAACATGGCGGACGTTTCAGACATAAACGTCCTATATAAATAAGGAAGTGCTGGGGGCTTAGAGGCGCGCTCCAGATGACGTCAGATCGACGAAACCGGTAGAGCAGACGCTACTCTAAGCTACAGCACACGTTTTTATGCTTTATGTGTTTTAACTTGTCTACTAAATGTGAGTACCCTGTTCAATGTGAATAAAAAATTGTTGATCATTTAAAAACGGTATCACACTATTGGGCAATCTATTTGTCTCCTCTTCTGAGCGGTGGAGTTTTAGATCCAGGGATTTGTCAGTATATTATACTGGGAACGCCTGTTACCCCTGCAGGGGTTCAAGTATCTGGTGAGTGCGGGACCACAGGGAGAGAGCACGTTTTTTTGCACAGAAGATTTACATTTACGTTGTTTTCACGTGGAAGAAGCACACAGCACTTTGTAATTGTTTCAATCATTTTATTGCATGGGACTTTTTCTGCATAAAGACTGTTTACTTACAGTATGAATACTGTTTGTTGAAAGCACTTTGCACTATATATATTTTTACTGATTCACTCAACTTTTGCATGAAGCAGAGAAGGAATGAGATTTTAGCACTGGAACACTTTTTTGATTTGATTTTATTTATTTTTGGTTTTTGGATCACCACGCAACTTTGATTTGATTTTATTTGTTTTTTGGTTTTTTGATCACCACGTAATATTTTTTTGGTTTTTGGTTTTCTGTTTTATTATATCACTTATACAATATTAATTATTAATTGACATCAGTCTATATCCTACACTTTAGGTTGGCGCCACCACCTGCTTTGTATTCACAAAGCACTTGCCTTCTAAGTTACGGCGGCGTAGCGTAAATGGGGCCGGCGTAAGCGCGTGTAATTCAATGTGGATGAGGGGGCGTGTTTTATGTTAATTCTTGGTGACCCGACGTGATTGACGTTTTTCCCGAACGGCGCATGCGCCGTCCGTGGAATTTCCCAGTGTGCATTGCTCCAAAGTACGCCGCAAGGAAGTCATTGGTTTTGACGTGAACGTAAATTACGTCCAGCCCTATTCGCGAACGACTTACGCAAACAACGTAAAAAATTAAAAATTCGATGCGGCAACGACGTCCATACTTAACATTGCGTACGCCTCATAATAGCAGGAGCAACCTTACGCCGAAAAAGCCTAACGTAAACGACGTAAAAAAATAGCGCCGGGCGTACGTAAATTTGTGAATCGGCGTATCTAGGTCATTTGCATATTCTACGCCCAAAACAACGGAAGCGCCACCTAGCGGCCAGCGTAAATATGCACCCTAAGATACGATGGTGTAAGAGACTTACGCCAGTCGCATCTTAGGCTAATGTCGGTGTATCTTGCTTTCTGAATACAGAAAGAAGATACGCCGGCGCAGCTTTGAATTTACGCGGCGTATCTATAGATACGCCGGCGTAAATCAATGCTGAATCTAGCCCTTAGTTGCATTGGATTTATTACCTGTTGTGCAGGAGGTCAGGACAAAGCTGAAGGCACAGAGAAACCTGCACATTTCTAAGATGAAACTCCCACCTAAGTTCACCTACTTCTTCTACAATTCTCCTGCTTGGATCCCAAAATACTTCTTTAGGAAACTTATCAAAATTGCTAGCCTATTTTCTGTGAGGTACTCAGGCATGATATAAATTCAACACAGTTACAAGACCAACCTTACAGGGCGGTCAGAACATGTCAGACTTCTATTAGTATTTCTTAGGCCCCGTACACACGGCCGAGGAACTCGACGTGCCAAACACATCGAGTTCCTCGGCCAGTTCAGTCCTGGAGCCGCCGAGGACCTCGGCGGGCCGAGTTCTCCCATAGAACAACGAGGAAATAGAGAACATGTTCTCTATTTCCTCGCCGAGGTCCTCGTCGGCTTCCTCGGCCGAAAGTGTACACACGGCCGGGTTTCTCAGCAGAATTTAGACAGAAACTCGGTCGGAAGCTGAATTCTGCAGAGGAAACTGGTCGTGTGTACGGGGCCTGAGTCACTCAGTTGGTCACGGCACACATGCTTGATCCACATACTAGCAACCACTTTCAATGTTGGAGGCTGCCATTCTTAAAGGGGTTGTAAAGGTTTTTTTTCTTTTTCTAAATAGGTTCCTTTAACCCATGGGTGCCCAACCAGTGGCCCGGGGGCCACATGTGGCCCGTGGAGTCCTCTGATGTGGCCCACGACCTCCTGCTCTGGGATGGCAGGTTGGCAAGCCCCTATCACGGATTGCCGACCCGCCATCCCAGAGCAGCAGTTTTGTGAATGAAGCCGCTGGTAGAGGAAACAATCACTGAGCCATAGAATTCTGTTATTACCTGAAGGTTTGTTGCACTTTCAGAAAGTGCGCCACACCTGAAGGATATAATAGAAGTTTACGGTAAAGTGCAGCTAACCTGCAGAAAATCCACAGGTGCACTGAGCTGCACCGGCGGTTTGGGCAAATTGCAGTGCATCAGTGTGAAAACAGCCTTAAGCCCCTTTCACATGTTCAGTCCGACCCAATTGGACTTAATAATCACCTCTACGGAGCATTTGATGTAAACAGACTTGTTTCTGTTTACACCCGCCTACCTAAAAAAAAAAAATAGAAAGGTATCTGCCCCCTTCTGTCTGGGCGAATCGGATTGGATCAGAGGGCCCATAGAGTAGAGTGGGCTGTGTCCGTGGACACGGACCTGTCATCCTCCCGCTCCGCTCATTGTGGCCCGCGAACAGTTACCAATTTGCTTAAGTGGCCCTCGCTCTTCAAAAGGTTGGGCACCCCTGCTTTAACCACTTAACCCCTGGACCATATTGCTGGTCAAAGACCAGGCCACTTTTTGCGATTCGGCACTGCATCGCTTTAACTAACAATTGCGCGGTCGTGCGACGTGGCTCCCAAACAAAATTGGCGTCCTTTTTTTCCCACAAATAGAGCTTTCTTTTGGTGGTATTTGATCACCTCTGCTGTTTTTAGTTTTTGCGCTATAAACAAAAATAGAGCGTCAATTTTGAAAAAAATGAATATTTTTTACTTTTTGCTATAATAAATATCCCCAAAAATATATAAAAATAACATTTTTTTTCCTCAGTTTAGGCCGATACGTATTCGTCTACATATTTTTCGTAAAAAAAAAATCGCAATAAGCGTTTATAGATTGGTTTGCGCAAAAGTTATAGCGTTTACAAAATAGGGGATAGTTTTATGGCATTTTTCTTAATATTTTTTTTTTACTAGTAATGGTGGCGATCAACGATTTTTATCGGTACTGCGACATTATGGCGGACACTTCGGACACTTTTGACAAATTTTTGGGACCATTGGCATTTTTATAGCGATCAGTGCTATAAAAATGCATTGGATTACTATAAAAATGCCACTGGCATTGAAGGGGTTAACACTAGGGGGCGAGGAAGAGGTTAATCATGTTCCCTGGGTGTGTTCTACCTGTAACGAGCAATCGCGGGTGCCCGGCAGTGATCGCGACCGCCGGGCACGCACGTCGGCGTCAGGGGAAAGTGGGGGCGCGCGCCCCTATTGGCTGCTCCGCGAGATGACATATAGCTACGTGATCTCGCCCAGCAGAGCCGACCTGCCACCGTATAACTGCGACGGCTGGTCGGCAAGCAGTTAAGCTAGTGCATTGTTGGTTCACTTACCTTTTCCTTCGATTTCCCTTCTAAATTTTTTTTTTCTTTGTCTGAATTTCTCACTTCCTGTTTCTCCTCAGTAAACTTTACATCATCATCCGAGCGGTGTTTAGTCGGTCAGAACAGCTTACTGAACAGCTTACTGAGGAGTAACAGGAAGTAAGAAATGCAGACAAAGAAAACAAAGAAAAAAAAGCATTTAGAAGGGAAACGGAAGGAAAAGGTAAGTGAACCAACAATGCGCTAGCTTAACCACTTGGTATCCAGCCTATTGTGAAAAGACGGCCACAAGGTGGCTCTCAAATGCCGGGAGGACGTCTATAGACGTCCTCGGGTCCTGCGGTCACTGGGGCTCTATGAGATGCCGATGCGCGTGCCTGGCGGCCACGAAATCCGCCAGGCACCCGCGATCCGTGGTTACACAGAGAAGGACGTGGATCTGTGTGTGTAAACACACAGATCCACATCCTGTCAGGAAGAGAGGAGACCGATGCTGTGTCTCCATAATTTCATTTGCATTCCCCGCGCGCGCCGCTGGGGGCGCGCAGCAGGGAAAAACTGTGCTGGCGCATCGCTGAGATGCCGATGCGCGTGCCTGGCGGCCGCGATGTCCGCCAGGTACCCACGATCGGCAGTGACAGAGCAGGGACGTGGAGCTCTGTGTGTAAACACACAGATCCACGTCCTGTCAGGGAGAAAGGAGACCGATGATGTGTCCCTTGTACATAGGGACACAGATCGGTCACCTCCCCCAGTCAGACCCCTCCCCCCACAGTAAGAATCACTCCCAGGGAATACATTTAACCCCTTCCTCGCCCCCTAGTGTTAACCCTGCCAGTCACATTTATACAGTAATCAGTGCATTACTATAGCACTGTTCGCTGTGTAAATGTGAATGGTTCCAAAATAGTGTCAAAAGTGTCCGATGTGTCCGTCGCAATATCGCAGGCCTGAAAAAAATCGCAGATCGCTGCCATTACTAGTAAAAAATAAATCATAAATCTATCCCCTATTTTGTAGGCGCTATAACTTTTTCGCAAACCAATCAATAAACGCTTATTGCGATTTTTTTTCTTTTATCAAAAATATGTAGAAGAATGCATATCGGCCTAAACTGAGGAAAACATTTTTAAAAACAAAAGAAATTGGGATATTATTATAACAAAAAGTAAAAAATATTGTGTTTTTTTCAAAATTTTCTGTCTTTTTCGTTTATAGCGCCAAAAAATCAAAACCGCAGAGGTGATCAAATACCACCAAAATAAATCTCTATTTGTGGGGAAAAAATGATAAAAATATAATTTGGGTACAGTGTTGTATGACCGCACAATTTTCATTCAAAATGCGTCAGAGAGGAGCTGCGGTGGCTCAACGCGATTGGCACTGCGCTGACAAGCCATTCACCTCTGCAGCCAGGGGTTCGGATCCCGGTCTCGGCTACATGTGAATTGAGTTTGGTGGTCTCAGCCCGGCTCCCGGTGGGTGTGCTATGCGAGGTAAGCCTGCGCTTAGTACGCCCACCCCCCTCCCACAAAAACCACCACACTTACACGCACTCGAAATTGAGTTAACATGCACGCACTTTGACCACGCGGTCTCTAAAAAGAGAGGCAAAGGACTAACAGGGCTGTTGAGTGGGCTAGATCCTCTCACTCCCTTGTAGGGAGTCCCTCTGCCCCGTTGGGCTTCAAAGCGGAGCAGGTAGGGTGGGCTGTGTGGGAGGACCCCCTCACACACCCGCCATTGCCACCCGGGGCATGGAGAAAGGTGGCAGATTGCCTCTGGGGGAGGCCTGCCTACTCCCAACTCCTGCAGTCCGGCTCCTCTCTCGAGCACACGCACAAAAAAATACACTTTAAAAAAAAAAAAAAAAATGTAAGCTAAAAATTGGTCTGGGCTGGGAAGGCGGTTTAAGTGCCAGTAATGAAGTGGTTAAAGGAAACTATCGCCTCACTCCCTGCATGAGGCCCACAATTAGGGCTGGAAATCTCAAGCCCCTAAACCAAATGCCCCACTGCGGAGAAATCCATCTCTACAATATTTGTTTCACAATCCCAGACCCTCGATGCTGGATAGAATACAAAGTATAAACTATAGCTGATCTTGTGGAGGATCAGAAATGACAACATTTTGAATCTCTCTGCCATAGACAGACTGTTGCCCCTAATTACCAGTTTAGATACTGTATAGGCAGCATTTCCAGGCCATCAGTTGTCAATTCTCTCAACAGCAAGTACAAGTTCTTCTCTAAAGTGTCTGCTGCATACTGACTCTCCCCCAAAACCCGACTCGTCTATAATTTATCAGCATGCTATACTCACCACTGCCTTGGGTCTTGACAATATCAAACAAAAATGGCAGTTCCAGATACGGATGATGTGGTTTGGGGCAAGGTATGGAATATACATTTTAAACAGCTGGTATCTGTCAGAGACAGGCTGGTACAATTGAAAATTCTTCACAGCATAATACACCCCCTATAGACTCCAGAATTTGAACCCTCCTTTTTCTTTGGCTTGTTGACAATGCGGACAGCTAACAGGAAATGTTTTCCATATATTTTGGACCCATCCTAAAATATCCTTATTTTGGCAAGATGTGATGGACTGTATAAAATCAATTACATGGCACCCTTGAACCTTACACTGAAAACCTGCCTATTTGGTCTAGTAGAGGACATGGCTGAAGGGGCACGCTTCTACATTTCTATGCTGAAAAAATGATAGCTATGTGTTGAAAGTAGCATGCAGATGGAAGCCATTGGCTGAGAGCACTCATCTGGAGCCACTCGGCAGACTGTTTTTGGACATGACCCTTTGACTGCTTCTGTGGTGTCCCAGTACAGGTATTTGCTGTAGGCCCTGTCAGATTGAGGCCCTCGGCTTGTGGGGTCTCCCCTGCAGGGACTCAACTAGTTATGATGTGATTTATACTGTTATGGTTGATAATACGTTTATTAGGTGTGTATAGCTTTAAGGGGTTTAGCCAGCCATCTCATGTTCAGTCAGAGTGTATTACCATCTCATGTTCATGTGTATTAGAGTCGGGAGGACTGAATGCTAGACAATACCTTATTGTGTTGTGTTATACTACAGGTCAGTCTCTATGATCCACAGCTCTCAACCAATAGGCTTCAGTCTAAACAGGCCCTTATAAGGGATTGTACTTCCTGTTTAAGCCAGTCTAATGCTTCACACAGTTCCTAGCAGAGCCAACACAGTCAGAGGAG
This sequence comes from Rana temporaria, assembly GCF_905171775.1. NCBI lineage: Eukaryota > Metazoa > Chordata > Amphibia > Anura > Ranidae > Rana > Rana temporaria. The sequence goes on along the minus strand of NC_053489.1, from coordinate 239,574,964 downwards.
AGGCAGTGCAGGCCCGAAGCCTCCAGGAGAAAATACAGCAAAGAGTGGAGTATCCCTAAACATTACAGAACCAGTACTTCAGCTCATTTATCAGATCAATCCGTTATTCCGGCAAAAAGCCCCAAGTCTACAGACACTTCAGTAAGTGTATCTTTTTTTTCAGCCTAGTTAAGCATAGGCCCTGAATTACTATCCGGCTTTTGCAGCCGAGTATATACAGTATATGATCAACTAAGCTCAAGCATTATCAGCTGTGTGATCCAGAGACTGCCTGCAGAACATTTTGACACTCTGTTTAAAGCTGTGAAGATTTTGACACCTGCCTTCATGCCAGTAAAGCCTTTGTTGTTTTAACCCCCTGTTGTGGACTGTGTTATTACCATCCTAACTAGCGGGGATACGGAGGCCCCCGGAGCTGTAGTTTCCCGGGGTATACCAAGACTACAGTGGCGTCACGTGACAGAGAGGGTTAATACCATCTGGCCCTCACTAAGGGTTAATACCACCTGACCCTGGGCTCCTAGCCCCAAGAACCAAGTAGCTAACCATCAAGCGCATGTGTGTGGCCGTGGGACTCACCCTCCCCGGTCACCACATCGTTTTCTGGCGTCACGAACAGGATTCGGGTGTACGCCTTAACCATTCAGCCACTAAAGCAAGTCCTCCCCCCCCCCCCAAGAATCTGAACTGTGTCATTGAAAGTAATTTACTCAGCGAGGCGCATATACAAGTGGTGGGGGAGGTGAAGGAAAGACTGTTAGCTGCCATTATTAAGTGGAGAAAGTCTGTACCTGAAGGGGTTAAATTGTTTCCAGCATTTCCCGCGCGCGGGAGCGGTCGCAGCTCCGCCCAGTCAAGCCCCGGCGGTGACCCCTTTTCAGTGTGCAAGCCGGAACTAGAGAATCCACTCTGTGTTGCACGGAGGAAACAATTGCTGACCGGACCAAAAAAAAGGAAGTTGCCGGGCGCAGCCATAGCAACGTGTCCGGCAATAAAAGACAGCGCACTCAAAGACAGCGCACTCAAAGACAGCGCTCTCAAACTTTCTTAAAGTGACAGCGCACTCAAAGACATCGCACTCAAAGACAGCGCTCTCAAAGTTTCTTAAAGTGACAGCGCACTCAAACAAGGCTACAACATGTCAGCCCCAAGATCACCAGATGCAGGGGATATACCAGATCCTCTTGCGGCTCCTGCACAAGCTACCCCTCCGGGATCACCTCCAGTACGACGTCATGACAGTGGGGCCCCCCCATTCTACCTGGGGAAGCCTGTGTTGCCTAACTACAGAGGGGATCCCTTTTCCCTCAAGGATTTCCAGGAGAGCTTCCAAAGCATTTTCTCTCTCTACTCTCTCCCCCCTAACCAGCAGGTGCTGTTGCTCATGGGACAGTTGCAGGGACCTGCACGTGAGGAAGTCCGTACCTGGCCCACTTCTGAGAAGACTACAGTAGATCAGATCTTCGAGGGATTACATCAGGTATTTGAGTCCCACTCACCCTCAGAGGTCCGCCTCAGGCTGTACGAGAGGCGACAAAAGCCGGGGGAAACACTAAGGGCATATGCAGTAGCCTTGCAGAATGCCCTGGAGGCAGTCCAGAAACTGGACAATATCACCCCTGACCAGGGTAACAAACTATTGATGGATAGATTCATAGAAGGGGTCCAAAATAAATGGGACAAGGCGCAATTAAAGATGTTAGCTGTACAGAACCCCAATATGTCTTTTTCTGCCTTTAAGCGCCTAGCCCTTCAAGTTATAGAGCAGGGGGCAAGCCCCGAGGAGCATCCTGACCCTAAAACGGAACCCATGGGTGCGGCGGCGTGCCCTGCACCACTGTTACCACCAGCCCCCGCACCCGTGGCTGTCACCCTGGCCTCCACTACAATTACTGAGATTCAAGAGGTTAGACAAGATATTGCCCAGCTTACCCAAGTGGTAAAGGAGTTGGCTAATCACACCACTCGGGTACTTAGAGAGCCTCCAGAGACTAGGAGACCTACTCCTGTCCCTCCTCCCCGCTCTAGCGGGCCTCGCTCGGGACCCTCTAGTAGGCCTTACTGTGATTTCTGTGACAAACCCGGTCATTGGAAGATGCAATGCTGGGCTTTAAACGGGCGTCCCCTGAGGTCGAGGACCGGCCCTCAGGAAAACGAATCACAGGTCCAGCAGAAGAGCCAATATACTCAGGACAGTCCTTATACATTGCATCCTGCCCCTATGTAAATGTTACCATAGATGGTGTCCAACTGCAGGCCCTGATTGATACAGGCTCGCAGGTGTCTACCATCTCTAAGGGCCTATTCTATAGGTACTGGAATGTCGATTCATTGTGTGAACCAGATGATATGGATTTTAGTGTCCTGGCAGGGGACGGGAAACCAATTCCCAGACATGGGTACTGGGAGCCCACTATTCAGCTGAGAGGTCACACACTTAGAGGTCAAGGTATAATTGTCACTAATGTCACAGTACCAGGGGCCACAGAGTTTATATTGGGGATGAATATAATGAGACATTGCTTCAGTGATATTTTGGATGCCTTGCATGCCTCTCTCCCCCACATGTCTTCCTCAGGTCAGAGGACTGCGCAACACCATCTCAAAATTCTGAAAGCAGAACAGAAGTTCGCGAACCGGAGAGGAGAAATCGGTAAAGTTCGGATCCAAGACATGAGGCCCGTGACCCTGCAGCCGAACACAGAGACAATTTTGTGGTGTCGGGCGCGCCCTGGTGTAAGGAATCGGGACTATCAGGCCTTACTGGAGCCCATACAATCTGAAGATTTTCCTTTGGTCCGAGCTGCAAGGAGCCTAGTGACGGTGGTGAATGGACGGGTCCCAGTCCGCCTAGTTAATTTGTCCGGCGTAGCCACCACCCTACCAAAGTACACTCCAGTGGCCCAACTTGTTTTCTTGGACTCCAGTGACATACTCTCTTCACGGAAGGCGGCCCAACAGCTGAGTGCCCAAACCGTGTCAGGGGCTACCGAAAATTCTCCAGAACCTTGGTGGCGCCAACTGCAAATAGGAGGATCTCTCACCCCACCAGAACAAGTCGAAGGGGTCATCGAGGTGGTGAAGGAGTGCCAGAGTGCCTTCAGCAAACACCCAACCGATTTTGGAAAAACCTCCATGATTAAGCATCGAATCCTGACCGGCGATAAACCCCCCATCAAGGAAAGGCATCGGCCTGTGGCACCAGGCATGTACCAAACCGTCAAGAAACTGTTAACCGACATGAAGGAGGCAGATGTCATACAAGAGAGCCAGAGTCCCTGGGCAGCACCCATGGTGTTAGTTAAGAAGAAGGATGGGACCATCCGTTTCTGTGTTGATTACAGGAAATTGAACGACATCACCCATAAAGACGCATACCCTCTCCCCCGGATTGAGGAGTCACTCACCGCGCTGGGTTCTGCAGCCTACTTCTCTACATTGGATCTGACCAGCGGATACTGGCAGGTGCCCATGGCCGTCGAAGACAGGGAGAAAACAGCCTTTGTCACCCCCATGGGTCTTTTCGAATTTAAAAGTATGCCCTTTGGGCTGTGCAATGCCCCAGCTACCTTTCAACGGCTGATGGAGAGATGTCTGGGACACCTTAACTTCCAGAGTGTCCTACTCTACCTGGATGACGTGATTGTGTATTCCAAATCCTATCAGGAACTTTTGACTCACCTGTCCGACGTCTTCCAAGTACTGATCCAGCATGGTCTGAAAGTCAAACCCTCCAAGTGCCACCTACTCAAGCCACAAGTACATTACCTGGGCCACGTCGTCAGTGCCGAAGGGGTCCAACCTGATCCAGCTAAAGTCGAAGTTGTCAAGAATTGGCCTATCCCACGCACCGTTAAGGATATTCGGAGCTTCTTAGGATTTTCAGGATATTACCGCCGCTTTATTCCTCATTTTGCACAAATTGCCGAGCCATTGACCTCTTTCCTGCGAGGCACGGCGAAGGGGAACTATAATGGCAAGCTGCCTGTGGAATGGGCCAAAGAGCAAGAGGTGGCCTTCCAGGCTCTAAAACATCTATTGACAGAGCCTCCCATCCTGGCCTATCCGGATTATACTCAGCCTTTCCGACTGTATACAGATGCCAGCTTTGAAGGACTTACGCCAGCCGGAATCTGCGAGGGGCTGAGAAGAATGATTCTAACTACAGTTCCTTCAAGTTAGAGCTCCTGGCCCTTGTGTGGGCAGTCACCGAAAAATTTAAGGACTATTTGTCAGCCACCTCATTCACGGTTTACACCGATAACAACCCCCTGGCTCACCTGAACACCGCTAAACTAGGTGCCCTTGAGCAAAGATGGGCCTCCAGACTGGCCAACTATGACTTCTCTATCAAGTACCGAAGTGGCAAGTCTAATATTAACGCAGATGTGCTATCACGCATGGCTCCTGGCGAAGATCCCCCAGTGGAGGACAAGTGGGAAGATGTGGAGATGCCTCCCTTCTATCAAAGATTCGTGAATCAGGATGTGGTCGTCACCCGCGAGGGGAGTGAATCTGGGTCTAAAGCAATCCAGGAAGACCTGTATACCTGGAGGACCCTACAGGAAGAAAGTCAGACTATGGGAGATCTGCAGGAGTATTTATTGACCAGGAGGGTACCTCCCCGGTTGCGACGGGGCCAGAACGACTACGAATTGAAGCGATTGTGGCGTCAGAGGAAAAGACTATTTGTGCACAAAGGAATGGTGTACAGGAACTTCTTGGACCCAGTGTCGGGTGAAAGGCTACACCAAATTCTGATCCCTCGGAGAGATGCCGCCATGGTATTGAATGCCTACCACGACCAGTCAGGACACTTTGGGGTCCATAAAACAGAAGCCACCATCCGACGCCGGTTCTACTGGATTGGAATGAGGAGCGACGTTGAAAAGTGGTGCAGTGAGTGTGCAGTCTGCAATATCACCAAGAATGGTCGCAAGAATGCGCGAGCACCCCTCCATTCCATTCAGAGCGAGAGGCCCAACCAATTGGTCGCCTTGGATCATGTCAAGCTGTCACCTACCCGGTCCGGGTATTCATATGCTCTCACCATGGTGGATCACTATTCCAAGTGGGTAGTGGTTGTGCCAGTCAAAGACTTAACAGCCAAGACGACAGCCCAGAAGTTCTACACCCATTGGGTACAGATACTTGGATGTCCTGAAACTGTCTTGTCCGACCGAGGTCCGGCCTTTGAGGCTCAACTGTTTCAAGAATTGTGCCAGTTCCATGCTTGTAAGAAACTCAGGACCACTGCCTATCATCCGCAAGGGAATGGACTCTGTGAGAGGATCAACCAGGTGTTTATCCACATGCTGAGAGCGGCTTCTGTATCCCGACCTGAAGAGTGGCCTCAACTAATGCCTGAATTGTTGGAAATCTACAACAATACCATCCACTGTTCCACTGGTTATACTCCATTTTACCTCATGATGGGCCGACACGGTCAACTGCCTAAAGACAGGGTCTTTGGACTTCAAGCACCTTTCAACCACTCCCCCCAAGCCTCTTTGGAGTGGGTCTCGGAACATCAGAAAAGGATTCAGGAAGCGAGAGAGATAGTCCCCAAAAAGATGGGCGAGGCACACTATAGGCAGCAACAGGACTACAACCGCCATGCCTCTGCCCAGCCGTTGCAAGTTGGTGATAAAGTCTGGCTGAAGAAGCATCCTAGAACCCATAAGTTGGACTCCCTTTGGGAAACTGAACCATACACAGTGATTTCCATCCCTTACCTGGACTCTGATGTCTACTCAGTTCAAAAAGCCGGATATGAACCACAAGTTGTCCACCGAAACCGGATCAAGCTGTGTCACAAAGGGAACCTGCCTGTGTTGGTGCCTCCTTCTGCACCACCAAGTCTTCCACCTCCAGTTCAGCCAGCACAAGTGCGGCCCACCAAGCCAGTTGAGCCTGAGAGGCCACTCCTGATGTTCGAAGATGATCCTCTCTTCCCTTCTGACCAAAACGTCTTCTTTGGTTATGTGCCAATCAGTTCCATTCCATCAACCTCAGTCTTGGCACCAGAAGCTCCAGAGTTTACTCCAGCCATCCGCTCACCTGCTGCAGTCCCATCAGAACCTTCTAATGTGGGAGAAAGCTCCATAAGTCAAGAGCCATCACTGGCCCCCATTGTCCAAGATGAAGGTGCAGCTGTCAGTCCAGAAGAAGCAAGTGTTCAAGGAGAAAACAGTGCTCCAGAAAACTCAGAAATGGTGTTGCGTAGATCCGCCAGACCTAATTTCGGATATCCCCCAGCAAGATATAGGGATTAATCCATTAATTATACCTACAATATATGTAGATAGACTACATACACCTCAGTTAGTATACATCTCAAGTATACATCATTACTAACTAATATGTCACTAGTTACCTACTTACCTTATTTAGTGTATAGGAACATACCTGGCCAGTAAGTCTCCTATCCCTCACTTAAGCACTACAAAAAGAAAAGGGGTATCCTCTAAGAAATGTCTAATTGTGTACTTCAGGCATAGAATAAAAATGTCTAGCAAATATTAAAGTGTGTTCTGGGGAGAAGAGCTAATAGCCTAAGGGCCCCAGTAGCCAAGGCATTGGGTAGAAAGCCTCCGGCAGCCCAATCCAAAACCTGCTCAGTCTTAAAAGTGTGATCTAACAATAATATACTGTTCAAAACTGAGTGATAACGTTTAACAGATCTGTATTCTGTCTGGAACCCAGATAACCACTTACCCTGTACAAAATAATGATCTCACTTATCTAATAAGCCTGCAAGGGACATTTATGTGTATAATGCCTCAGGACTTATCATATGATCCTGTTCGTATATGTTTCTTTTTCCAAAGAACCTGGAACGGACATTGGTGTACAAATGCCTCAGGACTTCTAGTGGCCCCAAGGTCACCTCATTCCTCAATCCGTCAGTGCCTTAATCGTCGAGGACGACTTCTGTTTAGTGGTGGGGTTTGTGGTGTCCCAGTACAGGTATTTGCTGTAGGCCCTGTCAGATTGAGGCCCTCGGCTTGTGGGGTCTCCCCTGCAGGGACTCAGCTAGTTATGATGTGATTTATACTGTTATGGTTGATAATACGTTTATTAGGTGTGTATAGCTTTAAGGGGTTTAGCCAGCCATCTCATGTTCAGTCAGAGTGTATTACCATCTCATGTTCATGTGTATTAGAGTCGGGAGGACTGAATGCTAGACAATACCTTATTGTGTTGTGTTATACTACAGGTCAGTCTCTATGATCCACAGCTCTCAACCAATAGGCTTCAGTCTAAACAGGCCCTTATAAGGGATTGTACTTCCTGTTTAAGCCAGTCTAATGCTTCACACAGTTCCTAGCAGAGCCAACACAGTCAGAGGAGAGGCAGTGCAGGCCCGAAGCCTCCAGGAGAAAATACAGCAAAGAGTGGAGTATCCCTAAACATTACAGAACCAGTACTTCAGCTCATTTATCTTCCAATTTTCCTTTATTTGATTTTAAACAGCAAAGCAAGAAATTTTACAATAACCTAAGAGGCATTCCTCTGGTTTCATCCCTTCAATTCATATATAACAGACATCAATCTATCATTCCAACAAAAAAGAAAAAAAAAAAAAAACACAACAAGAAAAAAAAGGAGGAAAAAAAGAAAGGGAGAGAGCAAGACCTTTTCTCATCATATCCTTCCCCGTATATGACCGGAAGAGGACATTACAACCAAAATATGATTCAATTATTCTATATTATTCTGTCTTATCCCTCTTCCTTTACCCTCTCTTGATCCCCCAAGATCCGCTCAATTAACTAATGTCATCCTTGCCTCAGTGCCACTTTTATCCCCGTCCCGCCGGGAACACATGTCCCGCCGTAGTTGGGGCATTTAATCTAGCTCCGCTTTGCCTCCCCTAAACCCCCCCCTCTATAACTTAACCCCCCCCCAAAAAAAAAAAATAAAAATAAAAAAACACATGTCCCCCCCCGGGGCCCACCACGTTCCCCCTTCCTCAGTCTACATCTATCAGGGCCTTTCCCTCCTCCGAATATTTAAATACGTTCCACTCCGCCCACGTTTCTAAATATACCTTCCGTTTCTGCCTTGAGGTCCATACCAAGTCTTCCATTCTGTTTAGATCTTCCACTCTATTAAGCCACATCCCTATGGTTGGGGGCCGTGTCTGCTTCCAGTTCCCCGGGATACATGCCCGGGCCGCATTTAAGAGATGACACACTACTGTTTTCCTGTATCGCCTCACTGACATCTCCATATCCTGCAATATAAAGAAAGACCACTCGTCTGGGAGTGGCTCCCCACTGAATCTTTGTGTTATTTCCCGGACCTTGCCCCAATAGCCCAAGATCTTGGGGCAAGTCCAGAAAATATGCATTAAGGATCCTCCTCTCTTCCCGCACCTCCAACATCTGTCTATCATATCCAGATAGCACTTACTCAGTACCTCCGGGGTCCGATACCACTGAGACAGAATTTTATAATTCATCTCTTGTGTATTTACACACATGGATGATTCAAAAATATTCCGGATTATTTTGTTCTTTTGCTCATCTGTAAAAGGTCTTCCTAATTCGCGCTCCCACTTATGAAAAAAGGGTAACTGAGACGTCTCTCCTGGGCTATTCAATAGTTCACTAATCCTCGATAGGGAGTGTCGTAGACTCCCCCCCTCACTACAGAACCTCTCGAACCTAGTCAGTCTTCGACCGTATTTATCTGGTGAACTCAAAGTATCCAAAAAATGTCGCAATTGTGTAGATCGCCAGATATCCAGTTGATAGGGCGACTCTCCCCTTGCCATCTCTTGCCTAGTTATCCAGGAACCCTCCTTCAAGAAATGCGATGCCTGGAACCGCCCCTGTTCTACTAGTTTACTAAATGGTCCTTTCGTCCATTCTATTTTAAACTGCGGGTTTCCCAAGATTGGAAAGAGCGGTGAGTCCTCTGTTGACAGTCTACCCCTAACGAATAGCTTGTGTGCAACCAGAAGTGTGGGGCCTATCAACGGATGCTTCTTAACATTTTTTGGGAGCCCCCGATAGCACCATGCCGCCCGCTGCAGCATACTACCGCATTGATCTTGTTCTAGTCCTATCCACAACTTTTCTTCGGAGTGTCTGCTCCAGTCAATCAGTCGACACAATAACGCCGCTTGGTAATATCTGTAGATGTCTGGAGCTGACATTCCTCCGTCCCGCTTGGCCAGAGATATTATACTAGCCTTGATTCTTGGACGTTTGTTTGCCCAAATGAACCTATTAATAAGAGATTGTGCTTGCCTAAAAAAGAATTTCGGTATTGCGATCGGTAGGGTCTGGAAGAGGTACAGAAATTTAGGTAGTATACTCATTTTAATGATGCTGGATCTCCCAAACCACGAATGGAACCCCTTCTGCCATCCGTCCAGGAGGGCCCGTGTTTTAGATAGTAAGGGTAGGAAATTTAGTTTAAAAACTTGTGTTAAATTCGACGGGATAGAGGTGCCCAGATACGTAAGAGAGGTATCTGTCCATCTAAATCCAAACCTGGATTTCAGTATCCTCAGTTCTCTTCCCGGGATCGCTACTCCCATCGCCTCCGATTTGTCATAGTTAATCTTAAAATTTGACAGTTCTCCATACACCATTAATTCTTGTATCAAATTAGGAAGGGATTCCATCGGGCTGGTCAAACTAAACATCATGTCATCTGCATAAGCAGATATTTTATATTCTGCCCCTCCCAGAGACACTCCCTTAACACCGGGATTCAGCCGTATCCTGCTCAGCAGGGGTTCCACAGTCAGAGCAAACAAAAGCGGTGACAGCGGGCATCCCTGCCTTGTCCCATTAGAAAGTTTAAAAGGGGGTGAGAGTATTCCATTTACTCTGACCTGAGCCACTGGGTGTGTGTAGTTACTTGCAATCCATTGCAACATCCTCCTACCGAACCCCATGTGTCTCAGAGCTGCAAACATAAATTGCCAGTTTATCCGGTCAAATGCTTTCTCTGCATCCGTCCCTAAGAAGACACATGGGGTTCGGGAGGTACGCACCAGGTGGATCAAGTTCATAGTCTTAACCGTGTTGTCTCGGGCCTCCCGCATTTGCACAAATCCCACCTGATCTTTATGAACAAGCCTTGGTATGTGCTGTTGTATCCGCCCTGACACAATCTTAGCAAAGAGCTTCAGATCTTCGTTCAGCAGCGAGATTGGTCTGTAGCTCCCGCATTGGGAGGGGTCCTTTCCTTCTTTGGGGATAACCGTTATCACCGCCTTTAGTGAATCCCTATGAAATGTACCTGAATCCCCTAGTCCATTGAACATTTTTACCATAAATACGCCAAGCTCTGGCAAGAAAGTTTTGTAGTATTGGGTAGTATATCCATCCGGCCCAGGAGCTTTCCCCGCTTTCCCCTTCTTCACTGCATCCTGTAGTTCTTTTATCGTGATAGGTTTTTCCATCTCCTGACTTATTTCTGGTGTAAGACTCGGGATGCCCGAGGCTATTATATAATTCTCCATTTTCATCTGGTCCTGCGAACTTGTTTGCAAATTATATAAAGAATCGTAAAAGTCTCCAAATCTCCCTGCTATCTCTCTGGGTAGCACAATTTTCCCGCCGTCCGTACCCTGAATCATTGGGATATAAGTCTTAGTCTGCTGTTCCTTTAACAAGCCAGCTAGTTGTTTCCCACTTTTATTCCCAAATTCATAGTTCTGTCTTCTACCATTCTGGATTGCTCTTTTTGCTTTATATAATAGAATTTCTGTGATCTGTCTACGAGCCGCCCGTAGATCCCGTTCTATCTCTGGGTTAGGGTTCTGTTTATGTCTTGCTTCCAGACTTGCGATCTCGGTCGTTAAATTTGTTACCTTTAACTCCCTTTCCCTTTTTATCCTTGCCCCGTGCTTCATCAGAACCCCCCTTATCACCGCCTTGTGAGCCTCCCAAACCACTCCTACGTCACAATCTGGGGTCTCGTTTGTCTCAAAATACCACTTTAATTCCCTCCGCACCTCCTCCACTACCCTCTCCTCCTGTAATAAGCTTTCATTCAGTCTCCATAGCCCGGACCCCGGGGGCCGGGAGTCTCCCAATGCATATCTCAAAAAAATTGGAGCGTGATCTGTCCATGTAATCTCTCCTATTCCGACCTCTTTTACAGAATGTAGCTGATTATGTGGGATAAAGTAATAATCTATCCGGGAATAGCTCTTGTGCGGGATGGAATAAAAGGAGTAATCTCGTTCCCCAGGATGCATCAGCCTCCATACATCTATTAGCCTCGCTTGCTGTAACATATGCTGAGTTCTCCTCCGGGTACCCCCCAAGACTGAGGATCCCCCAGACGATGTATCTACCTTTGGATCCAGTGGCATGTTCAGGTCCCCTCCCATTATTAGCTGGCCCTCCTGGAAATCTGCAAGTTTATCCAGAAACTTCCTTAGAAATTGATCTTGTTGTGTATTGGGGGAGTAAAAGGTGGCCACTGTTATTGTCGTGCCAGCTATAGTCCCTTTCAACGCTAAGAACTGTCCCCCTGGGTCCACTAGTGATTCTGAAAATGACCATGGGGTGTTTGAAATTAAAATTGAAACTCCTCCCTTTTTGGCCTCTGGGTTCGTCGCGTGGTACACCCACGGGAACAGTCTACTTGTAAGAAAGGGCGGTCCCCCCGTCCTAAAGTGGGTCTCTTGTATCAGGGCAATATTACTCCCCCTCTTCTTCAGGTCCTGTGATAAAATCCTCCTTTTTCCTGGTATATTTAGACCCTTAGCATTGATTGATATCACCACTAGAGGGTCCATCACCAAGCCACAGTGAAGCCCTGGATAGTGTATCTCGTTATCCTTAACCAATGAATCGGGTGGGTCCACGAGGGGAAGAGAGAAAAAAAAAAAAAAAAAGAGAAAGAAAAAAAAAAAAAAAAACCCCTACAACCCCCCCCCCCTCCCAAAAAAAAAAAAAAAAGGTAAATATATAAACCCCCCCCCCTAGTCTAACCAGATATCAATGTCCGGTGGGGAGGCGAACGTAAGCCCCCTCCCCTCCTTCCGAAGATATCACTAAGCAACTGCTTTGACACTCTTAACCCCTATGAGTGTTGGCCTAACAGGGGAAATTTTACCCGCGCACCCCCCAGTGAGAGTACCTCCTCGTCCCCCTCCCCAGCTCCTTCCATCCCCCACTCATAATACTTTAGAATACTTAGGAAATTAATCCCATCCTACAGGTAGAATCTTCCCGTAGAACCCCTAGGCCTAAAAAAAAGAGAAAAGAAAAAAAACAAAAAAAAATTGTTCTTCCTCTTCTCTCTCTTCCCTCCCCTCTCCCTTCTCCCCTTCTTTCCTGTCTTCTCCACTGACTCTCCGCCGACTCTATAATACTCTATACTCATATCTTATGCCCCTTTCCCCCTTTTTACTTTCCTAAAAAAAAAATTCTTTCTCATCCCCCCTCCTCCCTCCCTCCCCCCTGAGGGAAGAGGGAAGAGAGAGAAGAGAGGAAAAAAAAAAAAAAAAAAAAGGGAAACAAGCCCCACCCTAAAAACCCACACCCCTTTCGTGTCAGATCACCTTCCAGTATTTGAGGTGATAATAGTTGAAAATAGTTAAAAACATCTAGAATCTCCCCCTTCAAAAAAAATAAAAAATTACCAAAACATAAGCATGCTCTCTACCAGCAGTAAAATTGACATATTGACATTACATATCATAGCATAACATTGTTAACATTATTAACTTATCAAGCAATATTAGGAGGGGGGTTAGGGGAGTTAAAGCAAAATACCATCTAACAGTCTAATATGTCTCTCCCCCTTCCCTCCTTCCCTCTTCCTTAACTACTCGTCCTTAACCCCCCGGTCATTCTCATTCTCCTGGAACCCACCCATCTCCCTCCCCTTTATCTACCCCCCCCCCCATATATACCTGTGCCCTTCTTGTGTACTTCCTGGTGACCCGTTCAATCACTTGAACTGGAAAATCAGTATCTGAGAAAAAGAAACAAAAAAACCCACAACCAAACAAAAAAAACAAAAAACAAATAAAAAAAAACCCCTACCCCCAAAAAAATGAAGGGGGGGAAGGAGAGAGCCATAGAGCCTCCCTCTCTTCCCCCTATATACACCTATACTAAATCTAACCCCTCAGGTGCCCTCCTCCTCCCTGTTGACTGGGTGGGTAACTTCACTATGATACCCCCCTTTCCCCCCCCCTTCCCTTCCCCTTTCTGTGTCCACCGTGATACCTCTGGAAAAAAAAAAAAAACAACCCTCCCTCCTCCCCTCCCCCTTCCTGGGTCCAGGACCTAAGTACAATTAACCTAATAAAAAAAAAAAAAAAACCCCATGGGGCGCAAAAGAAAACCAATATCATACATCATACATCATACGTCATACTTCATGCAGTATCAAAAAAAAAAAAAAAGGGGGATATAGCATTCTTCAAAAAGAAAAAAAACTATCTTCTATTGGCATTTGTTAGCATGTGCTATATATTAGATCTAGAGCCATTTCATATTACACCCCTAGTGCCCCCCCCCCCCAAACCCCCCCCCTCCCTCCCAATACCCCCGAAGAAGAAGAAAAGAGTAAAAAAAAAAAAAAAGAAAAACCATTTTTCTTTATAACCTCAAATGTAAACCCCCCCTCCCCAAACCCAGATTATTACCCCTCACTCTTAGGGTATAAACTCAAACCCCCCCCCCAAAGGGCCCTCTCCCAAAAAAAATAAAAAATAAAATAAAAAATAAAATAAAAGGGGGGACCGAAAAAATTTCATATATAATTCAATCCGGGCCAAATTCACACAGACTATTTATGCGGATTGTCTAGTCCCAGTCCCTTTTTCCCTTTTCCATCTAACTACAATCAAGCTTATATTTACTTATATTTACCCCTCCCCATCCCCCCAAGGGGGGGGGGAGCGGACCACATTATCCAAAAATATTCAAAAAAAAAAAAAAAAAAGAAAAAAAAATCCGTCAGGAAAAAAAATAAGAAAAGAGAAGGGGTCCCGGAAAAGAGAGAAAGCCTTCCCTAGACTATTATGGTCCAATCCTGGATTCCTAGTCTCTTTGAAGGGCTGCTGTTCTGGGGTTCAGCTGCAGCCAGTCAGGTACCACAAATGGATCTGATTCCAAAAATATGAAGAGGGCCGGGAGATCATTTCTTGAACGTAGCCAGAACGATAACTGCCCTTTCCTAATTAGCACTGATATGGGGAATCTCCACCTATATGACCCCCCCCAGGCTTTCACTCGATCCAATATTGGGCGCAATAACCCTCTTCGATGTAGGGTAGCATTGGATAAATCCGGTAAAATTTTCACCGCCGCCCCCTGAAAGTCAACTGAACCAACCTCCCACGCCTGTCGTAAGATCGCCTCTCTATGTGTAAAATAGTGCAATCGACAGATAATGTCTCTAGGGCGACTATTATCTTTTGATTTGGGGCCCAGTGCTCTGTGCATTCTGTCCATCTCGTATTTTAGTGGAGAAGGCTCTTTCATCAAATTCTGTAAAATTTGTTCAACCATGTCCTGCAATACCTCCTGGTCTACCGGTTCTGGAACCCCCCGTATTCGAATATTGTTACGGCGGTTCCTGTCCTGGAGCTCTTCTAATTGTAATTGCAGGGAGACTGAGATATCCCTCTGTATACTCTTTTAATTTTCTAGTAGCCCTACACGTTCTTCCAGGTCCTTCAACCCACTCTCCCCTACTGATGCCCGGGCCTCCAGACTTTGTAATTCATTCCGGACCCCCTCAAAGTCCCTGGCATGTGCTTCCTCTACCTTTGAGATCAAATCGGTGATATCAGCCCTGGTAGGGAGAGCTTGAATTAAAGTTTTCAAAATATCCATCTCATTTTTCAGCTCTCCAGTCTGCTGCAAAGGGGGGGATATTGTAGCCTCAGACATGGCAGGCAATGCTGTGGATCTACGGGAACCTTGCGGTGCAATTTGTAAGACCTCTACGTCTGTTCTGACAGTCATTGCATGTTGGGGTACAGTCATCTTAAGGCCACCACTAGCCTGCACCTTCCCGGTCTGTGTCTCACTCTTACCTTCGGAGAGGCGACCCCCCCCCCTGTTTTATAGGGAAATACCGCTGGATCTCCTGTTGTTCCGTGGGTCTGGATATGTTGGTTGATGTATATATCTGCGCTGCGGAGGCTGCGTTGCGAGATGTCCGGCTCTCCCGCTGTTTACCAGAGTGCATCCCTTGCTTGTCTCGTCGCCGTCCTCTCACCATTCAATGGGCCTCTAGGCGTCCTATGCGTCCCGCTCCCTGCCTCTCCTTCTTATATCTCTTAGGTATAGGGCTCATACACTCGTATGCTGATGTGTGCAAGCGCCTGCTCGGTATGAGGGGTCCCCCCTGGATACCGCAGCGCCCCGCTCCTCCAAGCTATGGAGCGGCGTGCGCTCCACTCGTTCTACATGCTCTCCTCTCCTCTCACTGCGTCCACGTGACTCACGCCTGCATCACCATCAACGGGAGCCCACGGGTTCCAAATCCAAGTCTAGCACAGCCCGCGCTGTCGTCCTTAGTCGCGGTCCTCTGTTGTACGGTGGTATGGCAATGCTACCTCGTCAGCGTAGGGGGGCAGTCATAAAACACCGTTCTATGCCGCTACATCAGGAGCTACAAACTACTCCAGGAGCTGTGGAGGAGGACGGGAGCTCACCTAACTTGCACCCTCACACGGCCATGCGCAGGCCACTTCAGCTCATTTATCAGATCAATCCGTTATTCCGGCAAAAAGCCCCAAGTCTACAGACACTTCAGTAAGTGTATCTTTTTTTTCAGCCTAGTTAAGCATAGGCCCTGAATTACTATCCGGCTTTTGCAGCCGAGTATATACAGTATATGATCAACTAAGCTCAAGCATTATCAGCTGTGTGATCCAGAGACTGCCTGCAGAACATTTTGACACTCTGTTTAAAGCTGTGAAGATTTTGACACCTGCCTTCATGCCAGTAAAGCCTTTGTTGTTTTAACCCCCTGTTGTGGACTGTGTTATTACCATCCTAACTAGCGGGAGCTGTAGTTTCCCGGGGTATACCAAGACTACAGTGGCGTCACGTGACAGAGAGGGTTAATACCATCTGGCCCTCACTAAGGGTTAATACCACCTGACCCTGGGCTCCTAGCCCCAAGAACCAAGTAGCTAACCATCAAGCGCATGTGTGTGGCCGTGGGACTCACCCTCTCCGGTCACCACACTTCTGTCAGACCGGCTGCTGTCAGACCGGCTGCCATACACACAGGCTGAATGTCGGGCGATTTCTAATGAACCGGCCAATGCCATTCGGCATGTGTGTACTAGGCTTTACCTGCTCTGTGCCCTGACCCTCCTCTTCTGAGATCCTCCACTGGCACTCCTGATTCCTCCTCCCATCAATCTCTATTGGGGCACATGGGCAGGCTTGATCCTGGCCACACTTTGTGCATCTATTGACACACACAATGTGGCTTGGCCCAGCATTTACTAGTTACCAATGGCAAATTTGAGATTTCCCTATGGAGGCTGAGCCACTTAGAGATTGCATCAACCTTTTATAAAATAAAAAAATGTATAAAAAATGAATAGAAGTATCAGTGGTGCAGGTCTCTCACATGCTCATTATTTGTAATGTAATGTGTGTTTTTCCTTACACAGATAGGAGGACGTATTCCTACATTACTATCTAGTAGAAACCTCTACTTTCCTTTTTTTTTCAGTTGTTTTTATTTTTTGTCACCCCCGTGTATTCTTAATACTCACCATCGTCACAGTTAGCCCCTCTGTATCCTGGGCAGCATCTCCACTCTAGTATGGTCACTGTCTTGTAGCTGACTCTATAGGTTGGCCTGACAACAGTCCTATAACTAAAAATGAAACAGAACTATAACAAGCACTGCTGAATACCGAGTACGAAGAAAGTCAGAGCTGTGGTAATATAAATGACATTAAAGCAATGCAAAAAAAAAAAAAAAATAGAGGCAGCAAGAAACATAGTTACAGAAAAATAGGTCACACATTCTTACCTTCCCCCTGAGCAGCCTGCTGCCCAGTGACAGTTCTGGTACACTCTCTGCAAAAAGGTGCCGTTCTGGACTTGGCACGACACTGTTCGACTGATAGGGACAGAGCACCAGTTCCTAAAATACACAGATGTTATTTTAGTATGTACAAACAGGTCTAAAGAAAGGAAAAAAGTTACAATAATCAATCAACAGACATTTTTCTAAAGCATTATTTGCATTCTTTTTTAGTTTTGGGCAAAATTTGGACATTTTTGAGCTTTTGCCCGTGACCTCCACTGGGGATACTTAACCTCACTTTCTATCCTTGTGACAACCCTATCTGTTGAACAGGAAGTAAGAGAAACCCCTACAAGGGCATATTATTATTATTATTATTATTATTATTATTATTATTATTATTATTATTATACAGGATTTGTATAGCGCCGGCAGTTTGCACAGTGATTTACACAGGGCTTTTTTTCAGGGGGAACTTGGGGGAACTCAGTTCCACCACCTTTGGCTCAGACCCTTTGGTGCCTGCTCACCACAATCACTTGTAAACACAGAAGTCTGGTTTCTGTGTTTACAAGTGACAGCTCTGCACTCTGTGCGTAACCCCCCTGAACTCTGCACACTGTATGTAATGCAATCCTGGTATTTAATGCTCCTTTAAGACCCTTCTACTGTTTGTGAAATCTGAACGGGGTCGTGGTTGAGTTCCTGCACCTACTTTCTGAGAAAAAAAGCTCTGGATTTACAACAGTAGGACAGACAGTACAATTACAATACAATTCAATACAGGAGGAATCAGAGGGCCCTGCTCATTAGAGCTTACAGTCTAGGAGATTCACAATAGACTTTTTTTGGTGATAACATTTCATTCAACTTCTTACTGCTTTTTTTTTTTTTTTCCCTGACTTCCTATCCTGGTGACAACATTGTTTACAGTTGAAGTTAGGAGAATTCCAAATGGGTAAGAGGCAAAAAAAAAAAAAACTCAAAACACTAGATATCCAAAAGGAAAGTGCCAGACGTAGATTGTGTACAGTCCAGATATCATTTCATTGACATTCTTGTACCATGAAAAGCCAACATGTTCCAGGGGCTCTTTCCCTTTAACAGGGCTCAAAAAAATATATAAAAAAAATACTATGAGTGTGTAGGCAGGTGTAGTCTACTTTCTCCACTTTAGAGAGTGCTGAACCCAGGGGCGGACTGACAACTCATGGGGCCCCCGGGCAATAGAAGATTATGGGGCCCCTCTGGCTTACAGATGGCCACCACGCCAGGAGGTAGTGCAGAGGCGGGCAGCTAAAATCTTGGGATATTCACATTAAAAGCATGTCATTTTCGGACATATCAGGGACAGATCTAAAAAAAACACAGATTTTTACATACTGTCCCTGGTTTTACTGAGCCTGGCAACCCGGATGGGGCCCCCTAGTGGCATGGGGCCCTCGGGCAGTGCCCGAGTGACTCAATGGTCAGTCCGCCCCTGGCTGAACCATAGCGGCATTGCAGAGGGGAGGAAGTCAAAAGGAACATGGTTTCCGTTAGTAGTTTCCTGGGTCTCCCGGGAAGCTATCCGGTTGGATACTGCTGCCCCATGTGACTCTGGTGGCCACCTTGGTCAGGCACAGTCTATTTGGGACCCTGGCACCTAGGCTATCTCACAAAAGTGAGTACACCCCTCACATTTTTGTAAATATTTTATTATATCTTTTCATGTGACAACACTGAAGAAATGACACTTTGCTATAATGTAAAGTAGTGAGTGTACAGCTTGTATAACAGTGTACATTTGTTGTCCCCTCAAAATAACTCACACAGCCATTAATATCTAAACCGCTGGCAACAAAAGTGAGTACATCCCTAAGTGAAAATGTCCAAATTGGGCCCAAAGTGTTATTTTTTTGGGTGGCGACCATTACATGACGTGTTTCGGAGGCGTGACCTCCTTCTCCATATTTGCCAGCAGTTCTTTCTCCCTCCATATTATAGCAGCTGAGCTCTGACCTTAACTTAGTTAGGGGAGGGAGACAGACCTAAACATGACCAATCAGACGTAGTCATCGCTCCGGAAGATTACAGTGGCAAGAGTGTGTGGGGGGAGGTGTATCAGAGGAGAAATATTTAAATAAATGCAGGAGCTATTCATATATTCTTTTTTTACTGCAGTGTTGTAAAGCCACCTGGGTCTGGTTGCTTCTGAGACTTTAAAAGATTAATAGCTAATTGTACGTGTTTTAGAGAGATGGGGGTCTCGAGGAGTTGGAGAAGATCATCAGGAATACATAAACAAAGGAGAGAAGGATATGGGAATCCCACCTATTTATCAAATATGTAGTACTCACCGATATTGTCGGGGGGTGCAATCAAAAATATAATGTACCAAGAGAGAAAAAAAAGAAAAAAAGAAAAATGACTGCTGCACACCCTTAAGAGTTATTACTACGTTTTATTAAATATCAGAAAATAGAGCATAAAAGGCATTAAAAACACACAGGTAACCAATAATGGTATAGTACCCTAGAAGTGACCTGAGAATACACTCACAAAAAAGAGACGGCAAAAATCAGTGACAAATTGAAAACTGGAGCTTGATCATCCAATAAGGAGATCTAAGTCCATGTCTCACCCATTCACCCTCCACACAACACAAAGAGACCCCCCACCCCAAGCACATATAAAACCCCCACTGCTATCAATAATCCTAAAGATTTCCACACCATGCGGTGGTTCCCTGTAACTACAGGTGAAAGTACCACCGTCTAAGTGGGAAAAGTTGCAAAAAAGAAAAGCTCAAAAATGGGGACATGAGAAGGATCCACTATATAGTGGTATAGTAATACTGCTCAATTGGAGATAAATGGCAAGTGATAAATCAGATGAGAGAGATATAGTCCCAGGGACCGCAGACAATTCTACTAGGCTGGAGAAAAAAAGTGGTATATATATATATATATATATGTCTCTGCTCTTCAGATGGGTCGCCGCGTCTGGCGTAAACAGTTATTCAATTTCCATCAGATAGTAACTGATAAGGAGGCATTCAACAAAAATATATATTTGAGACACTGTAGTAGTGATCATTATGTATCAGAGTTTACCTATGCTGCACTTGAGAGGACTTTGCAACAATGTAGCCACAATTAATTGACGGGTTCCCATTACTTATGGGTAGTGTCCATTCTAATATATCAAGTAGATATGTCCATCAGATATTGAAATCTTGTTGAACTGCTAGTGGCAATTAGGCTTACATGAATATTGGATGTGTTGATATATACACTGTTGGTGAGCAGATAATTGATCAGCATTCCACAGAAAATAAACGGTTGAAGTTGTACTCACTGTTGGGCTGTTATGTGTAGCTCAGAGTCGTAGCTACCACATCAAATCTGTACTCATGTGCTGCCAGAGAGATTTGCAGCCGAGCCATCCATCCATGTGTAGCACACAGAGCCTGAAGCACTCCTCATCAGTGCAGTAATGATAGGTGAATGGTATAGTAATGTCCAGTATAGAACTGCGATTATACAGTGTCTTCAATGATGTTAGGCAAATGCCAATCTCCAAAGTTGAGAATAAAGAATGTATTAGGTCTCCATGGGGTCAGTCTCTCCAATTTGAGCGTGCAAGTTATGTTCAGATTGCACTGTTCATGTCTCCATGTGATACTTTTCCTTAAGCTGCTTAATGGCTCAAGGTAACCATGTTACCGAGCTCCAAAATAAAGAAAAGCACTGAGGTTCAAAATGTGCATCGGGGGGTCCCTGTACCCCAAGAGTTTACATGTTTCGTTCCTTTAGAACTAGGAACTTCGTCAGAACTGGGGGGCTATTGATCTTTACCTCCTATAAAAAGGGAATTCAGAGCTATCCATAATTAACCTAGATGTCAATCAGGTGTAATCAACCCATTATCTCATTTAACCATTAGGTTTACCTGGTGCTCTACATATCAATTTTAAATATACAATTAAAAAGAAACCCATAGCCAAAAAACCTATGTTGGTGTGCGCTGTCACATACAATCTATTCCCAATAGGAAAAACGCATTCATACACACTGCATCCATGCATCCATATAGTACATGTCCAAATAATATTTTTTAAATTTGAAACATATCGTATCCAAAAAGATCCATCCACATACCATCTGATTCCTATTTCACAAATATATCCAAATCGCAGAGGAAATTCTTTTCCATATTCTCTGGCAAGTGCATTTAACCACCAGGCAATACACTGCTTGGAATCTCTATGGAACCAGAAAAGGGAAATGGATGGAGCACGGATAGAGAGGTGAGGGGTATATACATACCCAGTGCGACTGGAACACCCGGTCAGTTTCTATAGCTATACATATCATATCCCATAGTAGATCAATATTCCCTACAAAAGCATAGGGCGTATCACTATCAATCCTACACAATGCATATGCATGCGATATACTCTTCACATATAGTATTTATTGAAAAAGTGGATCGTGGTCGCACAAACATGAGACATTCAACATACTCACTACATGTGTGCGCATAATACATACACTCAAGCGTCCATATAATACCGATCGAATAATCACATTTTACATCCGGCTTTCCGGCTTTTCTATGTTCCATGCTTGTCCATATCGCATGTTCTGTCCCCAAGTCTTCCGATTTTTATTTCACAGTCAGATTTATATAGTACAAAGAGCATTTGATCGCAATGGTCACAGACAGCACCTCACCTTCAGGATCGGTGTTCAAAGTGTAGTAAAAGACGTGTCTCTATTAGTTATGCATGAATTACAAGAAACATTGCAAAGATGAGTCGCTGTTTAACCCCTTAGGCATCATACAATCCAAAAGAAATATCCATTTAGCTTCCTTTTGTTGTAGGATTTTGTCCCAATCTCCCCTTCTATTTGATAGTTCCAGTTTGTAGATCACCATGCATTGCATTCCAGTGGCCACTGATTCATGGTGGTCCATAAAATGCATTGCTACCGGTGATGTATCATCTTTGCCTATTGTGCTTGATATGTGTTGGCCTATTCTCTTCCTAAATTCCCTGATAGTTTTTCCTACATAGATCTTGCCACAAGGGCAAATTATTTGGTAGACCACAAAAGTTGTAGAGCAATTGACAAAGGGTTTAACTTTATATATATTTTTGCCTGAAGAATTTTTAAAAGAGTTAGTTTTCATAACGTATTTACATATTGAGCAATGTCCACATGGGTGCATCCCTCCAATGTGTTTAGCAAAAGATAGTGTTGTTTGGCCCTTTATGCTTCCTCGAGTGTATTCACTGTGAACTAGTGTATCACCTATAGTAGGTGCATGTTTTGCTATCATATTGGGACGAGGACCCAATATTTGTTTCAGTTTGTTGTCTAACATTAGCAAATGCCAATGTTTACCCAAAATTTGTCTTAGGTAGTCCCAGTGAGTACCATATGTAGTCACTAGGCCTACCCTCTCTCTGTCCATTTTTCCTTTTCTTTCATCATCCGGTTCTAGACCCAGGATTTTTTCACGTGTTTGTTTCACTGCCCTTAATTTTGCTTGTCTAATTGTAGAATTAGGGTAGCCTCTTTTCCTGAATCTCTGACCTAGCTCCTTGCTTTCTTTATGGAAGTCTTTAATTTGTGTACAGTTTCTCCGAATTCTGAGGAATTAACCAATGGGAATTCCTTTGATGAGTGCCCATGGATGATGGCTGGTGGCGTGGAGGAGGGTATTTCCAGCTGTTGGTTTTCTGAAGGTATTGGTCACAATTGTTCTTCCTTCTTTACGGATCATTAGATCCAAAAATTCAATCTGTTCCCTATCGACTTTAACTACTTGGTAACCGCCCTATAGCCGAAATACGGCTACAAGGCGGTTCCCTAACTCTAGGAGGGCGTCAATATACGTCCTCCCAGAGAGTCACAATTGCGCGCCCGAGCGGGCGCGCACACGCGATCACCGGCGCTCGGCGGGTCCACGGGACCTGCAGCAACACGGATCGCGGTAAGGAGCCAATGGAAGCGGCTCCTTACCACGTGATCGCGCCGTCCAATGACGGCGCGATCACTTGTAAACAAACCGGCGTCATGTAATGACGCCGGTTCCTCCCTCTCCTCTCTGTACCGTTCGGTACAGTGTGAGAGGAGAGGGAGGGGGGGGGGGATCGGGCGGCAGCAGCAGCTGCCGCACTGTGGGCTGGATCTGTGACAATTGCAGTCACAGATCCAGCCATCCCTGCGCAATACTCTGCAAAATAAAAATAATGATGAGTGCAATACTCTGCAATACCCCACCCCATACTCTGCAATACCCACCCCCCCATACTCTGCAATACCCACCCCCCCATACTCTGCAATACCCACCCCCCCATACTCTGCAATACCCACCCATACTCTGCAATACCCCCCCCATACTCTGCAATACCCCCCCCCCATACTCTGCAATACCCCCCCCATACTCTGCAATACCCCCCCATACTCTGCAATACCCCACCCCATACTCTGCAATACCCCCCCCCCCATACTCTGCAATACCCACCCATACTCTGCAATACCCCCCCCATACTCTGCAATACCCCCCCATACTCTGCAATACCCCCCCCCATACTCTGCAATACCCCCCCCATACTCTGCAATACCCCCCCCCATACTCTGCAATACCCCCCCATACTCTGCAATACCCCCCCATACTCTGCAATACCCCCCCCATACTCTGCAATACCCCCCCCCATACTCTGCAATACCCCCCCCCATACTCTGCAATACCCCCCCATACTCTGCAATACCCCCCCAATACTCCGCAATACCCTCAATACTCCAATACCTTGCAATACGTCGCCTATGGGGATTTTTAAGTAGCAACGTTTGGCGCAATTTCACGAGCGTGTGCAATTTTGAAGGGTGACATGTTGGGTATCTATTTACTCGGCGTAACTTCATCTTTCATATTATGCAAAAACATTGGGCTAACTTTACTGTTTTTTGTTTTTTTTTAAGCACAAAACTGTTTTTTTTTTTAAAACACGCGTTCAAAAAATTGCTGCGAAAATACCGTGCAAGATAAAAAGTTGCAACAACCGCCATTGTATTCTCTAGGGTCTTTGAAAAAAAAGCATATATAATGTTTTGGGTTTCTATGTAATTTTTTAGCAAATAAATGATGATTTTTACATGTAGGAGAGAAATGTCAAAATTGGCCTGGGTGCTCCAGAACGCCTGATGGTGCTCCCTGCATGTTGGGCCTCTCTATGTGGCCACGCTGTGTAAAAGTCGCACACATGTGGTATCGCTATACTCGGGAGGAATAGCAGAATGTGTTTTGGGGTGTAATTTGTAGTATGCATATGCTGTGTGTGAGAAATAACCTGCTAATATGACAGAAACTAGATTTTTTTTTTTTTTTTTACAGAATTTTCAGTCTTTTTTCTTTTATAGCGCAAAAAATAAAAACCGCAGAGGTGATCAAATACCACCAAAAGAAAGCTCTATTTGTGGGAAAAAAAGGACAAAAATTTCAGATGGGTACAATGTTGTATGACTGAGTAATTGTCATTCAAATTGTGAGAGCACCGAAAGCTTAAAATTGGTCTGGTGATTAAGGGGGTTTTCGTGCCCAGTGGTCAAGTGGTTAAAAGTGATAAAGATATTTCTGGGATTGTTATTTAGTTCACTCATAAATTTCTCAAATTCAGCTGTAGTACCTCTCCACACCACCAGGACATCATCAATAAATCTAACCCAGAGGGCTACGTGTTTCTCAAAGGCAGGGTGGTGGTAGACTTCTTGTCGTTCCCACCATCCCAAATGTAAGCAAGCATAGGAGGGTGCACATGAGGCTCTCATTGCTACGCCTCGTTTTTGACGATAGTATTTACTATCAAAAACAAAGTAGTTATTTAACACAAAATCCAAGAGTTCTATTAAAAATTCATTGTGTGGGCCCGCCAAAGGGTGTCTAATATCCAAAAACTGTGACACTGCATCAATTCCGATTGTATGAGGGATGGATGAGTAAAGAGATTCCACATCAATGCCTGCTAATAGACAGTCCTCTGGTATTTCCAGGTCCTTTAATTTCCGCAGAATGTCTGCCGAATCCTGTACATATGATGGTAATTCTTGATTAAGATGTTTAATTCTCTTGTCAATATATTTGCCAATTCTTTCTAGAGGTCCACCCATCCCTGATACAATCGGCCTACCAGGAGGTTTATTCAGATTTTTATGTACTTTGGGTGTGATATAAAAAGTGGGTGTGTTAAAGTTGATAACTTTAAGGAAAGAAAATTCCTTTTGGGTCAACAATCCAACCTTAAAAGCTTTTGTAAGACGGTAATTGATTTCCATGACAAGGTTTGGGAATGGGTTGTCTGGCCATTTTTCATAACAGTGGTTGTCATTTAATTGTTTATAGATTTCCTTAAGATATTCATTTTCTGGCCATAGAACCACATTTCCACCCTTGTCACTGGGTTTGATAATACAATTGGATAATTCCTTTAATTCCTGTAGTGCCTTTCTCTCACTCTGCGATAAATTGTCTACTATTGGTTCTATTTTCTCCCAATTTATCGATCTAATATCTTCCGTAGTAGCCTCAAGGAACATTTGAAGATATTTATTATTTGAGAAATTAGGGAATCTCTGAGATTTATTTGCTAGACCTGAAGGTGGTGGTGGGTCTAACATGTCTGAATTTATCCATGTATTCCCCTCCAAAAAGTCAACCACTTGGGACTCCTCAATTTCAAGTATTTCCATTCCTCTAGGTGGTTCCTTGGTTTTTCCAAAGAACATGAGTTTGAAATTGACTCGTCGTAGAAACAGACATATATCTTTATATATCTCAAATGGGTTACCCTTGTTACATGGTGAAAAGCCTAAGCCTTTTCCTAACACAGATATTTGATCCTGATTTAATGTATGTTCCGTAAGGTTAATTACATTCATATCTGTGTTTTCTGTAGCCGCGTGGTTACCCTGTTCCCCTGTAAAGTAGAGTTCCCCATCTTGGATGTATTCTGTTCTTGAGCCGTGTGTATATCTGTTCTTTCTATTTCTCCTTCTCCTTCGTTTCTTTTTTTCTACCATTATTCCCTTGAGAGTGGTTTTGTCTGTTTTCTTTAAAATCAGGAATACGGGGAAGTGTAAGGTCAGATTTTTAAAGTCTTTTAGCCGCATAGGCATAGACTTTTGGGACATGGTACAACTTGGCAAAATGGTTATGAAACTCCAGAAGTATTTTGGGTAGGTTACTCATTTAGTCAGTTTTCTTGATTTTTTTTAGGTATAAAGGTTTGATTAGGGGGTCTGGTCTGTGCAACCTAATAATCAAAAGCATGAGTGATTTACTGACATGGTTATAAATCAACCCATCAAAAATTAGTTTTCCTGACGCATTCATGGCAGCACACACTGGGTTGTGACTCCGCCCCCACAACCTGACAGGATTGGTTAGCTATAAATTTGAAGGGGAGACGCCCCGCACCATTTTTTTATCCTCACCTGACAGATTGGATGGACATGCAGCAATGCCTCTTACCACAAATCGCCCCAGCAGGTTCAAGCCTCTACTATTTGGAAGTCCCTCCTGTACAGTCTCTAAAGGAGCTTCTATGGAGGGAACCCCGTTCTGGTGGTCTCAGGACCACACACTGGTCTTTCTGAGACTTACTGCTCTCCAGACTGGCTCCCTTCTCTGTGTGTGCGCCGCTGCATCCTTTCTGCGCATGATGACGCCAACAGTTCCCCCTGCCCCTATTCAAGATGGCGCCGGGACAAGCGGAGCGCTTCTGCGCATGCGCGCCAAGTTTAAAGAACACAGCACATTGATTCTGGGCTACAGTGCTGCTACTCTGCATGCTACCTCCAAAAATTACCTATAAGATAGGTGTCCTCCCTCCTACTTCTCCCCTGGCCAATATATATACTGGCATTTGTTTACTTGCTATTACCTCCTTATTCTATTATGTTATTTCCTCTTCTTCCTGCCAGACTGTCCTCAAGACTGTATCTCCTGCACCTTCATGGAGACCACTGCCCTCGCAGACCACCACCAACAAACTAGGTAAGAGGCCATCCGAATCAAAGGTAAGTAGAGAAGAGACAAAAAAGAGAGCCTGACCACTAACGCTGCGTTTCTGGCAGCCCTCTCAGGTCAAGAGACGCAAGTTCACGGCATAGAGGGAGATCAAGTCATGCTTCAAGCATTAGGTCGCTCAAGGTCACCCTCCCGCTATCACCGATCAAGACATAGCCGCTCGCATCACAGCCGCTCCCATCATAGTCGGTTCCACCGCAGACGATCACCTTCATCTCACCACGAACGGAGCTATCATACCCTCCCCGTAGCAAATGCTAGCTGGGTATGTGGGGCTCCATCTTTGCCAGGTAAATTGGCTTGCCGTTCTTGCTTCAACGAAGCAACCAGGGAGAAGGAATCGGACGCCAGAATAGCTACAGAGCTCATAAGAGAGTCACCACGGGAGTCAATTTTGGGAACTACGGCTCCTCTAGTAGAAGATCCTATCCCAAGCACATCGCCAGCACCCTGCCATTACGCCCAGGTTTCAGAAACACTCTCTGAGAATGAAGAACGTGAGGCGGCGTCAGGGTTCCACTTCTGCTTAGTCGAACCGTTCGTTCGCTCAGTCAAAGAAGCGATTGGCTGGGAGGAGGATAAGGCAGAACCTCAGAAGGTTCGGAAATATTTTCCAGAACGGAAAAGAGATCCTGAATCGTTTCCCTTCATCGAAGAGCTGGAGGATCTCATAAGAGATGAATGGGAGAGATCGGATAAGCGGCCTAGTCTTAGCAACAAGCTTGCAAAGTTGTATCCCTTAAAGGAGTCTAAAATCAATTCCCTGATTAATGCACCCACAGTCGATTCATCCTTAATGCAACTTGCCAGACACGTTACCCTACCGATTGAAGACGCAGTCACCTTTCGGTGCCTCCCATTCGGCATCTCCTCAGCACCCAGGATATTCACCAAAGTTCTTCTACCCCTGATCGCACTCCTCAGGGAGAAGGGGTTGCGAGTACATCATTATTTGGACGATATTCTGCTCCTGGCAGAAAATCAGGAAACCTTGACCCATCACCGGAAGATATTACTCACGACCCTTCAAGACTTCGGGTGGCTAGTCAACTGGAAAAAGAGCAGTCTCCAGCCCACGCAAGTCATGGTGTTCCTAGGGGCAGAGTTGAATACCAGGCTGAACCGGGTACAGCTCCCTCAAGAGAAGCTGAAGTCCTTAGTCCAGAAGATGCAGAATCTGTTATCATCCAGTCGCCTACCGGCCAGAGCCTGCCTCAGCATCCCGGGGTCCATGTCTGCGACCATACCCATGGTACAGTGGTCCCAGTGGCACATGAGAGTTTTACAAAATTCCTTTCTCAGGCAATGGAATGGAACGTCAATGCTCCAAACCATTCACATTCCCAGTTGGGTATAACAATCAGTATGGTGGTGGACACACTCGTCCAACCTCAGGAAATTCAGACTGATAGTTCCCCCAAGTCCAAAAGTAGTAACATTGGATGCCAGCCAGAAGGGATGGGGAGCACATTATCTGGACCAAGCAGCCCAAGGCCAGTGGCACTTTCAAGCTCAGGGCATAGTGTCAAATTTATCAGAACTCAGGGCAGCCTTTCAGGCTCTCATGACCTTTGCGCCTCTTCTGGAGAAGAAAAGTGTCCTTATCTGAATGGACATCAAAGTAGCAGTGTCATATATCACGAGACAGGGAGGTACCAGAAGTCGCACGCTTCTGGAGGAAGTTCGCCCTATATTGGAATGGGCCCAAGTGCACCCGTTAGACCTGAGGGCAGTGTATGTCCCAGCAGCACAGAATTTGTTGGCCGACTACCTAAGCCGAGAGACACTTTCGAATAACGAATTGTCTCTGAAACACTAAGCTTTCTCCCTTCTTACAAAGACTTGGGGAGTACCAGAGATCGACTTAGCGGCCACGCCGACAAACACCAAATGTCAGAGGTTCCTGTCCAGAGCCCCCTTTCCATCAGCCGAAGGAACAGACTGCCTAGTCCACCCGTGGAATTTCGAGCTGGGGTAAAAAAAAATGCTTAAATCGGAGTTCCACCCAAAAATGGAACTTCCGCTTTTTGGAATCCTCCCCCCCTCCGGTGTCACATTTGGCACCTTTCAGGGGGGGCAGATACCTGTCTAATCCAGGTATTTGTTCTCACTTCTGGGCAAAGCTATGTCTGGCCCCTTCTCCGCCCCCCCCCCCCTACTGCATGCGCAGTAGGGAACCAGGCTGTGATTCCCTCACTGAAGATGGCGGCGCCTCCACCCAAGAGCCGAGGGACAGATCAAATTTAGGTGAGCACCTCGTGGGCACCCTAGATAAATAAGTGCCTATATTTTAAGTCAGCAGCTGCAGTATTTGTAGCTGCTGAATTAAAAAAAAACTATTTTGGCGTAACTCTGCTTTAATAAATAATAAAGCCTCGTAGCATGTGTATTAGGAGAATTCTTTAGATCATCCATCCTCCTAGAATAATTTCATACAGGGGGTAAAAATTAAAGCGGAGTTCCACCTAAAAATGGAACTTCCACTTAATCCACTCCTTGCCCCCTTACATGCCACATTTGGCCTGTAATTTTTTTTGGGGGGGAATGGGGGCTTCAGGAGAAGTGGGACTTCCCGTCCCACTTCCTCCTTCTACCGAGGGGCTGGTAAGGCGAATAGCTTAATCGCCTTATTGCAGCCCCTCCCTGTAGGCAAGCGCCTGTCCAATCGGGCGGTGCCGCGCCGCTCGCTCATGCGCAGTGCCGCTCGCGCATACGCAGTGGGTGCCCGGCCGTGAAGCCGAAAGCTGTCACTGCCGGGTGCCCACACTAGGAATGAAGAGGGGGGGCGAGGAGCAGAGCCCCGGCCGGCACGTCACTGGAACCGTGGAGCAGGTAAGTGTCTGTTTATTAAAAGCCAGCAGCTACACTTTTTGTAGCTGCTGACTTTTAATAAACTTAAAAAAAGGCTGGAACACCCCTTTAAGCAATTGCTTTAGGGAATGGGCACAAAAGTGAGTTTGTGATCTGTAAGAGGTTGACCTTGGCTCCTTGTAATATATTCTGATTGCATTTAATGCCCTGTACACACGATCGGTTCATCTGATGAAAACGGTCTGATGGATTTTTTCA
This sequence comes from Rana temporaria, assembly GCF_905171775.1. Lineage (NCBI taxonomy): Eukaryota > Metazoa > Chordata > Amphibia > Anura > Ranidae > Rana > Rana temporaria. The sequence goes on along the minus strand of NC_053489.1, from coordinate 239,544,817 downwards.
TCAGATATCCGATGAAGCTGACTTTCATCAGTCGTGCCTACACACCATCGGTTAAAAAACTGATCGTTTCAGAACGCGGTGGCGTAAAACACGACGTGCTGAGAAAAATAAAGTTCAATGCTTCTGAGCATGCGTGGATTTTTAACCAATGGACGTACCCACAGACGATCGTTTTTTCTATTGTTTTTTTAACCATCAGATAATTTTAAAACAAATTCCTAGTTTTTTCACCGATGGATAAAAAACTGATGGGGCCCACACACGATCAGTTCGTCTGATGAAAACGGTCCATCAGACCGTTTTCATCAGACGAACCGATTGTGTGTACCCGGCATTAGTCATACATTGTTTTTCTTAAGCTGGCAATACACAGACTGAACTTCGATCCATTTATGGGAAGGCTGGTTGTACTGAAGCCTGGTACTGTACTGTACTTGGTTGTACAGTAGGGTGACCACATTTCCAAACTACCAATCAGGGACACGCCCCCGTCCCAAAAATCAGATCAGAGATCGAAGATTTGCAGTCCAAGGACCCCGCCTGTGGAATGCACTACCAACCACCATCCGACTGGAGTCGGACCACTTGGCTTTCAGGAGAAAGATTAAAACCCATCTCTTCTGAGGTCAAGGGGTTCCTTACCCATGAAATGGATACAGCGCCCAGAGGCGATTCAGTTCGCATGTGTTGCGCTTTACAAGTCTCTCTCTCTCTCTCTCTGCTGTAACGAATCACAGCACAGTGATTGGACACAAGAGGCAGGATTTATGATTCCTCCAATCACAAGCAGGGGGCAGGGATTGTGCTCCTCCAGGCATTCCCGGCCAGGACAAGTACTGTCAGTGAGTAAAGCGGTGATGTGGCGGCCTTTTTTGGGGGCATCAGATTGGCATCAGATTGGCCTGGAGGGTGGCTGTGTCAGTTTCATTCCGGGACACTGTATTTTCCTGGAATGAAGGTGCCCAGTACAGACCTGCAAAATGCGGGACTGTCCCGGGCAATCCGGGACACGTGGTCACCCAGGTTGTACTGAAGTTGTATTGATTCAGCCTGTCGTTTTTTTTTTTTATGATTACCAGCAGCAGTTTAATGGTATTGTGACAGTGGGGAAACCTCCCGCTGTCAGAATACAATACCGCAGATAGGCTACATATGCATACCGCTGGTGCGAAGAGGTTAGGTAGGGATACCTAGAGAGAAAATAGTTGGTATACTATGACAGCTTTGCTTAAAAGGTGGAAGCACGTGGCTGGGAATGGTAAGTTCAGTCACATCAGATGTTGCCATAAACTAGGGTACCTTGCTAGAGAGTGCCATGCTGTGAAGACTGCCCAGCAGCAGGCCATTATTTCCAGGTCAGCATGGCAAGAGTTGCAGGTTTATTATTTTCTTTGTAAATCTGTCTGGAATGCCTTTGCATGAGATAATTACATGGTAACACTGGGCACTCTACCAGGTACTGACTGAAGCACAATTGACCCTTTCATTTTCAAACAGTAGCTAAAAATTGCATTCCATATTTTCTTAGAAAAATAACTAAAATGACCATAGCAACACAACATGTAGTTTCCATGACTGTCAAGACAGAAAGTGATGAGAGCTGGAAAAAAACTATTCTAGGAGTTAGGTACTATGTATGAGTTAAAAAAGATAACATTTGTTAGCAATATGTTTTTTTAATGCAGAAGAGATACACCAGGGGCAATTCAATAAAGCATTTGCGACACTATACTGAGATAAATTCATAATAAAGCCACGTGATCTTTTTCTTGCTATTTCCAACAGGCATGACAAATTCGGGTAGTTCCTATGTGTCCGACTTTTACAATCTGGCGCTATGGCTGCGGCAAACACAAAAAATAGAAATTCCAGGAATGGATGTTTTATACATAGTTACATTGGTCAGGCTTGGATCAATGAAACTTTGCATATCATAGTTGGCTGATGCCCCTGAAAGATGGAAATCACTGAAGTAGACAGTGCTATTACCAGGGCTCAAGTCCTGCGGGAACGCGTGGGAATGGAGTTCCTGCACTTTTTTCACAGCAGGAACTCAGTTCCCTTTGCAGGACTAGTACATCCGAGAGCAGACGAGCCGCCCAAGCCAATTCTTCACTAAGCGGCGATGCCCAGCTCGAGTCACTCTCAGGGGCAGGGGCAAGCGAACCTTAGTAATCCTTTATGTTACTGGCCGCTTCCTGTATATGGATTCATCGGGTAGTGTGCGGGTATTCCGTCACTTCCTCGATGCTGCAATGTCTCCTGGGAGCTTTTGTCATTGTTCCCAGGAGACATTGCGGAGGTCTGCCGCGAGTTATCGCGGGATTTAGAAAGAACTTGAGGTTTAGTAATTATGCATATGAGCGTATCATTTTTTTTTTTTTGGTGGGGGAGTGGATCTTGGGTGGGAGTTCCCACACTTTTTTCCCCAGGACTTGACCCCTGGCTATTACAGTGATCTCTATTTGCTTCTGGGTCTCATGTTTATGCATTCTGAACACAGGAGGTCAGCTGGTTGGCAAAAGTGCTATTCAGAGAATGCTTCACATTTTGAAGGAGGAGGTGGAGAGTGTGACATTACTGCAAAAAATATAGCACATAAAATTGCTATGCAGCCGTTAGGGAATTTTTTTGTTATAAAAAATTACCTTTTTAATCTGCAGCTGATGTGATTTTCTGTAAAACTCAATACAGTATGGCAACCTGGAGGTGTTCTGTACACTGTACAATATCCCCCAAGGGTTAAATACTTCTACGGGGATGCAGACTCTGCAGCTTTTCTCATTAGAACACATGAACCATTCCCTCCCATTCAGAATCATGCAAAGGGCAGGGTAAAAACAATAGCTATTTCTTCAGACCAACACAAGGTAAGAATCTACTAGAATTTCAAAATCCTTGCATTGTACATAGATCATCCAGAGGGGAATGTTTTTTTTTTTTTTCAGTGGGAAGGCTGGGGTTGTTGTTCAGGGGTTGGACTTGGCCCCTTAGTTCTAGTGAAGGGAACTCTTCATACTATACCAAGACCTTTTAGACAATTTCATGTTCCCAACTTTGTGGGAACAGTTTGGGGATGGCCCCTTCCGGTTCCAACATGACTGTGCACCAGTGCACAAAGCACTGGAGACTGTGAGCCAGGTCTTCTCGTCCAACATCAGTGCCTGACCTCACAAATGCGCTTCTGGAAGAATGGTCAAACATTCCCATAGACAAATTCCTAGGACAGCCTTCAAAGAAGTGTTGAAACGGTTAAAGCTACAAAGGGTGGGCACACGCAAGATTGAACCCTACGGACTAAGACTAGGATGCCATTAAAGTTTATGTGTGTGTAAAGGCAGGCGTTCCATTAAGTTTGACAATATAGTATAGTATATATATCTATATTTTAGTCCTGAGCATAATAAAAAAAACGTTGGGGCAGATCCACAAAGAAAGTACGCCGGCGTATCTATTGATATGCCGGCGTACTTTCAAGTTTCCCGCGTTGTATCTTTGTTTTGAATCCTCAAAACAAGATACGACGGCATCTGGGTTAGATCCGACAGGCGTACATCTTCGGATCGTAGATGCAATTCTTCGGCGTCCGCTGGGTGGCGTTCCCGTCGTAATCCGCGTTGAGTATGCAAATTAGCTATTTCCGACGATCCACGAACGTACGAGCGGCTGTCGCATTCTTTTACGTCGTTTCCGTTCGGCTTTTTTCGGCGTATAGTTAAAGCTGCTATTTGGTGGCGTACGCAATGTTAAGTATGGCCGTCGTTCCCGCGTCTAATTTTAATTTTTTTTATTTTGTTTGCGTAAGTCGTCCGTGAATGGGACTGGACGTAATTTACGTCCACGTCAAAACCAATGATGTCCTTGCGACGTCATTTAGCGCAATGCACGGCGGGAAATTTAGGGACAGCGCATGCATAGTTCGTTCAGTGCGGGGACGTGCTTCATTTAAATGAAACATGCCCCCTACTCGCCGCATTTGAATTCCGCGCCCTTACGCCGCGAGAGATACACTACGCCGCCGTAACTTACGGCGCAAATTCTTTCTGGATTCAAAGATTTGCCAAGTAAGTTACAGCAGCGTAGCGTATCTCAGATACGCTGCGCGGGTGCAGATCTTTGTGAATCTGCCCCAATATGTACAAAACATTCTATGTAAGTCATGGACCTTGAAAAAGTATATAGCTGCAGTAATGATGGGAGACCAGGGAGACTTGTTTTTGGGCAGGGATCGACCAAATGAAGCAAAGTGAAGCCCAGATAACCCTATACTTTGCTCTGTAGTGGCATATACCATATTTCCACAATGCCCGCTTCTCTTTAACCTCTTCTATATAATTCTTGTGCTTTTTATGCAATGAAAAATATGAAATTTGTTTTTAGTGCTACTGTATATACTACTAGTACCACTGTAAGATTAACTTCAAACATATCTGAATGCACACCTTTTGATCGACTTTAAAATATCACTGAAATTGCTGAATCATATTTTTGTTGAAGGGGAGAGGGAGTGTCACAGACAAAGACTGCTCCAGGGGTAAACATAAAGATTCTCCTAAAAATCTGAGCTGTATGCCAGAGACCCCTGAAGAAACAATGTGCGCGTCTAAAGGTGTGTGCAGGAGGAGGCGAGGTTACAGAGTCATATTTAAGATTAACTACTAATCAAAGCAATCCTAAAAGAGGAAGTAGTTGCAATGAATAGAAACAGATGAAATCATACTTAGGTTGGAAAGGTAACTTTTAAGGTACCTACTTAAACTCCTGTTACAAAAGTGCAAATGTTATTCCGAGACTTATCCATTTTACAGCAACTCCAAAATTATGTTTTTATTATAAAATACGGTGAGGTCACTTTCAAAAGAAAAAAATATATATACTTTTAATGCTGCACAAGAAAAACAAAAAAACAAAATGTAGGCAAATAAAAACAAATTACATGCAATAAGTAAAAAAACTGAAAAAAAAAGGAAGGCTTACTTTATAAAGGCTATTTAGACTAGTATAAAGATTATTAAGCTGTTTTAAAAATTGTAGGTTTATTGGAACTGATATTATATAAAGATCAAAGGCCTTTGGTCGGCAAATAAGTACTAAAATACAATGTAACAATATTGTTACAATGTACCGTATTTATCGGCTTATGACAAGCACCCTAATTTTAAGAGGGAAGGTTCAGGAAAAAAACTTTCCACAGCCCCCTGCATATAACATGCAGGCACAGTTTACCCTCTATTTTCAGGGTAAAAAAGTGAGTGTTATACACCAATAAATACAGTACTTATGAACAAAACCTTCAAACATTGACTGCAGGCTTCATTCACACAGGAGCACTGGCAGTGTTTCTGAACATGCTTATCACTAGATTCTGGCACCTATGGCACGTGCCAGAATGTACAATTTCCATCAATGTAAGGGGGGGGTACTATATTCACCACTTTGCACAGTGCATACATAACCAGTCATACTCTTGACTGCCATACTCTGTAACCTGAGCTGTATGTTACATACTCCTGACCAAGGTTTTCATTGGCTTAACCTTTGCTGGTTGCTAAATAGTCACTGAATATTTTTTAAAAGTTGTCCTTTAAGGTAGCCTTAGACAAACGATAGTACTATGTTTATATTTTGTGTGCAGAAAAGTTTATGTAATTAAAGAATGCAAATTTTCCAAAATAATACTTTGTCTTGAGGTTTATGTGTGTCTGTGAGACTCTAGTAGCTAGCTTGTGGCACAGTAAATAAGGCACATTTTACTGTAGAAGGTCTGCAGAACCTGTATGCTGTGTATATAGCATAGTGTGGTTATTGTTATTGTTCCCTTTAGACAAGCCAATGCCAACAAAGTCCTTATTTCTAAAAGTCAAGCACAGGTAAAGCACCACTCCAGGTAGGTCCATGATGCTCCTTCACAGGTCAACAGAGAAACAAGCACCGCTCAGTGTGGACGTGTGTCTATTTTGATCCGAATGTAACATATTTGCATCCAAGTCTCCCCCCGGGCTGGTGACACTATGCACAGCCACCGGCCGCCACTACCAAATGCTGTCTTTGCAGAGCAGGAATATGCCTGTTGGAGCTCTGTTAACACAGGTCACGGCCGCTGCTCACCTCCCACTGTGCAGCCGTGCCTGTGTCAGCTCCGAGGTAGATGGCTGCAGAGCTGAGCTATGTCTCGTCTCACACATAGCTCAGCCTCAGCACACACCAGCGCTGACATCCCCTTCTCTCTCTGCACAGACATGAGGAGAGCACTGGACAGGAAGTTTGAACCCAAAAAGCATCAGACAGCCTGCCTGCGCCTCAGCCTCCATCCTGGTAAGCTCACCCTCTCTAGTCTCTCCTGCCTCCCAGTGTATAAAAAGGGGTGCTCTGTGGACTTTGTTAAAGGGGAGGGGGGGCAGGCTTTGGTGAGCAGAGACCCTCTTTACACAATAGTCCACAGCATGCACCCTTAAATCAAGTTTCCCAGAACACTCCTTATATCAGATCTGATGTATATGGGGTCTGTGCGGACTCCAGTGTTGCCAACCGTCCGTAGATTTACGGACAGTCCGCAAAAAGAAGGCACTTTTTCCCTGTCTGCAAAAGTCCGTAGTAAGGGAAATGTGCCAGTAAAAATGGCGGCGATCGGCTCGGGTCAGAACTGCGTATTCGCAATTCCGGAAATTCCCGAGTGTCTAAGTCCTCCTGCATAGCCTCTGCCCTCTGCCCGCCCAGCCCACCACCTGCAGATAATGATCTTCTTAGCGCATTTTCGTGCCAACACCGCCACCGCCAGCCGTAAACAAGCAGGAGCAGAGCGGGAAATTTGAGGAGCCTAGTGTGATCGTGGAGAGGCGAGCCGCGGCGGAACTCGGAAGTGACCAGTCGGACTCGGGATGGGAGGAGACTCAAAGAGCTGTAGGAGACTTGGAGTGAAGGTCAAGGACTGTCACCACAGCAGTACCCCTGACTAGAGCAGAGCAACGAACGGACTGTCACCGACCCACTTCCTGCCTGGCCTGCCCTCCCACTGCCCGCCTGACTAAGTGTGGACTGGAGACACCCTGCTGCTGCCCGGTGTGTCTTTATGGAGTGGCCAGATGCCTGTTCCTGGTCTGGTATGTCCGGCAAAGTGACTGACTAGTCTAATAGGCGGATAGAGGAGGGTGATTTCTTGCCTGAGCCTGTGCCTGTGTGCTTATTGTTTTATTGTTGCACTTTGACTATAAGTGTTTTAGTGTTATTACATGTGTATTCACCCTTCGCTGCTCCTTTAGCTAATTCGCACTCGGAATTGTGACCATACAACGAAGCCCACAGGAAATAAGCTAGACCTGATAAAAGGGGTCATTGTCCCCTGTGATGATTGCGAAGGTCCTTCAGATGGCCAAGTGTAGAATAAACTGAATGGAAAGGCACTGCCCAACTATAAACTGATTTATGCTAATCTTAGTTGCTCTGCAATTAAAAAACATTTAGGAAACTTGGCAATCCTCTGTTTTTTCAATATGACACTCTAACCTTTAGGATACATTTGTTTTATTGCCCTACAGCCTTTTTGAGGTTGGAGGTGGCCCATTATTGTCTACTTGTACGTTGGGCTAGTCTGACTTTTTTGCTCTGTATATGCCTTTTTTTGTAGTGTTCTCTTTTTTCCAGTATAATCCTGCATAGCATTTTCTTTTCTAAACTGAATGAAGCAGAAACAGAGCTTGCAGTACTGTTATGCATCAATGATTGGTCTTTGCTTTTATTCAAAAGGCTGCATGTGCAGTCATTATAGAGGTCAATGATCACTTTCAGGTTCATCTACTCTGAGTTCCTTTAGATAGCCAGAGAATGTAGAGCAGCTTAGCTGGAAGTGCAGTGCAGGGCACAAACCCAAATACATAAGTCAGTGCTACTCAGCTGTGTCCATCAGGACTATGTTGGCAATGAGCGTCTAAAAATATTTGTCATGTTTTTCTTCACACGCAGTTTTTATGGGGGGGGGGGGGATGAAATTAGAAGCTGCCGTCGTGCATACGGATGTGGTGGACATAGGCAGACGATGTGGTGGATATAGGCAGATGGATGTGGTGGACATAGGCAGACGAATGTGGTGGACATAGGCAGACGGATGTGGTGGACATAGGCAGACGGATGTGGTGGACATAGGCAGACGGATGTGGTGGATATAGGCAGACAGATGTGGTGGATATAGGCAGACGGATGTGGTGGACATAGGCAGACGGATGTGGTGGATATAGGCAGACAGATGTGGTGGACATAGGCAGATGGATGTGGTGGATATAGGCAGACGGATGTGGTGGACGTAGGCAGACAGATGTGGTGGACATAGGCAGATGGATGTGGTGGATATAGGCAGACGGATGTGGTGGACGTAGGCAGACAGATGTGGTGGACGTAGGCAGACGGATGTGGTGGATATAGGCAGATGGATGTGGTGGACATAGACAGACAGATGTGGTGGACGTAGGCAGATAGATGTGGTGGACATAGGCAGACGGATGTGGTGGATATAGGCAGACGGATGTGGTGGACGTAGGCAGACAGATGTGGTGGACGTAGGCAGACGGATGTGGTGGATATATGCAGATGGATGTGGTGGACATAGACAGACAGATGTGGTGGACGTAGCCAGACGGATGTGGTGGATATAGGCAGATGGATGTGGTGGACATAGACAGACAGATGTGGTGGATATAGGCAGACAGATGTGGTGGACGTAGGCAGACGGATGTGGTGGATATAGGCAGACGGATCTGGTGTGGGGGGGGGGGGGGACAGACGGATGTGGTGAACATAGACAGACAGATGTGGTGGACGTAGGCAGACAGATGTGGTGGACGTAGGCAGATGGATGTGGTGGACATAGACAGACAGATGTGGTGGACGTAGGCAGACAGATGTGGTGTACGTAGGCAGACGGATGTGGTGGATGTAGGCAGATGGATGTGGTGGACATAGACAGACAGATGTGGTGGACATAGGCAGACGGATGTGGTGGACATAGGCAGACGGATGTGGTGGATATAGGCAGACAGATGTGGTGGACGTAGGCAGACAGATGTGGTGGACGTAGGCAGACGGATGTGGTGGATTTAGGCAGATGGATGTGGTGGACATAGACAGACAGATGTGGTGGACGTAGGCAGACAGATGTGGTGGACGTAGGCAGACGGATGTGGTGGATATAGGCAGATGGATGTGGTGGACATAGACAGACAGATGTGGTGGACGTAGGCAGATAGATGTGGTGGACGTAGGCAGACGGATGTGGTGGGTATAGGCAGACGGATGTGGTAGACACAGGCAGACGGATGTGGTGGACATAGGCAGATGCATGTGGTGGATATAGGCAGACGGATGTGGTGGACATAGGCAGACGGATGTGGTGGATATAGGCAGACGGATGTGGTGAACATAGACAGACAGATGTGGTGGACGTAGGCAGACAGATGTGGTGGACGTAGGCAGACAGATGTGGTGGACGTAGGCAGACAGATGTGGTGGACGTAGGCAGACGGATGTGGTGGATATAGGCAGATGGATGTGGTGGACATAGACAGACAGATGTGGTGGACGTAGGCAGACAGATGTGGTGGACGTAGGCAGACGGATGTGGTGGATATAGGCAGATGGATGTGGTGGACATAGACAGACAGATGTGGTGGACGTAGGCAGATAGATGTGGTGGACGTAGGCAGACGGATGTGGTGGGTATAGGCAGATGGATGTGGTAGACACAGGCAGGCGGATGTGGTGGACATAGGCAGACGGATGTGGTGGACATAGGCAGACGGATCTGGTGGACATAGGCAGACGGATCTGGTGGACATAGGCAGACGGATGTGGTGGATAAAGGCAGACGGATGTGGTGGACAAAGGCAGACGGATGTGGTGGATATAGGCAGACGGATCTGGTGTGGGGGGGGGGGGTGACAGACGGATGTGGTGAACATAGACAGACAGATGTGGTGGACGTAGGCAGACGGATGTGGAGGATATAGGCAGACGGATGTGGTAGACACAGGCAGATGGATGTGGTGGACATAGGCAGACGGATGTGGTGGACATAGGCAGACGGATCTGGTGGACATAGTCAGACGGATCTGGTGGACATAGGCAGATGGATGTGGTGGATAAAGGCAGACGGGTGTGGTGGACATAGGCAGACGGATGTGGTGAATATAGGCAGACGGATGTGGTGGACATAGGCAGACGGATGTGGTGGATATAGGCAGACGGATGTGGTGGATATAGGCAGACGGATGTGGTGGACAGGCAGACAGATGTGGTGGACAGGCAGACGGATCTGGTGGACATAGGCAAACGGATGTGGTGGACATAGGCAGACGGATCTGGTGGACACTCCTTTTCTCCTATCACAAACTGGAGGAAAAATCATAACATACATGGATGTCACATAAGTGACATCTGTTTTCAATCTGATCAAACGCAGCAAGGGATCAGTCCAGAATCCCCTGCTGAGAAAGAGGCCCAAGTGACTTCTCTAAAGGATTACAGAATACAGTATACTGCATACAATATTGGGTATCTTAACCAGCGCTACATGCCTGTGAACATAAAGATGTCACCAGTCCTTGCAAATATGCCAATCAAAAAAAAAAAAAGCACAAATTTGTGCGATATAGCACGGCGGCAGCTTCTAATTCCATTCCTCCTCTCCCCCAATCCCCCCATAAAAACTGTGTGTGAAGAAAAACATGAAAAACATTTTTAGACGCTCATTGCCAACATAGTCCTGATGGACACAGCTGAGTAGCACTGACTTATGCATTTGGGTTTGTGCCCTGCACTGCACTTCCAGCTAAGCTGCTCTACATTCTCTGGCTATCTAAAGGAACTCAGAGTAGATGAACCTGAAAGTGATCATTGACCTCTATAATGACTGCACATGCAGCCTTTTGAATAAAAGCAAAGACCAATCATTGATGCATACAAGTACTGCAAGCTCTGTTTCTGCTTCATTCAGTTTAGAAAAGAAAATGCTATGCAGGATTATACTGGAAAAAAGAGAACACTACAAATAAAGGCATATACAGAGCAAAAAAGTCAGACTAGCCCAACGTACAAGTAGACAATAATGGGCCACCTCCAACCTCAAAAAGGCTGTAGGGCAATAAAACCAATGTATCCTAAAGGTTAGAGTGTCATATTAAAAAAAACCAGAGGATTACCAAGTTTCCTAAATGTTTTTTAATTGCAGAGCAACTAAGATTAGCATAAATCAGTTTATAGTTGGGCAGTGCCTCTCCATTCAGTTTATTCTACACTTGGCCATCTGAAGGACCTTCGCAATCATCACAGGGGACAATGACCCCTTTTATCAGGTCTAGCTTATTTCCTGTGGGCTTCGTTGTATGGTCACAATTCCGAGTGCGTCTTAGCTAAAGGAGCAGCGAAGGGTGAATACACATGTAATAACACTAAAACACTTATAGTCAAAGTGCAATAATAAAACAATAAGCACACAGGCACTGTATAGTCACCTACAGCAATGTGTCCTGGAGTGGAAGGAAATGCACATTTCTTTTTGATTTTTTCTTAGATAAGCATTTAAGTCGCATTAGCTTGATATACTGTAAATAATACCAACATGTGCCAATATTTTTTTGAAGTTTCTATTTATGAAATTGTAATTACTTGTGTATATGGGGCAGGCATAATTGCTCATTACACATGCAGATTAGATTCAGTTTCCTGCTTTGAAGTATAGAAAAAAGACAAATTACATTCTCACAATAAAATCTATAAATCTTTTTATACAAAAGTAATGTATTCCTTATGTGCCTGATGTCTTACCTCAGTGCCTATTTTGTGCCAGATTCACAGTATGTTTTCATGAATTAAAGCGGTATTCAACCCAACCCCAAAAACGTTTTATATTGCAGCTCACTAATCAGCAGATGTGGTGGCTGCATTCGTTTTCGTTTTTTCTCCCTCTGTTTTCACCTGGTGATCAGGCCGGTAACATACCTCCTGTACTAGAGCACCTCCACTTTGGATGAAGGAGCACACGAGCACCTTAGGACAGCAGCATTGTCAATGTGGGGGGGAGGGGCGGGTTAGATGTACTCGCAGATTTAAGTACACTAACAAATTGAAGCCAAACTCCAGCTCACACTTTAATAGCAGTTACAGCAAACAGCTTTTTTTCCTTTTAGGATAAAGGTTTTACATGAATATGTAGCATCCCTCTGGCACCTCAAAGGCAGGAATGTACCTCCAGAAGCAAGGGCAGGCTAGCATTTTACTCCAGGGCTGAGTCTATAGCTAAAATGGGGGGACAGTCACTTTTGTCTTTTTAAAATTGTATTGCAGAATGGTTAAGGAGGTGAGGGTTAGAAGTTCCAGATATCGTAGCAGATCACTTACAGACTCTCCAGATCTAGATCAATATCCTGCTTCACAGTATCAGAATTTTAAGGCTGATCCGGTAACACAATAAACACGTTTCCAAATTTCAGTGCATCCTCTAAGTGAGTCACCAGGCCCTTCTGGGAGACCAGACTTCTTCCTGGCTCGCTCCAGCAAGGGGGCTCCTCCTTGGCATAGCTTCCTCAAGACCAGGCAGGACAGTTTCAGGACCACTTCAGCACACTTTAGGCCCAAAAATAGGCTATTGAACCTTACATCAGATCTCCATCCAGCAGTAGCTCCTCAGGGGAAGAGAGCGAGCACGTGGTCTGTCCCAAATATTTATATCCACCCCCAGCATGCACACGTGGCCTAAACCTCCTACTGGATTGGCTAAAGAAAATATAAATATCCATAGTTAGTTTTGTTTGTGAAATCTTATACATTGACCAGTGATATACCAGTGACATCTACAGTGAGAAATCACAAGGTAACTTAAAGTGTTACTAAACCCAGGACCCTTCACTCACTATATTCGGTCTCCCACAGTACGCAGAACATACAATTATTTAGGAAATATAAACTGCTAAAAACCTTTTCTCATCAGCAGTATATAGCTTGTGATTTCTATCAGTGTCTGACAGAACACTGGTTAAAGCTTGTAGGAGGAGTTTTCATTTTTCTCTGACTGTACTATGACGCTGCATGACCTCTGACCCTCTGTCTGGACAGTGCTGATTGGACCCGTGCTGATCGCATGCACTCTCCACCCAAAAAAACGCCCACCAAACTGAGCACAGGTAGAGTGCCCCCAATGCTCTGTGCTATCAGCAGATGGATTGGGGACAGTAAAAGAAGGGGAGGATCAGATCAGACAGATTGTGCTGCTGCTCTGCCTACCAGGCAATGATGTCACACATCAAGTGGCCTGGGGCCCCATGTACCATAGTGTTCAGTTAGGTAATGTGGAAGTGTAAGCCTGATCTGGTGGTAGTTGGGAGAAGTGGTTGCCTCTTGGTGATGTGAGTATAGCTCCCCCTCAGTAATTCACACACCAAGTGGCCTGGGCCCCCATGTACCATAGGCCTCAGGTGTTCAGTTAGGTCATGTGGAAGTGTAAGCCAGATCTGGTGGTAGTTGGGGGAAGTGGTTGCCTCTTGGTGATGTGAGTATAGCTCCCCCTCAGTATGTCACACACCAAGTGGCCTGGGCCCCCATGAACCGTGGGCTTCAGTCATTCAGTTAGGTCATGAGCCCTAACCTGGAGCCATGTCAAAGGAAAAATGTGGGATAGTCCAGTCAATGAGCATATTCAGCCTCCAGCCTGGCATAGCTTTTCTAGCTTTCCTCAGTCCTCTTGTTGCTGCTGTAGCCACATTTGACTTTTTTGTGAGGACAGAATAACGGTCTGGTCTTTGAATATTTAGTGGGGGGGGTTTAAAACTAAAATGATCTACCCCCATTTTCTGTTCCTCCTTCACTTGGAAATGTGGCCACACTTTATCAGCAGGCAGTGACACACACTCAAGCAGGAATCTGAAATGAGCATTATGGCAATGTGATGTCACAGTGAAAACAGCTATTGCTGCCTGCTTGTCTGTCTGCTTGAGGACTCACAGAGAAGACCAGTGAGATCGAGCTGGAGAGGAGAGAGAGAGAGAAGAGTTGTCTGCTTGTGAGTGTGCTGACACCCTTCAGCCAACAGAAGGGGGGAGGGTCCTGACAATATTGTCGTGATATCACCCCAAGACAGACTGTAACCCTGCCCCTCCCACACCTAAATGCCTCCATTTTAATAGAAAGGGTCCTGTGAGGACAAGGATTATTAGGTAAAAAAAGGAAACCCATACTTCTTTTAAAGCAGAACTAAACTCATTTGTTCAGTCCCTCAAATCCGTTATATCCAAGGCCATGCCGTGAATGATCATTGTCACAGTTGTTTGTGATCTTACTGAACTGTAAAGCATTCATGACAGGTTGTTTACATTGTTATCATGTGATTGACCAATCATAGCAAACACATGATAACCGGTTACTGGTTATCGGGAACAGTGATCTGCTGTGTCCGTCACAGAAGCGTGACCCAATTGGCATGCAGCGCACTCCTAAACCGCCACAGGCTCAATTATGTATATGGCATTATATCTGCAGGAGCAAGGCGGCAAGTGGTTAAAGCGGAGCTAAACCCTCCTATCATTTACAGCTAAGAAAGCTGCTTCTGTTTGATCTTCAACTGCCATGGTGCTGCACATGTGATCAGTTATGACACCAGCCATTTGATGGCTTGAAAACAAAGCAACGTGACAGTTATCATTCATGGCATGCCTTGAATGGAATCGTTTTGGCAAACTGTTAAATTGATGGTTTTAGTTCTGCTTTTATGCGCACAGCCCTGCATGAAAGAGCGCTCTGGGCACTTGGGGAGTTGTACAGGCAGATAGTCTAGAGCAGCCTTTTTCAACCATGGTACCTTTAGGTTTCTTCAGGGAAGCCTTGACAAAATGCCTAAAAATTGCCCAAAAATTGTTTACAAACCAACTGGTGGCTCAAGCCTGCCATTTAGTTACACAAAGCCACAAGTTTTCACTTAGCATCATTACAACCATCTAGCCACTGGCATCCTAACAACCATTGACATCATTGGTTGTTAAGGAGGATGTAGGGAGTCTGCACAGCATCCTTGTTTGCCCCTTCCCTGCCCATCTCTGTCAGCACTGGAATCACATTAGCTAAAGGAGGAAGGGAAACTCAGGGAGAAGAGAAACATTGGAATACTAGTCAGTACCAGTGTGCAAAAGTGTATTTGCTTTGGAAGAATAAATCACCTCTAATGTTGGGTGACCTTTGTTTGTGGATTATGTTGCTGCGATATGTAAAACTATTAGGTCAGCTTTTTTATATTTTAGAACAGGGTGCCTTGAGATTGTGCATAATTTTAAAGGGTGCCTTGACGGAAAAAAGGTTAAGAAACATTGGTCTAGAGCCCATCATTGTATACAGAGAGAGCAGCATATGTAGGATGCAGCAAACATTGGAATGGATATCTTGTTTTTTTGCAAGGTTCTGTCTGCATTGCATGGCTACGACCGTCAGCTAGGGGGCGCTTCCAAGATACTGGGCTGAAAACTAGTTTTGTGACACTGATGGCACTAAACCCACAACAGTAAAATCAGTCTTTAAAAACAGTAAAGCATGCTTGTTATACCCACTGTGGAACCTAAGGGGTTAATCCTCTTGCATACCTCCCAACTTTTTGAGATGGGAATGAGGGACACCTATCAGCAAAAGTATGCAGGCATAGGACACACCCTTTCCATGCCCCCTTAAAGAAGAATTGTACAAAAAAACAAGATTGGCTTTATATCGGCCTTATATTGGCTTCTGGAATTTACAAATGCAGCAATTTAGAAATCAAATGAAAGATTTAGCGCTGGAAAACACTTTTTG
Source organism: Rana temporaria (assembly GCF_905171775.1). Taxonomy (NCBI): domain Eukaryota; kingdom Metazoa; phylum Chordata; class Amphibia; order Anura; family Ranidae; genus Rana; species Rana temporaria. The sequence goes on along the minus strand of NC_053489.1, from coordinate 239,529,004 downwards.
ATAGATAAAAAGTGCATTTTATATACAGCTATATGGATCAGATCAAAATGAGGGACAGATGAGGAGGAATGAGGGACATTGTTGCAAATCAGGGACAGTTGGGAGCTATGCCTCTGCATTGTGGAAAAAGGCTGCTATGCACAGATCCTTCTCTTCTTCCACTGACTCAGTGTTGCCAACCGTCCATATTTTTACGGACAGTCATTAAAAACTGACACTTTTTTCCCCCGTTTTTAAATGTCCGTGGTTGCGGGAATGTGCCAGTAAAAAAAGCCGAGATTGGTTCGGCTTGGAACTGCGCATGGAGATTGGAGGCAGGGGGTGATTAGAGGCAGGGGGTAATGGTGGCTGCGGTGGCACCGCAGAGGGGGATGGAGGCAGGGGGCAATGGAGGCAGGTGGAGATTGGAGGCAGGGGGTGTTAGTGGCAGGAGGTGTTAGTGGCAGGGGGTAATTGGAGGCAGGGGGTGATTGCAGGCACCACACAGGGGGATGGTAGCACTGCAGAGGGTGGGGGATGGAGACAGGGGTTGTTGGTGGCACCGCAGAGGGGGATGGAGCCAGGGGGTGTTAGTGGCAGGGGGTGATTGGAGGCAGGGGGTGTTGGTGGCACCGCAGAGGGGAATGGTGGCATCACAGAGGGTAGGGATGGAGACAGGGGTTGTTGGTGGCACCGCAGAGTGGTATGGAGGCAGAGGGTGATTGGAGGCAGGGGGTGATTGGAGGCAAGGGGCCTGGGGGAAATTGGAGGCAGGGGGAGATTGGAGGCAGGGGGCCTGGGGGAAATTGGAGGAAGGGGGAGATTGGAGACAGGGGGAGATTGGAGGCAGGGGAAGATTGTGGCACCGCAGAGGGGGTGAAAGAAGGGGGTTTTGGTGGCAGAGTGGGATGGAGGCAGGGGGTAATGTGACTAAATAATTTGCCCTTATTATATCGAAAATAACAAAAATATGTTTTTTTACCTTAAAGCGGAGGTTCACCCAAATAACATGTATATAAGATCATATTCTTTATACTTCCAACATGTACAGTATGCCCTTTTTTTTTTTGGCTGTACATACCTTATTATGGCTATTTTCCACCTGGCTTCCGTGTACTCACTCCCGCGGGAGTAGGCGTTTCTATGCTGTGCCGCAATGTCATCTGGGACTTCGCCCAGATGATTGACGTCCTTGAGAAAAAAGTTCCGCCCAGCGCATAAGGCCCCCCCCCCTATTGCGTAGGCGCACAGAGTCACGGAGTTTCCGAAAGTAGCCGAACTGCGAGTCAGCTCTATATGGCGCCTGCGCAGTCAGCTCTACACGGCTCCTAGTCGGTGCGCAGGTGCCGTGTAGAGCTGACTCACAGTTCGGCTACTTTCGGAAACTCCGTGACTCGTGACCTGCGTACGCAATAGGGGGGGGGGCCTTGTCCGCTGGGGGGTGAGTACCCGGAAGCCGGTTGAAAAATACCCATAATAAGGTATGTACAGCCAAAAAAAAAAAAAAAAGGGCATGCTGTACATGTTGGAAGTATAAAGAATATGATCTTATATACATGTTATTTGGGTGAAACTCCGCTTTAATATCTACTATAAATCACATTGCTATTTGCCTAGCGTACTTGTCTGTAGCATAAATACTGAAATTTGTACCTAAAAATGTAATTTAGTAACTTTTGTGAAATGCCAGTAAAAACGTCAGTAAATATCTGGTGTTGTGCCAGTAAATTTCAATCTGGTAGGTTTGCAACACTGCACTGACTCCAGAATGTCAGAATAAGACAGAGCCTTTGGAGTCAGGCTGCATATGCTCAGTTTGGTGTGTATTTTTTTTCCTTAGGCGGGTGAATGTGATCACCACAGGGCCAATCAGCACTGTCCAGAGGGTCAGGGGTCCTGCATCCTGATAGGACAGCTCAGCGCAGAATGAAAACTCCACCTACAAGCTTTAACCAGGCACTGATAGCAGTCACAAGGCTGAAATATACTGCTGACAAGAAAATGTATTTAGCAGTTTATATTTACTAAAATGATTGCATTTCCATGTTCTGTGTACTGTGGGAGGCCAGATATAGTGAATGCAGGGTCCTGGGTTTAGTAAAACTCCCACACTATGGGCAATTAAACTATTGTGGCTGCTATCACACCGATTTATATCCTATGGGACATAAAAAAAAAATGCAAAAAGGTATATACTGTTGTGTAGCACTCATATACTGTGGTGCAGTTCCAGTATATGAGCCCCATACCAGTATGTACCTCTTTGCACTGATGGCACTTGCCATAAATCTGTATAGATTCAACTTCACTGCCCTGATCTGCTGAGCGGGAGTTACTGAACAGAAGCTTCCATCCAGCGCTTCTCACACTTTGTGACAGATTTCCTTTCATTATATGCTTTGTGGTGCAAAGTACCAGAAGGTAAATTTGTTCAGTACGACATCTACAAAAAAAAAGTTCAGCAAATGCAATAAAAAAGTGATGTATAAGGGAAAAGCTGGAGGTGCACGACGCTGCATTCTCAAAGGCCAGCTCTGTTGACATTTTGTTTATCTCTGCTTTTCCTCTGTTGATTTTTCTCATATAAATTGTTAGTGTTCCTGCTTCAACATCCTCGAGTCACAAATATCCAGCCAGCAATTCTGATTCGCTCCACAATGGACAATGCATTGCATTCCCACAGGCAGTTAAATTCACACTTTGCTGTTAAATGGGGGGGGGGGGGGGGCGGGGGTTCTGGAATAAAAAGTAGCGGCTCATTTCACAATGCGAATTGTAAATGGTATAATGGTCTCTTCTATAAAAGCTTATTAGAATGTCAACCCTGGATGACCCCCTAAAATCTAGCTCTACAAGCAGAGGGGGCTTCTTCCCATGTCAGCAGCCAAGATCTGTCTGTGCCACAATACAGATAGGGTGACCACGTGTCCCGGATTGCCCGGGACTGTCCCTTAATTAATACTTGTGTCCCGTGTCCCGGACACCCTCATTACGGGACAATACAGAGTCCCGGAATTGGCCTGGGCCGATCTAATGCCCCCTAAAATAGCCTTTGCATACATCCTCTCTGTCTCAGCCTGTGGTGGACCCCTAGCTGACAGAGAGTGAGACCCCTTTTTACTTTATTTCCACCGCTGGCTCAGTGCCCAAACTGGTTGCTACCTCCTGCCTCCCGCTTGGCGTGTAGCAACCAGTGACGTCAGAGCAGGAGAGAGGGAGAGACCTATAGCAGCAGATGAGAGTTTAACTTCCTCCTCCGCGCCTTCTGTTCAGCTCCACCCACCTCCTCGTGTATGCTCTGGAGTCCAGCCAGGCAGCCAGAAGAAACATCAGACTCTGAGACAGACTGCAGTGTACAGATGAGAGATGGTACAAACTAAGGCAAGTAAAATTACAAAGCACTGACCAGCATTGAAGATCCATCGGTGTTATAATCCTGTCGGCTCTCCCTCAGCAGTCAGAGTTCAGTAAGACACTGGAGTGTGTGTCTGCACTCTGCACAGTACACTCAGAGGCTTGCTCCAGATAAGGGTCGGCAGGAGAGACACTGACACATGACACCCTGGATGGAAGGAGGAAACTTCCTTAGATATCAGGGCAGGGTTCATGCTGGGACTTGTAATCCTTCACTTTTGGGGGTGTGACTCCCCCCCCCCCCCCAAAAGTGAAGAACTACAGGTCCCAGCATGAACTCCTCAGAGCTGAAGATGTTTCCTGCACACATGATAACTCCTCACACCCAGTCCTGTCCGGCTGCTCCCTGTCTCTTCTCTCCCACTACTTGTTTGCCTCTCCCTGCAGCAGCCCCCCCCCCTCCTCCTTCACCCTCAGCCTTTCATGTTCTGCCACCTTTTCACCTTCTAGTCTTGTTACCCCCTCTGTATACCAAGCAATCCTCTCAGGAGTGGCTCATCAGCGACTATCACAACCTCAGAGTCCTGCCAGCATTCCATTCATTGCTCCTTCAAACTGCCAGAAATGTTTTAGTTACTCCACTGCAGCGGTGTAACTACAGGGGGCGCCATTGCAACCCAGCCTCATACTCCAGGATGGTCCATGCAGCTTCCCTCTAAACCTGAATAGGAGGGGTGGCATATAGAGGAACTGATGCCCTCCATGTTCTTCTTGCAGCCACTGAATGCCTGCAGGAGGTAAAGGAGGAAAAGCGGGCATTCAGTGGCTGCAAGAAGAACATGGGGGGGGGGGCATCAGTTTCTCTATATGCCACCCCTCTTATCCAGTTTCCTTCTGCTGCCCACAGGTCCCTCAACACTCTCCTGGCTGATCTTCCCCAGTAACTTCTCTGCTCTCTCCCACCTCACCCCCCATTCTCCAACCCCCTGCTGTCCTCTGGTCCCACCTGTGCTGTTCTTCAGTCCCCCCCCCCCTCCTGTGCTGTCCTCTGGTCCCACCTGTGCTGTTCTTCAGCCCCCCCCTCCTGTGCTGTCCTCTGGTCCCACCTGTGCTGTTCTTCAGTCCCCCCCTCCTGTACTGTTCCTGATTTGAAGGAACTGTCCCTCATTTAGGGCATTGTCCCTCTGTCCCTCTTTCCTCTTTGTTTGTCCCTCAAGGAGCCAATATAAAAGAATAGTAGTGGTAAAAAAGCACCTGTGGGTTTAACCATTTTTATTTTTGTTTATAATTCTCCTACATATTTTTGCTAATAGGTGTCCCTCATTCCCATCTCAGAAAGTTGGGAGGTATGCCTCTATCCATCCCACGGTCCCCCTGTCCATCCCACGGTCCCCCTGTCCATCCCACGGTCCCCCTGTCCATCGCACTGCCCCTCTGACTACTCTGTGCCCCCCCCCCCCTGACCACTCAGTTGTTCTTCTTGATGCCTAGGGCCCACTTTTGATCTTGCGCATGGGCCGCTGATTTCATACGCCCCTGCCCCCAAAATCTGCAAAAAAAATGGGGGGGGGGGGGTGTCCCTGAATGGCAGCTTGGAAATGTGGTCACCCTAAATACAGATGGTCTCTGGCAGTGCAAGGGTTACAACAAAGCATCAGCTACAAGGGGCCCTATCTTGCCTGAACGTATTACCATTCCTTAATCCTAAAATAACCTTAAAATATAACTACATCTGCAGCCAGAGGGGTGGGCAAGCAGAAACACATTTTTTTCATGGCAAAACAATTAAATACAATCTGAAGAGTGAATTCATCAATGACAGCGATTCCCGTTCCAGTCTGTATGTTGTAGTCTCAACCTGAACTTATAGTAGAATTAAAGGAAAAACTATTTTTTTCATTTTTGATAGGGTAAGGTAAGTTTTTTGCCAACTGTGTCACATTGGAGAGAATTCCCTTCACTTCCTGTCCCATGCCCCCCACGGGAAGTGAGAGGAAGTCCCTCCAAAGTGAGGGAAATCCCTGGTCATCACCAGAACAAGTGTCCTCATTGGAAGATTTCCCCTCCACTCCTGTTTTGGTGACAACCCAAAATTTTGAATTTTATTTCACTCTCCATGATAAAGATAAACAGGACAAATAGAGAGGGTGAATCTCCTTAATGGGGGGCACCAACAACAACAACAAAAAACTCACAAGTGTTCAAATCCCTTTCCACTATATTAAAGGGGTTGTAAAGGTTTGTCTTTTATTTTCTAAATATGTTCCTTTAAGCTAGTGCATTGTTGGTTCACCTTTTCCTTCAATTTCCCTTCTGAGGGGTAGATTCACAAAGGAGATACGACGGCGTATCTCCAGATACGCCGTTGTATCTCTGAGTCTGGCCGGTCGTATCTATGCGCCTGATTCATAGAATCAGTTACGCATAGATTTCTATTAGATCCGACCGGCGTAAGTCTCTTACGCCGTAGGATCTTAACTGCATATTTACGCTGGCCGCTAGGGGCGTGTACGCTGATTTACGCCTAGAAATATGTAAATCAGCTAGATACGCAAATTCACGAAAGTACGCCCGGTCGACGCAGTACAGTTACGCTGTTTACGTTAGGCTTTTCCCGGCGTAAAGTTACCCCTGCTATATGAGGCGTATATGCGGCGTACCAATGTTAAGTATGGCCGTCGTTCCCGCAACGAAATTTGAAAAATTTACGTCTTTTGCGTAAGTTGTCCGTGAATGGGGTTGGAAACCAATACGTCCTTGCGGCGTACTTTGGAGCAATGCACACTGGGAAATTCCACGGACGGCGCATGCGCCGTTCGTGAAAAACGTCAATCACGTCAGGTCATGGTTAATTTACATAACACACGCCCACCTCTTCACAATTTGAATTAGGCGGGCTTACGCCGGCCTATTTGCGCTACGCCGCCGCAACTTTCTTTTGAGAATACGGCACTTGCCTGTAAAAGTAGCAGAGGCGTAACGTAAATAGGATACGTTACGCCCGCACAAACATATGCCATTCTACGTGAATATACCCCTGAATGTTTTTTTTCTTTGAATTTCTCACTTCCTGTTCTTCCTCAGTAAGCTGTTCTGGCTGACTAACCCCCAGCCAGATGATGGGGGCAAGCTTACTGAGGAGAAACAGGAAGTGAGAAATTCAGACAAAGAAAAAAAAAATTTAGAAGGGAAATCGAAGGAAAAGGTAAGTGAACCAACAATGCACTAGCTTAACCAGTTAAGGACCGATGCACGACTAAATACATCGGCAGCGTGCTCCCAACCTGGTCCTGTGCTCTGTGACCGCGCCCGCAGGCCCTGCGGACCTGATCACCACCGGTGTCCCGCGATCGGGTCACAGAGCTGAAGAACGGAGAAATGTAAGTGTAAACAAACCTCTCCCCGTGCTTCCTAGTGAGCCTGTCACTGATCGTCTGTTCCCTGTCATAGGGATCAGTGACGTCACATGCCCAGCCACGCCCCCCTACAGTAAGAAACACACATTAGGGAACACTTAACCCCTTTAGCGCCCCCTACAGGTTAACCCCTTCACCGCCAGTGACATTTTCACACTTTGCTGTAAAAATTACAATGGTCCCAAAATAGTGTCAAAAGTGTCCGATGTGTCCGCCATAATGTCGCAGTCACAATAAAAATCGCTGATCGCCGCCATTACTAGTAAAAAATAAATTATTATTAAAAATGCCATAAAACTATCCCCTATTTTGTAGATGTTATAACATTTGCGTAAACCAATCAATAAACGCTTATTGCGATTTCTTTTACCAAAAATATGTAGAAGAATACGTATTGGCCTAAACTGAGGAAAAAAATAAATTTTTATATATATTTTTGGGGGATATTAATTATAGCAAAAAAGTTAAAAATATTAAATGTTTTTCAAAACTGTCACTCTATTTTTGCTAATAGTGCAAAAAATAAAAACTGCAGAGGTGATCAAATACCACCAAAAGAAAGCTCTATTTGTGGGGAAAAAAGGACATAAATTTTGTTTGGGAGCCACGTCGCACGACCGCGCAATTGTCAGGTAAAGCGATGCAGTGCCGAATCGCAAAAAGGGGCCTGGTCCTTTAGCTGCATAATGGTCCGGGGCTTAAGTGGTTAAAGGAACCTATTTAGAAAATAAAAAACGAACCTTTACAACCCCCTTAAACACCAAAAAAATACTTAATACTTTGAAATCCTAAAGGAATTTGGTTGCTTCTTGATAAAACTGATAAAAACACACCAAAAGTTCAAAAGTAGGGGCTGGATCACACCAGATGCAGTCCAGTGCATTTTTAAGGTCCATGCCCACTGGGCATCAAAAGTTATTTTGGCAGAAAACGCTTTTGTACAGGTACTTAGGAGCATTTAGGAGCTTTTAATGTTTTTTTTTTTTTCTGCCATAAAACTGCTCTCAAAAACTCCAACCAGAAGGTTTTTTTTCCCCTTACTCTAGAAACAGAGCTTAAAATATAAAAAAATATATAGGTTGCGCCAATCAAACATATTAAACCAATAAAAGTGAATTTTTTTTTTTTATTATTATTATTATTTTTTTATTTTTTTATTTATTATTATTATTATTATTATTATTATTATTTTTATGGTTGAACTAGATGGACTTGTGTCTTTTTTCAACCTGACTAACTGGGGGCCAGATTCACGTAGAAGTGCGGCGGCGTAATGTATCGTAGATACGTTACACCGCTGCAACTTTTCATCGCAAGTGCCTGATTCACCAAGCACTTGCGATGAAATCCTACGCCGGCGGCCTCCGGCGCAAGGCGGGCCAATTTAAATGGGCGTGTGCCATTTAAATTAGGCGCGCTCCCGCGCCGGACCTACTGCGCATGCTCCGTTTCTTAACTCCCGCCGTGCTTTGCGCGCCGTGACGTCATTTTTTCGAACGGCGACGCGCGTAGCGTAATTCCGTATTCCCGGACGGCTTACGCAAACGACGTTATTTTTTAAATTTCGGCGCGGGAACGACGGCCATACTTTATACAGCAATACGATTGCTGCGTAAAGTTAAGGCACATAAAAAACCGACTAACTTTGCGACGGGAAACTAGACTAGCGGCGACGTAGCGAACGCGAAAATCGGTCGGGAATCGCCGTAACTCCTAATTTGCATACCCGACGCTGGTTTACGACGCAAACTCCCTCCAGCGGCGGCCGCGGTATTGCATCCTAAGATCCGACAGTGTAAAACAATTACACCTGTCGGATCTTAGGGATATCTATGCGTAACTGATTCTATGAATCAGTCGCATAGATAGAAACAGAGATACGACGGCGTATCAGGAGAAACGCCGTCGTATCTCTTTGGTGAATCTGGCCCTATGTTACCATGAATTGGATTGAAAACAGTCCACACGTGATGTAATATGTAGTCCTGAGTTCCTTCAACACCATCCACCCACCATAGTGATCATTAAAACCTCAGTGCCTCCACCAACAGCTGATTGGCTCCCTTTCCAGCTCCAATTGATCCCTCACTACAAGGGTTCATATGCGCTTGTGGCTTTAGCCCAGCCAAGGCCTTTGTCCTAGTCTCCTACACAGGATCACTACTTGGCACCGTATTAAATAGAAGGATTTCAGAAATGAGACATACACAGGCTTCAATAAATGATCATTGGTCAGTCATCTTCAGTTTATCACATGGGCAGCATGGATACTTGCTTCCAAAAAGTAGCGGACGCCGCTCCGAGAACATGGACGCGGTGGCGTGACGTCAGCACGTAGGCCCCTCCTGACCTGTTTCGTGCGCATGCACGTTATTAAGAGAGCTTAAAATATGCCTCTAATTGTCCTAATGTGCATGGACACAATGGAAAACAGCTGCTTCTACAGGCAAAATGCTAAACTCCTTTAGAAGCAGTGGTGGCGGGTGCTTTATTTTTTGGGGTGGGCAGCAAACAAACCAACCCACCCTCCCTGTGTTGGTCGAACGATCAAACCCCCACCCCCCCATTGCTTGCCCGTCCACCCACCAGCCCCATCCAGGTAGCAGGCCGCTTCGGCGGCTTCCCCCTGCGTCTACTCCTTGGTGGCTTCCCCCTGCTTCTGCTCCCAGCTGGCCAATACGATCGCTTCTCCTCTCGGCCAATCGGGTTACAAGACCCACTTCCTGATTGGCTGGGAGGAGAAGCAGGAAGACAATAGCAAATATTAATTCGCTATTGTCACACAAGTGGGTGGGCTCAGGGAGCAGTAATCAGTATGTAATTTTCATGAGGCATTGCTGCTTATCATCATTGCTTAAAGTGGAACTTCAGTAATTTTTTCATCTTTCCAGCTATTAAACCTTCTACCTTTGTTGGTTTAACTTTGGATAGTAAAATATTTTTTTCTGCCACTATACAGCCTTCCTGTTTCTTGTCTGGAAAAAAGCCTAGGCTTATAACATCATGCACAGCTCTCTCGCTCTCATGAGAGTTTTCCAGGAAGGGAGAGGGGATGAGTCATACAAGGGCCAATGAGAGCTGCAGAGCTGGAGGTGTGCCTCTGTGTGTCTGTTTAAATCCAGGAAGTAAACAGGCAGCAGCTCTTCAATGCATTTTTTATGCATCTTCTGGATTTCTCACTACCAGCATGCACGTGTAAAACTGTTAAAAAAAAACAAAAAGCACTGTGTGTTTATGATGCGATTCCTATTCATTTCAATGGAGAGGTGAGTTTTTGGTGCGTTTTTTACACCTACACAGCATGTACGACTTTTAAAAAAGCACAACACCCACAACGCATTGGTGTGAAGAGTTCCATGGGATTTTAGAGGGAGGCTTTTTTGTTCTGCTTTTTAAACACCAGAATGCATCAAAAAGTGATCAGTGTGAAAGGGCCTTAAGGCTAGGTAAAATGTTGTATGGCCCGCCCCCCCCGAAAAAAAAAATCACGCCCACCAAAATGCCCCACATCCTTTATTTGATATCATTATAACTAAAGAGGACCTGTCACAGCTCTATACATGTATATAGAAGTAGAATGAGGACCTGTCATGGCTCTATACATGTATATAGGAGTATAAAGAGGACCTGTCATGGCTCTATACATGTATATAGGAGTATAAAGAGGACCTGTCATGGCTCTATACATGTATATAGGAGTATAAAGAGGACCTGTCATAGCTCTATACATGTATATAGAAGTAGAATGAGGACCTGTCATGGCTCTATACATGTATGTAGGAGTATAAAGAGGACCTGTCATGGCTCTATCCTAGTGATTAGGAACAGAGATCTCTCTCCTCCTCCAGTCAGTCCCACCCCCCCCCCCCCCAGTTAGAAACACCTCCCAGGGAACACATTTAATCCCTTCCCTGACAGTGACATTTACACATTAATCAGTGCATTTTAATAGCACAGATCGCTGTATAAATGTGAATGGTCCCAAAAATGTGTCAAAAGTTTCCGACCTGTCCACCGCAATGTCGCAGTCTCACAAAAAAAAAACAGATCACTGCCATTACTAGTAAAAAAAAATAATAATAATAAAAATGCTTGAAGTGCATAATTTCTATTATTACATTGTTATATAAAATAGTTCAACTCACCATATTGCAGAATCAGTAGGAGCCTGCCTTCAGATGCGGATTGTCACTTGCCGCGTCACCAGATGCAGGGTGTCACTTGCCACACAATGCAGATTGTCACTTGCCACGAGTCAAACATTGTCACTTGCCACAACGTCACCTGCCACACGTAGCAGATTGTCACTTGCCACATCACCTGCCACACATTGCGGATTGCCACTTGCTGTGTCTCAGAGTAAAGGCAGGCAGCAGAGAGATAATGTAATCTCTCTGCTGCCCGCACAGTGGGGACAGAACTGCAATGATGCAGATGATGTCATCTCTCTTCTCCCCCGCCCGCTGATTGGCAAGCAAGCCCGCTCACCCGCTGACTGTTCTCCTGTTCTGCCCGCAACGCCCAGGTGAATGGAGCGTGCTGGCAGAACAGGTGGAGCGGGCTGGCTGGCGGGTGGGCGTTAATTTGCCTCACAGTGGAGCGGGCAGAACGGGCTGGCAACAATTTGTCTCACAGTGCAGCGGGGAGTGGAGCGGGCTGGCGGAAATTTGCCCCTCAGTGCAGGCAGGGCCGGTGCTAGGCAATTTGGAGCCCTAGGCAAGACCAGCTACGTGCGTCCTCCCCCCCCCCCAAAGAAAATGTCCCTGCATCCATCATATGTAATGTGCACCAGTAAATTTAAGGGGGTGGGGTGGTATGAAGATTACAGGGGGTGGTAGGAAGATGACAGGGGTGGGTGGTAGGGAGCTGACAAGTGTGGGTGGTAGGAAGCTGACAAGGGTGGGTGGCAGGAAGAAGACAGGGAGGATGGAGATGACAGGGGTGGGTGGTAGGAAGCTGACAGGGAGGATGGAGATGACAGGGGTGGGTGGTAGGGAGCTGACAAGTGTGGGTGGAAGGAAGCTGACAAGGGTGGGTGGTAGGAAGCGGACAAGGGTGGGTAGCAGGAAGAAGACAGGGAGGATGGAGATGACAGGGGTGGGTGGTAGGAAGCTGACAGGGAGGATGGAGATGACAGGGGTGGGTGGTAGGAAGCTGACAGGGGTGGGTGGTAGGGAGGTGACAGGGAGGATGGAGATGACAGGGGTGGGTGGTAGGGAGGATGGAGTTGACAGGGGTGGGTGGTAGGGAGGTGACGGGGAGGATGGAGATGACAGGGGTGGGTGGTGGGGAGGATGGAGATGACAGGGGTGGGTGGTAGGGAGGTGACGGGGAGGATGGAGATGACAGGGGTGGGTGGTGGGGAGGATGGAGATGACAGGGGTGGGTGGTAGGGAGGTGACGGGGAGGATGGAGATGACAGGGGACAGGGGTGGGTGGTAGGGAGGTGACGGGGAGGATGGAGATGACGGGTGGGTGGTAGGGAGGATGGAGATGACAGGGGTGGGTGGTAGGGAGGATGGAGATGACAGGGGTGGGTGGTAGGGAGGATGGAGATGACAGGGGTGGGTGGTAGGGAGGTGACAGGGAGGATGGAGATGACAGGGGTGGGTGGTAGGGAGAATGGAGATGACAGGGGTGGGTGGTAGGGAGGTGACGGGGAGGATGGAGATGACAGGGGACAGGGGTGGGTGGTAGGGAGGTGACGGGGGGATGGAGATGACAGGGGTGGGTGGTAGGGAGGATGGAGATGATAGGGGTGGGTGGTAGGGAGGATGGAGATGACAGGGGTGGGTGGTAGGGAGGTGACGGGGAGGATGGAGATGACAGGGGTGGGTGGTAGGGAGGTGACGGGGAGGATGGAGATGACAGGGGTGGGTGGTGGGGAGGATGGAGATGACAGGGGTGGGTGGTAGGGAGGTGACGGGGAGGATGGAGATGACAGGGGACAGGGGTGGGTGGTAGGGAGGTGACGGGGAGGATGGAGATGACGGGTGGGTGGTAGGGAGGATGGAGATGACAGGGGTGGGTGGTAGGGAGGATGGAGATGACAGGGGTGGGTGGTAGGGAGGATGGAGATGACAGGGGTGGGTGGTAGGGAGGTGACAGGGAGGATGGAGATGACAGGGGTGGGTGGTAGGGAGGATGGAGATGACAGGGGTGGGTGGTAGGGAGGTGACGGGGAGGATGGAGATGACAGGGGACAGGGGTGGGTGGTAGGGAGGTGACGGGGGGGATGGAGATGACAGGGGTGGGTGGTAGGGAGGATGGAGATGACAGGGGTGGGTGGTAGGGAGGATGGAGATGACAGGGGTGGGTGGTAGGGAGGTGACGGGGAGGATGGAGATGACAGGGGTGGGTGGTAGGGAGATGACTGGGGAGGATGGAGATGACAGGGGTGGGTGCTGGGGAGGATGGAGATGACAGGGGTGGGTGGTAGGGAGCTGACGGGGAGGATGGAGATGACAGGGGACAGGGGTGGGTGGTAGGGAGGTGACGGGGAGGATGGAGATGACGGGTGGGTGGTAGGGAGGATGGAGATGACAGGGGTGGGTGGTAGGGAGGATGGAGATGACAGGGGTGGGTGGTAGGGAGGTGACGGGGAGGATGGAGATGACAGGGGTGATAAAATTTATGAAAGGCCTCAGAGGTAGGATGGTGGGATCATCGTGCTCCTCGTCATCCCCCTGTTCCTGGCATCCCACTGAGATGCCAGGAACAGGGGGATGACGAGAAGCATGATGATGACAGGAGACAGTAGGTGGCATCACCATTGCAAGCCAAGCCCCCCCCCCCCCCCCCAATTATCATCAAAAAAACATCAGGTCCCCCTCACTTAGCCTGTTTAGTGACTCACGTCTCACGGCGGTCATCTGTCTGTCACGATGCTCCCCCACTGGCGCGCTGATACATGTCCCGCCCTCCTCCTCCTCTAGACCAGCTTGTGTGACAGACAGCACACTGGCTCTATCACACGAGCTAGTCTTCTAGGAGGAGGAGGGCGGGACATTTATCACAGCGCGGCGCGCTCTGTTTTTAAATCCTCCGCACTCAGCAAAGCCGTACAAAAGAGCCGCACTAGACACTCGGCGGCGGCAGCGAGAAAAAAAAAAAAAAAACTCGGTCATTTCCTTGCCCTGCTCACCGGGCCCCACTCGGCTGCGGGCCCCATAGCGCCCGCGTGGGTTGCTATGGCGGTAGTTCCGCCACTGATGCCTGTGTATTCTTGAGGTCTATGGACATCAAGTCGCATCAAAGTCAGACCAAAGTAGTGCAGGGACTACTTTTAAGTCGCACAGATATGAACGGTACTCATTGGAAATCATGGGGTACGACTTGTCATGCGACTTTGCAGTCCCAAGTCGCATGACAAGTCGCACTAGTGGAAAACGTAGCCTTAGGCACCTTTGTAAAAAGGGCCTTTAGACCCCTTTCACACTACCGCAACTTCAAAGTCGCAAGACAAGCGTTGGCCCGTTTCACACTTGTGAGATTTGTCCTGCGACTTGGGACTGCAAAGTTGCATGAGTCGTACCCCATGATTTCTAATGAGTACCAGTCAAATCTGTGCGACTTCAAGTCGCACCAACTTCAAAGTAGTACCTGGGCCGACATTGATGGGGGTTACTCCATGAAATCGCGTAAAAATCTCGCCCGTGAAATCACTGTAAAATCGGGCGACTTTCAAATCGCCATAGTGTGAAAGGGGTAAGTGTTGAGGCAAGGTCCTGCTCTCTCTACCCCGATGCCCTAGGCACTGGCCCTTATGGAAAATACAGCCCTAGTCCTTGGTAGTCAAGCAAAGATGACAACAGCAGCTAAGTCTGCAATAGCAGATCCCATCTTTCGGCACTGACAAGTTAGGCCCCTTTCACACTTGTCCTGCGACTTGGGACCTATGAGTTCTGATGATAACAATTCATATCTGTGCGACTTCAAGTCGCACTGAATTGAAAGTAGTCCCTGTACTACTTTGGTCTGACTTTGATGCGAATTTAAGTCCACAGAAGCTCACATTTCACAGGCATTGCATGTGATCGGCAACGCAGGTGCAGGTGCGTATCACATGCGATGTCTGTGATCGCAGTAGCGTGGGGATTTATTTAAACTGGTGCACTCAGAATCTGGTATAGCTGTGCATAGCAACCAATCAGCTGCTAACTTCAGCTTGTACAATTAAACTTTGACAATAAAATCTGGAAGCTGATTGGTTCCTATGCAGAGCTGCACCAGAGATTCTCTGTGCACCAGTTTTAGTAAATCCCCCCCAATGCGCTTTCCTAACCACAAATCACAGGGATAATGAAAAGAAATGCTCCAGACATTCACACCTATGCAAAGTTCCCATCACACTTCTGACATCCTTCACAAGATCGCGCCATCAGAATGTATAATAAATCAAGAACAGCTGCATCTCTAGAGTACACGTCTATATTTCTATTCTTAACTCTGCTTTCTCCCTGATGCGTTTTTGCTGCATTTTTACCGTGCCAAGAATGCAACAGAAACACAATCCCTTTAAACCATATGGGACTCTTCACACCACGGCGCTGTAGGTGCAATGCATTTTGAAAAGTCCTGCATGCTGCATCCTTGGTGCAGTTTTCAAAACCGCATCAAAAACGCAGCTCTCCGTTGAAAGGAACAGAAAATACAGCAAAAATGCATAAAATAGCGCACCTGCGTTGCATTTGTGGTGCGTTTTTTTTTTCCGTCATCTGTCCAAGTGTCACAGGTACATGCTGGGTAATAGGCACCCAGGAAATGCACTGAAAACATATAAAACATGCAGAAAAAATGCATATGGGCTTTTACTGTTTTTTTTCTCAATGGAGCAGTTTTAATTGTTGCATTCTATGAAAACTGAGGAAAGGGAAAACTGAGACCAACCCAACAAATCAGCTTTTGGCTTGCACTTTAATGTTTTTGTAGAAAAGTGACAGCTGAATCTTGATTGGCTGCGCTCCAAAAAATGTTTTTCCCTTTCCTCCTCTTAGATAGATAGATAGATAGATAGATAGATATGTATGTATGTATGTATGTATGTATGTATCTATCTATAGATATATATATATATATATACCTTTAGATATATATATATATATATATATATATATATATATATATATATATATATATCTATATCTATATATATATATATATATAGATTTATATCTATATATATATATATATATATATATATATATATATATATCTCTAAAGGTATATATTTTTATATATATATATATATATATATATATATATATATATATATCTAAAGGTATATATTTTTATATATATATATATATATATACATATCTATCTATCTATCTATCTATCTATCTATCTATCTATCTATCTATCTATCTATCTATCTATCTATCTATCTATCTATCACAGTGAGGGAGATTTTTCAAGCCAATTAGCAACCCAGACGCAAACCAGGCTGCCTCCTACTAGCAAAATCTCTGCGACAGGTTTACAGCGTATTTGCAATCACAGCCGACTGCGATAGTTTGCAAATAGGCTTCATGTACACTTCTGCTGGTAAACAGACGTTTAGGAGCAGTTGGGCGTTTTTTTTCAGCTGCCCCTGTTATCAGTACATGTACACAGTTGTTTTCAGGCAGTTGAGTTTAGAAGCATTTTTTGGAAAGCAAAAAACTGCGTTTAGGACGGATGTTGACACACCAAATGCCCGTAACAGCTTATAAACGCGATAACTCGCGTTTATCCACGTTTTGTTTACAGGCAGTTTTTATTTTTGCCAATTTGCAAAAAAAATGCTTTCATCTGCAAATGCGGCAAAACGGACGTTTTTAAGCGTCGGTTACTATCTGTCAAGTTAAATCGTTCAGGAGAGGTTGCAAAACGTCCCGTGTACATGAAGCCTTACTCACACGTCTTCTCAGAAAGCTGCAGTCTGCATGAACACTGATTCAAAGTCAAACAGCAATGTATGCGTGAAAAGTGCAAGCACAGCAGATTTGCTGGGTTACCTTCTGGATGAAGTGAGCGACTCTCTAGTTTTGACTTGCAGTGCCGCAGAGTATCTGTACTGGGTGCCGGGGGTCCACGTGCAGCAACCTTTGTCCAGCAGGGCACACAGCAGGCACAGGAGAACGTGCCAACAGGACCAGCAGGGCACCGATACGAGCATGATGAGGGAAGCGCACACTCTGATGATCCACCAGCTTCAGGTCCTGAAATGTCAGGGGCGCGGATGTGTCTGGAATATTTAGAAGTTAACTGCTGGTGACCCCTACATAATCGCAGGTAGCAGACAGCATGCGTCCAATTGCTTAGTGGGAAAAGTGTCTGGTGATCCTCGATAAACCCACCTCAAAGTCACTAAGGACAAATCCGGCCTCCAGACAGCCCCTAAGTGAGAAGTCTCACTCCCCCTTACCTCCTGCCTTTCTCAGAATGTGCCCCCCACGCAGCAGGGAGAAGAGAGAAAAGAAGTCTGCTCAGACTCTGCCTACTTGTCTTCAATCGGTTTAGAAATCCCAAACAATTGGGTTTTTAAATCACTGGGATAGCATCTCCCCCCCTTCCCTCTCCCCTCTCCTCTATGCTCTCTCCTCCTTCTCTTACCTACCCTCTCTCTTCTTTTCCCCTCCTCTCTTCACTCACTTCCTAGCTGCCGTCTTCCTTTTTATTCTTTCTGTCTCCCGAAATCCAATTTCCTCTCCCAGCTGCTTTACAACGAACGATATCCTATATGTATGCTTTAAGATGATCCCGTGTCTCCGTCCTATTGTCCCTCTCTATTCCCCCTCTCCACTGTTCCCTAACTCCCCCCCTCCAGCTCTCCATTCTTTCCTGGCCTCACTCTAAGTATAGTTAAATCCAATCCCTGTAATTAGCTTGTTTCACAAACTGTAAAGTCTGCTGCGAAGCAAACTGTTTTTAATCAACATTTGGGTCCTAAAAAAAATAAAAAAATACTTAAATAGCCAAAAAAGGAACACACAATGAGACAATTGCAATTTATTACATACCCTATTCAGTTCTGTTTTATGCATATATTATGGGTCTTCGGGGATTTGTCTCTCAAAAGAACGTGTCAGTTGTCGGAAAAAGTTTATTTTGGTTTCTAAATAGCATCTAATAACACACTGTGAAGATTTGTGGAATGTAAAAGTTTATGCTTTTTTACTTTATTTTTTACTCTATACTTTATTTTAAAGTATAACTGAAGGCAAAACTTTTTTATGCTTTTTTACTTTATACTTTATTTTAAAGTATAACTGAAGGCAAAACTTTATGCTTTTATACTTTCTTTTTACGTTATACTTTATTTTAAAGTATAACTGAAGGCAAAACTTTTTTATGCTTTTTTTACTTTATACTTTATTTTAAAGTATAACTGAAGGCAAAACTTTATGCTTTTATACTTTCTTTTTACGTTATACTTTTTTTTAAAGTATAACTGAAGCAAAACTTTTTTTATGCTTTTTTACTTTATACTTTATTTTATTGTATAACTGAAGCAAAACTTTTTTATGCTTTTTTACTTTATACTTTATTTTAATGTATAACTGAAAGCAAAACTTTTTTTATACTTTTTTACTTTATTTTAAGGTATAACTGAAGGCAAAACGTTATGCTTTTTTTACTTTATTTTTACGTTATACTTTTTTTTTAAAGTATAACTGTAGGCAAAACTTTTTTACATTTTAGATTGAGTTAAGATGAGTTAGAATACCTGTCAGGTTTTTACTGTGGTCTGTGCCCCCATTAGGGAGGTTCACTCTCTCTATTTGTCCTGTTTATCATTATCACTGGAAGAAAGAAAGGAAGTCACAAATTTTGAGTGATCACCAGAACAGTAATAAAGTGGAAGTCTTTTAATGGGGACACTAGAGACTAAAAAGTCAAACTTCACCCAAAAGGGGAAGTTCTGCCCTTCCTCCTCTGCTACATTTGGATTATATTTTTTTGGGGGGTTAGGAAAATGGATACCTAGTTTTGACAGGTACCCGCTCCGATTTCCGCTTGGATCGTCTAGGTCAGGGGTAGGCAGCCTGTGGCACTCCAGCTGTTGCAGAACTACAATTGTAACTGCCAAACTGCCAACACCATCATGCCTCTGGGAGTAATTGTAACTGCCAACCTTGCAATGGCTCATGGGAAATGTAGTTCCACAACAGCTGGAGCACCGCAGGTTGCCTACCCCTGGTCTAGGTTATCCGAGCAGAAGTTCCCTCCCCCTCCCTGCTTTCAACCTTCTGAGACATTTAACAGGTCCCAGAAGGCTTTGGGACCATTCACAAAGCTCAGCGCGGCTTGTGTATGGGCAGTGGGCAATTTTTTGATGATTTTTTCATGTTGGCTGCCCACTGCGTATGTGTGAGCCACACTGCGCTGTGTGAATGATTTGATGAGTACTGAAAGTTACGCAGATGGATGCTAAACAATAAATAATACTCGGCACTGGCTGATCAACTCAGTTTGATCGAATCTGATTGAGTCTAGATCAATCAGAAGAGAAGTTATGGCTATATGATTGTTTCCAGATTTGATTGTTTTATTAATATTTTTTATCTGAATGAACCTCACATCGACTGGATTAAACAGTTCGAAGCATGTGTGGCCACAATTACAATCTAAAATGAAAGAAAACAGTTTTGCCTTCAGTTCTACTTATGTGGTGTAACATACTATGTTTCTCTGCAAATATGGACTATGGAAATGTGTGTGTAGTGCTGAAGGTGATAAACACAAGGATTACAGTTGGTAAGGATCTGGTACCATAGCTTTAAAGCAGCCATGCCACAGTACGGCTCTGGCCGAAAGTTTTGAGAATGACGCAAATATTAATTTTCAAAGTCTGCTGCCTCAGTTTATATGATGACAATTTGCATAGGCTCCAGAATGTTATAGAGAGTGATAAGATGAATTGCAATTAATTGCAAAGTCCCTCTTTGCTATGAAAATGAACTTAATCCCCCCCCCAAAAAAAACATTTCCACTGCATTTGTGAAGAAGGTTTTAGGGCGCCTAAAAAAGTCCAGCAAGTGCCAGGACAATCTCCTACAGTTGATTCAGCTGAGGAATCGGGACACCACGAGTGCAGAGCTTGCTCAGGAATGGCAGTAGGCAGGTGTAAGTATATCTGCAAACACAGTGAGGAGAAGAATTTTGGGGAATGGCCTGGTGTCCAGAAGGGCAGCAAAGAAGCCACTTCTCTTCTAGAAACACATCAGGGACATATCAGGGACTGATATTCTGCAAAAGGTACAGGGATTGGACTGCTGAGGACTGGGGTAAAGTCATTTTCTCTGATGAAACCCCTTTCCGATTGTTTGGGGAATCCAGAAAAATCCTTGTCCTGAGAAGAAAAGGTGAGCGCTACCATCAGTCCCGTGTCATGCCAACAGTAAAGCATCCTGAGACCATTCATGTGTGGGGTTCAGCCAAGGGAGTGGGGTCACACAATTTTGCCTAAGAACACAGCCATGAATAAAGAATGGTCCAAAAACATCCTCCCAACTTCTCCCAACCATCCAAGAACATTTTGGTGATGAACAATGCCTTTTCCAGCATGATGGAGCAGCTTGGCACAAGGCAAAGTGATAACTAAGTGGCTTGGGGAACAAAACATTGAAGCCCTGTACACACGACCGGGATTCTCATCAGGAAAAAAACGTTGTTTTTCCTGGCGAGATTCCTGGCAAGATATTCTTGCCGGCTGAGTGTACAGACGTACGATTTAAAATAACCGCGGCTCTTTTGAATGGCACGAACGCGGTGACGTCATCGACTACGACGAGCATGTGCTTGTCACATTCGATGCCGTCGCGGCCATCTTGCTTCACCCTACATATGCCTTGGAAGCTACCGCGCATGCGTCAAAGTCATTTCGAGCATGCACGGGTTTCCATGGAGGCAGGTAAGTATCCAGACGCTTGGGTTTCTCGCCAGGAAAACACTGTAGAGAATCACGACGAGAAAATAGAGAGCAGGTTCTCTATTTTTCTCGTCTAGATTCTGGGCAGTTCTTTTGACGAGAAAACCATGCGTGTGTACGAGGCTTGAGTCCATGGCCAGGAAACTCCCCAGATCTTAATCCCATTGAGAATTTGTGGTCAATTCCCAAGAGGCGGGTGAACAAAACCCCTCCCCCCCACAAATTCTGACAAATTCCAAGCATTGATTAAGTGAGAATAGGCTGCCATCAGTCAGGATGTGGCTCAGAAGTTGATTGACAGCATGCCAGGGGTTTTTGACAGCAATTGCAGAGGTCTCCAAAAAGAAGGATCAACACTGCGAATATTGACTCTTTGCATAAATTGAATGTAATTGTCAATAAAAGCCTTTGATACTTATAAAATGCTTATAATTATATTTCAGTATACCATAGTAACATTTGACAAAAAGATCTAAAAACACTGAAGCAGCAGACTTTTTGAAAATAAACAATTGTGTCATTCTCCAAAACTTTCGACCATGGCTGTACAGACGATACTGAGCAAAGCATACCTGTAAACTCTCCGATCCTGTGAAATCGTCCCCTGGCTTTCACTGCTCCTCCCTCTGACCCCACGTACAGCAGGAGAATCTGGGGATATGAGGTCAGAGAGGGGTAATTTCACAGCATAAAGACCTGACCTGTACATAAGATCAGAAAATTGTACAAAAAAATCCGCTTTCGAAGTGATCGTACAATGATCGAATTGTTAGTGCACAGCTTTCGTCCAAATTTTTCCGAAGGGATCAAAATATTTCTTGTACAATACCAAATCGTATGATCTTCATTTAATCAATACAGTTTTCACCCAAGAATACAATACAAATACATTACATCACTTCATACGAGAATGTTTGTACTTTAGTAACCTATTGGTTTTGGATATGGAGACTAGCATGCAAAAAAAAGGGAGGATCAATCGTCCAATAATCTCATTCTGTGTGCTTGGTTATAGAGACGCATTTGTTGGTGCATTTAGAGCAGTGGTTCTCAACCTGGGGGTCGGGAATGACGATTTGCCAGGGGTCACCAAATCCTGGGCTGTTCCTGAAGCCCGCGCTGCTCTCCCAGCCTTTTCGTAGCCACCCAGCAGGACTGTTCCTGAAGCCTGCAGCCGCCCATTTAGTTCACAGGATGGCTGGGGGGCAGAGACTAGAGATCAGCTGACTGGTGAGGAATGTGAAGTGAGAAAAGCTGGAGGAGACCCTATCTCCTGATTTCGGCATAGGTGTCACTGCCAGCACTGCCACTCACCCCAACTCCCTGCCAGCACTGCCACTCATCCCATTCCCCCCACCAAGGAGTAAGAGAAGGGAAAGAAACTGGAGAATACATGAAAGAATAAGAGAACAAAAAAGATGGCTAGAGAGAGGGATGGGGGGAAAAAAAATTAGGACAGCGAGAGTAAAAAGGAAAACAAAGGAAAGCACAGAGAGAGTGGCACATCCTAAAATGCACCAGAGGGGATTTTAATACTGTACAAGTGGAAGGGACTCAGGGAGCACTAAATGTCCATGGATTAGGGGCGCAAATTACATGTCTTGCCTTGGGTGCTGACAACACACGCTACGAAAATAATTTTACTGTTAGGGGTCCCCACAACTTGGGAGATTTTATCAAGGGGTCACGGCACTAGTAAGGTTGAGAACCACTGATTTAGAGGTTTGCTGAGTATCCACTGTATGGTGGCAGGATGGGAGCTGCAGGGTCAAACATAAATTGACACTCTTGGAAGTGCCTCGTTCCCAGCGGACTTTAGGGGTAAGATTTTCTTTTACAGGTATGCCTTTGCTGGTTATTTTTTGTATAGCTTCTCACAGGGTGTATTAGAAGCTGTAGCAAATTTAGAGCCTGCCTCATGTCTTGGCTGTAGTACATTCAGCATAATCTAGCTCAGGGATCTCCAAACTTTCTAAACAAAGGGCCAGTTTATTGTCCTTCAGACTTTAGCTGGGGCCAGACTATGGCCAGCGGGGTTAGAAAATGCCCCTTGTGCATTACTTGTGCAGTAATGTGAGTACTGTAGTTTTTTGCCATTTCATGGTTGCAAGCATTTATGAGGCTTGATATGTTTGTTATCAATATACTCAATGCAACCTCATCTTTTATATTTTAGTAAAAATTTGTGTGCACATTCTGTTTGTGTGCACTAAAGTTTGTAAGGGGTACGGGGGTGGTACCTCCTCCATGTTCCCCTCCTCGTTGGGCACCGAGCAAGGATGCTATCCACAGGTGGGTTCTTCTAGGCTATGCTAGTCACTTTGGTTAGGGTCACTGCATTACACATGGGGTACCTTTACTTAGAACAGACGACCACGGCCACTGATCAGTGGCGGCTGGTGTTTTTTTGTTTGGGGGGTGGCAAACAACTAAATCCACCCAACTCAAATCCCAACTCAACTCAAATCCCAACACCAGCCCTCTGCTGTCCGCTGGTCGGTCCACTGGCACTTACACCACCTCTGGAGCGGCAACGAGAATTGGACATTCTTGCAGTGGCGGCGGGGACTGGGCATCCAGGCATCAGCGGAGACCGGGCGACTCTTCTCCTCCTCGCTTCCGCTGTGCGTCTCCTCCCATCCTCCTAGGCTTCCAATAGGATCACCTGTCCTTTTAGCCATTAGATGACGGGTATCAGTCCCGCTTGCCAGTTGGCAGAAAGGAGGATCGGTGTTGAAATAGCAAATATTTATTCTCTGTTGCAACACACCTGGCTGGGCTCTGGACGCATTCTCAGTGCACCGAGCCCACCCTATTTAGAAACCCATTAGAGCCTATGGCTCTAATCAGGTGCTTAAAAAAAACATGGCTGCTGTAATTCATGCACCCGGTGACGCATGAATAGGGAGCGACCGCGGCGGCCATGGATAGATTCATAGATTCATGTACCGTCCTGTACCATACCAGACCATGTGGCTCTCAACATTGGGAGCATACCAAGTTTATCATGTGAAATGCGTCAGCCTGTTCCTCCCCTGCCTATATGCTCATCTTGTCGCTTTTACTTAATTTTGAATAAAGCTGAATTGCATTGTTTGTGGGTGTGCAGCCATCCAATTTTCTCACACAACATCCAGTGATGTAAATCCATTGTCAAACACAGCAACCAGCTACCCTTTTTTGCCACCACTCAACGATGTTGCCCCACCACAATACCACTATTTAATGATAAAATCTCTGGCACTGTAAACAATAGCAGGGAATTTTGGTGGGTGAACTAGTCAAATATGATAGTTGATCTTTTATCGATTAAAACCTGAAGCTCATCCTTATCTTGGAAGGGGAAGCATTGTGAGATGAGCTGCTGAGAGAATAATGGATGACTTCAGTGCGTCTACTGTGACCGGAAATGCTCCACAGTGCCTGCAGCTACAGAAGTCAGTGAGGGCTTGTTTTAAAAAAAATATATACCTATTATTAATACCTATTAACTTGGATTTCCATAGTCTGGCCACAGGTCTAATTTAAGGTCAACCTTTAAGGGAAGACCTCTCACTAAGAATGATAGCATACCTAATTCATGCTTGTCATGACATAAGGTCTGTAGGACCCATGGTTAAGGGCAATTATCAGTTAAAGCAACATTTATAATTTCACTGAAAATAAAAGAAAGAGATGAAACATTAGTTGAAAAAAAATAATAGATAAACAAACAATATACACGCATCGGCCACTTTTATTAGGTACACCTTGCTCATACTGGCTTGGACCACCCTTTGCCTCCAAAACTGCCTTAATTATTCATGGCATAGATAAAACAAGGTGTTGGAAACATTCCTCAGAGATTTTGGTCCATAGTGACATGATAGCATCACGCAGTTGCTGCAGATTTTTCAGCTGCACATCCATGATGCAAATCTCCCATTACACACCCCAAAGGTGCTCTATTGGATGAGATCTGGTGACTGTGGAGACCATTGGAGTACAGTGACCTCATTGTCATGTTCAAGAGACCAGTGGTAAGATGATTTGATCTTTGTGACATGGAGCATTATCCTGCTGGAAGGAGCCATCAGAAGACGGGTACACTGTAGTCATAAAGGGATGGACATGGTCAGCAACAAAACTCAGATAGGCCTTGGAGTTTAAACAATGCTCAATTGGTACTAAGGGGCCCAAAGTGTGCCAAGAAAATATCCCCCAAACCATTACACCACCAGCAGCCTGAACCGTTGATACAAGGCAGGATGGGTCCATGCTTTCATGTTGGTTATGGCAAATTCTGATCCTACCATCTAAATGTAGCAGCTGAAAGCAAGACTCATTAGCCAGGAAACGTTTTTCTAATCTTCTATTGTCCAATATTGGTGAGATTGTGCGAATTGTAGCCTCAGTTTCCTGTTCTTAACTGACAGGAGTGGCACACGGTGTGGTCTTCTGCTGCTGTAGCCCATCTGCATCAAGGTACGATGTATTGTGCATTCAGAGATGGTATTCTGCATACCATGGTTGTAATGAATGGTTATTTGAGTTACTGTTGCCTTTCTATCATCTGCAACCAGTCTGCCCATTCTCCTCTGACTTCTGACAAATCGACAAGGAATTTTCCTTCCACACAACTGCTGCTCACTGGATATTTTCTCTTTTTTGGACCATTCTCTGTAAACCCGACAGATGGTTGTGTGTGAAAATCCCAGTAGATAAGCAGTTTTTTAAATACTCAGACTGGCCCATCTTGCACCAACAACCATGCCATGTTCTAAGTCACCTAAATCCCCTTTCTTCCCCATTCTGAGTGCCCATTCACACCTGAGCGTTTTGTCGCCTGAAGCGCGACGCCCCAAAATGCTAGAAGGGAAAAAATACATTATTCTCTATGGAGATGGTTCACATCCCCACTACAAAACGCCTGACGCCGAACGCCTGAAGCCCAAACAAGTTCTGGACCCTTTTTTGTCGCTCGAATTGAGCGTATTTGGGCGTTTTACATTGGTGACCCTAGACCTGTACAGAATCGCGGTAAAAAACGCTGCGTTTTGTCACGGCAAATCGCGGTAAAAAATGTTGCGTTTTGACGCAGCAAATCGCGGTAAAAAATGCTGCAAAACGCTACGCTCAGGTGTGAATGCAGCCTGATGCTTGGTTTGAACTTCAGCAAGTCGTCTTCACCGCATTTAGATGCCTAAATGCATTGAGTTGCTGCTATGTAATTAAATGTGCAAAATAACAATCGGCGCAATCTCAAATACTGTGAATAAATAAATTACTATTATAGTAGCTACTTTAGCTCAAAGTGATTTCACTCCACCTGCAAAGAAATATAACCAAAAAAACAGTGCTGTGCTACTAAGTAAATATATCAAAACATGCATAACAAAAATACATCAATTACAAATAATCAAATCCACTACTACAAAAAATCTTATATCATAAGTTCATATAAATAATGTTTAATTCCTGCCATAAATCAGTTCACCCAAAGTGCAGACAAGTATAAGTGCTCTCCACCACCAGTTTCACAGGCTGCTCACCTCATATAAGAGTAAAATCAGCAGTTGTCCCTTTGCGTGTTGTCAGGGCGTTGACTTCCTCAGTAAGGGGTCCCTTACTGAGGAAGTCAACGCCCTGATGACACGAGTTTAGGGTGGAGCTTACGCACTGACGTCACACCGTGGCCATCTCTAAAATTGCATGTTTGCAATGCCTTGCAGTTTTCACAAGCTGATTTTGCTTCACTTTGTAAGTGTATCCATTACCTTTATATCATTAAATTATTGGAAACGGAGAGCACTAGATGTTACTTTTCTTTTACATATAAAATTCAATCGGGCAAGACGATCAGGGTTCTTGTAACCTTATCAAGGAGCCATTTACCTAAGGAGGTCTGTGTATCCATAGTATGTCAGGTGTCATCACTTTCCCCAGAGGGGACAACTGCTGCTTACCTCATATAAGAGTAAAATCAGCAGTTGTCCCCTGTTGGGAAAGTGATGACACCTGACATACTATGGATACACAGACCTCCTTAGGTAAATTGCTCCTTGATAAGGTTACAAGAACCCTGATCGTCTTGCCCGATTGGATTTTATATGTAAAAGAAAAGTAACATCTAGTGCTCTCCGCTTCCAATAATTTAATGATATAAAGGTAATGGATACACTTACAAAGTGAAGCACAATCAGCTTGTGAAAACTGCAAGGCATTGCATACATGCAATTTTGGAGATGGCCGCGGTGTGACGTCAGTGCGTAAGCTCCACCCTAAACTTGTGTCGTCAGGGCGTTGACTTCCTCCGTAAGGGACCCCTTACTGAGAAAGTCTACGCCCTGACGACACACGAAGGGACAACTGCTGAGCTGATTTTACTCTTATATGAGGTGAGCAGCCTGTGAAACTGGTGGTGGAGAGCACTTATCCTTGTCTGCACTTTGGGTGAACTGATTTATGGCAGGATATTCTTCAATAAAACATTATTTACATTAACTTTTGATATAAGATTTTTTGTAGTAGTAACTTTGATTACTTATAATTAATGTATTTTTGTTATACACGTCTTGATATATTTATTTAGTAGCACACCACTGTTTTTTGGCTGCAATGTGATTGGCTGATAGGAATTTATGGGCCAAATCCACAAATATCGGGCGCAACTTAAATCTTCCGATTTAAGTTACACCGCAGCAAAATTTCTCCCTAAGTGCCCGATCCACAAAGCACTTACCTTGAAATTTGCGGCGGTGTAACATAAATGTGTCCAGCACAAGGCGTGCCGAATCTAATGGGGCCTGTCCCATTTAAATTAGGCGCGCTCCCGCGCCGGACGTACTGCGCATGCTCCGTCGGGTAACTTACCCGACGTGCATTGCGCTAACTGACGTCGCTCCGACGTCATTTGCTTAGTCGTTAACGTAAATGGCGTCCAGCGCCATTCACGAACGTCTTACGCAAACGATGTAGAATTTAAATTTCGACGTGGGAACGACGGCCATACTTAACATGGCTTAAGAGAACTAGGGCTCAGCCCTAGTTTTACGCGGCATAACTCGACGTAAACGACGTAGATTTAGAGCGACGGGCCTGTCGGAACGTTTGTGGATCGCCGTAAGTGTTCATTTGCATATTCTAGGCCGGCCGCAATGGCCTCGCCACCTAGCGGCCGGCCTAGAATTGCATCCTTAAGATCCGACAGTGTAATTCAATTACACATGTCGGATCTTCTGCCTATCTATGGTAAACTGATTCTGTGGATCAGTTCCATAGATAGAAACAGGGATACGACGGCGTATCAGTAGATACGCCGGCGTATCCCTTTTGTGGATTACCCCCTATGTTACCAAGCAATTGAACAGGTGTACCTAATAAAGTAGCCAATGGGTGTAATTTCCTTTTATGTGGGAAGAATGGGGGCTTCCAAGGCTCTGGAGCAGACCTGGGCAAACTACGGCCCGCGGGCCGTATACGGCCCGGCGGACCTTTTAATCCGGCCCACCCCCGCCGCCGAAATCGCAGCTGCCACGTTAATCACCGCGGCGGGGAACATTAGACAGCGTTCGTTTGAACAGCTGTTTTCCCCGCCGCGCATAGACACTCCCCCTTGGACGGATCTGTCCAATCGCAAGCAAGGGGGAGTCGCATAGACACTCCCCCTTGCTCGCGATTGGACAGATCCGTCCAAGGGGGAGTGTCTATGGCATAGACACTCCCCCTTGGACGGATCTGTCCAATCGCGAGCAAGGGGGAGTCACATAGACACTCCCCCTTGCTCGCGATTGGACAGATCCGTCCAAGGGGGAGTGTCTATGCGCAGCGGGGAAAACAGCTGTTCAAACGAACGCTGCCTGTAATGTTCCCCGCCGCGGTGATAACAGTAGGCAGGGCTGGGAGGGGTCACTGTGCCCATCACACGCAGCGACTTGTGCCAACACACGCAGCCACTTGTGCCAACACATGCAGCCACTTGTGCCAACACACGCAGCCACTTGTGCCAACACACGCAGCCACTTCGCCACCATAAATTGTCGCCACTGTGCCAATCACACGCAGCCACTGTGCCAATCACACGAGCCACTGTGCCAATCACACGCAGCCACTGTGCCAATCACACGCAGCCACTGTTCCCATCAAACGCAGCCACTGTGCCAATCACACGCAGCCACTGTGCCAATCACACGCAGCCACTGTGCCCATCAAACGCAGCCACTGTGCCAATCACACGCAGCCACTGTGCCAATAACACGCAGCCACTCTGCCCATCAAACGCAGCCACTGTGCCAATCACACGCAGCCACTGTGCCCATCAAACGCAGCCACTGTGCCATCACATGCAGCCACTGTGCCAACACACGCAGTCACTGTGCCATCAATTGTTGCCACTGTGCCCATCACACGCAGCCACTGTGCCATCAATTGTCGCCACTGTGCCCATCAAACGCAACCACTGTGCCATCACACGCAGCCACTGTGCCATCACATGCAGCCATCACATGCAGCCACTGTTTAATCTGGGGACACTGTGTCATGTCCCCAGCCTCTGTCCCCCTCCTGTGTCATGTCCCCAGCCTCTGTCCCCCTCCTGTGTCATGTCCCCAGCCTCTGTCCCCCTCCTGTGCCATGTCCCCAGCCTCTGTCCCCCTCCTGTGTCATGTCCCCAGCGTCTGTCCCCCTCCTGTGTCATGTCCCCAGCGTCTGTCCCCCTCCTGTGTCATGTCCCCAGCGTCTGTCCCCCTCCTGTGTCATGTCCCCAGCGTCTGTCCCCCTCCTGTGCCATGTCCCCAGCGTCTGTCCCCCTCCTGTGCCATGTCCCCAGCGTCTGTCTCCCTCCTGTGTCATGTCCCCAGCGTCTGTCCCCCTCCTGTGTCATGTCCCCAGCGTCTGTCCCCCTCATGTGTCATGTCCCCAGCGTCTGTCCCCCTCCTGTGTCATGTCCCCAGCGTCTGTCCCCCTCCTGTGTCATGTCCCCAGCGTCTGTCCCCCTCCTGTGCCATGTCCCCAGCGTCTGTCTCCCTCCTGTGTCATGTCCCCAGCGTCTGTCCCCCTCCTGTGTCATGTCCCCAGCGTCTGTCCCCCTCCTGTGTCATGTCCCCAGCGTCTGTCCCCCTCCTGTGTCATGTCCCCAGCGTCTGTCCCCCTCCTGTGTCATGTCCCCAGCGTCTGTCCCCCTCCTGTGCCATGTCCCCAGCCTCTGTCCCCCTCTTGTGTCATGTCCCCAGCCTCTGTCCCCCTCCTGTGTCATGTCCCCAGCCTCTGTCCCCCTCCTGTGTCATGTCCCCAGCCTCTGTCCCCCTCCTGTGTCATGTCCCCAGCCTCTGTCCCCCTCCTGTGTCATGTCCCCAGCCTCTGTCCCCCTCCTGTGCCATGTCCCCAGCCTCTGTCCCCCTCCTGTGCCATGTCCCCAGCCTCTGTCCCCCTCCTGTGCCATGTCCCCAGCCTCTGTCCCCCTCCTGTGCCATGTCTCCAGCCTCTGTCCCCCTCCTGTGCCATGTCCTCAGCCTCTGTCCCCCTCCTGTGTCATGTCCCCAGCCTCTGTCCCCCTCCTGTGTCATGTCCCCAGCCTCTGTCCCCCTCCTGTGTCATTTCCCCAGCCTCTGTCCCCCTCCTGTGCCATGTCCCCAGCCTCTGTCCCCCTCCTGTGCCATGTCCCCAGCCTCTGTCCCCCTCCTGTGCCATGTCCCCAGCCTCTGTCCCCCTCCTGTGCCATGTCCCCAGCCTCTGTCCCCCTCCTGTGTCATGTCCCCAGCCTCTGTCCCCCTCCTGTGTCATGTCCCCAGCCTCTGTCCACCTCCTGTGTCATGTCCCCAGCCTCTGTCCCCCTCCTGTGCCATGTCCCCAGCCTCTGTCCCCCTCCTGTGTCATGTCCCCAGCCTCTGTCCCCCTCCTGTGTCATGTCCCCAGCCTCTGTCCCCCTCCTGTGTCATGTCCCCAGCCTCTGTCCCCCTCCTGTGTCATGTCCCCAGCCTCTGTCCCCCTCCTGTGTCATGTCCCCAGCCTCTGTCCCCCTCCTGTGCCATGTCCCCAGCCTCTGTCCCCCTCCTGTGTCATGTCCCCAGCGTCTGTCCCCCTCCTGTGTCATGTCCCCAGCGTCTGTCCCCCTCCTGTGTCATGTCCCCAGCGTCTGTCCCCCTCCTGTACCATGTCTATAACAAGTACTCGTACCAGTTTTCCAACAATGATATTTACTGCTTTTTATAAAGAAATACAATTGATTTTATGCAGTATTGAGTTTAGCCTTTTGGCCCAGCCCTCCAAAATATTTTTAGTTTCTCATGTGGCCCCATCGAAAAAATAATTGCCCACCCCTGCTCTGGAGCAATGGTCTAATTGTTCTTTACACTCTCTTGTTATAATATGCCGCATTCACTGGTCTATTATGTTTCCATAAAAATCACAGAATGTGTCCAGTTATAAAACAAGTTTCCCCGGCATGAAGGGCAATCATCATTCACCTCATTCTTTAGCTGTACAGGTTTAGGTATTGTAGCAGTCAGTGAAGTGTAGTGTTTTATCAAGGCTTGCCATAGACGTAAAAACAATTATTCTGGAGACATCTGCTTGTCATTTGTAAGGGACCCACCAGGATTAACCATACAACTTTCTCTAGAAAAAGAAAAAGAAAAAGAAACAACATAAACTAAGAACGAGGGAAGATCAGTCAGGCTGCATAGAGATTGGCCAACCAGCTGAAAAAAAATCTCCAGGGAGCCCTAATGAGCATTTCCGACTGGGAAGAACTTTTTGTTCGTGCTGGGTCACCTCTAAATGGCCACTGATTGCATCGAACCATTGGATTTAGGAGGTATTGAGCTGTCAGAGCGCCATTCTCCCCTATGGGGGATCGGATGACGATGGACTGTAGAGTCCGTTATCACCCGATCCGATCCACCAGATGGATGGAAAATAGGGTTTTCCTCCGTCACACTTTGGCGGATCGGAGCGGGTCGAATGTCAGCGGGCATGTCAGCCATCTAGTGGCAGTAATGCAGTATTTATGCCTGAAATACCTCAGTCAGGAAAAGTACAGAATTATTGCCACTAGATAGCGCTGACAATCCTGGGGTAAAAAAAACTATTTGGAAAACTACAATGAAGATTCAAGGAGTTTGTGCAAATGATTAAAAGCAAATTTCTTATACATAGACCAGGGGTCAAGTCCTTGGGGAAAATAGTGTGGGAACTCCCACCCAAGATCCACTCTCCCACCAAAAAATAAATAAATGATACGCTCATTTGCATAAATACTAAACCGCATGTTTTTTTTTTTGTTTTCGATCCACTGTACCTTAGTAATCCTTTATGTTACTGGCCGCTTTCTGTATATGGATTCATCAGGTAGTGTGTGGGTATTCATTTACTTCCTCTATGCCGCAATGTCACCTAGGAGCTTTTGTCATTGTTCCCAGGAGACATTGCGGAGGTCTACCATGAGTTATCGCGGGATTTAGAAAGAACTTGCTTAAAGGATTACTAAGGTTCGCCTGCCCCTGACAGTGACTCGAGCTGGGCATCGCCACTTAGTGAAGGATTGGCTCGGGCGGCTCGGCTGCTCTAGTCCTGCAAAGGGAACTGAGTTCCTGCTGTGAAAAAAGTGCAGGAACTCCGTTCCCACGCGTTCCCACAGGACTTGATCCCTGACATAGACCCAAAAAACAAATCCTGAAATGCCTTTATTTTAATCAACAAATGTACACGTCTTTCCATGGTGATTGTGCCAACCATATTTTCATGAGCCTTTCTTCTTTGCCTCCCATTTTTTTATTGGGGTTGTCAAAAATGCTAAGGCCTAAGGCAAGCCATAGATGAAGCGATTTTCTTTTCTTTTACCACAATCAGTGTTGATGGGGGAATCCCACCCATAGAGCTATTGTTTTCTGCCAGTGGGGAGTCTTCCTGTCCGGATGAACACAATGACCACTGCTAGCAGATATAGACGCTGGTAGTAATCGCATATAATAAATCCGACAAGTTATTCGATGGATCGGTTGGGTGCAACCAGCCTGCCCATAGATGAATCAAATCTTGGCCGGTCCCTGCTGAGATTTGATCCATCTATGGCTGGCTATAAGCTTTAAAATCTGATTGTAAAATCTTTGTACAATCTCTTTTTAGCTTTACAAAAACGAGGACAAACTAAGCAAACCCTTCAATTTGTATCAAATCATCAGGTAGTTGTACTATTTAGTTGATGGTAGATCTAAAGGTGATCATATAGATTGAGTATGGTTAGTCTAATCTAATGCATACAGCCTTCCATAGCTGGCATTTGAAGCATGTCGCTTTCTAATGAGTCCCCTAGAGCCAGGCTGTAAATAGATATTCAAACAGATAAGCAAAGTGTTTACTATGAACTACAGGGCATCAAAATACAACTTCAGCCAAATAATATAACTGCTAGATATACTTATGCATCCAGGCCTAGTAAGGCCTAACACAAGCAGAAACCTTGTAGGTAAACTACAATAAAGCTAATATTTATCTGTTACAATATGCAGCTAGTAACATAGGTCAGTACCAATATATGTGTATGTGCTGCCACCTACTGGCTGTTCCATGCACCTGTCACATCAAAGGTCTTTATCAGCTAACAAACAATAATACAACAAGATCTGTTGGCTATAAAAAGCCTTTGCCTTCCTGCACAGACAAATCAGTACACCTACTGACCCCATTCCTCAAGAAAGTGAAGAATACAAGGAAAAACTCTACTATTAATTATAAATAATTCTCACATATTCAAATTAAAACCACATTTTCTGGAATACCCTCTAAAATAAAATTACTGCAACTTCATATGCCATGCCATTTGCTCATAGGTCATTTTCTAGCAGCTTATATTTGAAAGATGGCAAGTTCTGAAACCTAACAACCACCCATAGGGTAATACTACCTGGAAACCAGCGGCGTTTCTAAGGGTAGTCCACCCTGGGTGCTGCCACTTGGGGAGCGCCACGGTTTGGCCAATGGCGACATGCAGAGTTGCAGTAGCGTGTCCGGTACTAAAAACGCTCCCCATTTTTCTGGCACTGAAAAAAGCTGGAACTATCAGGTGGAATGATCTCAGCACAGTAGAGGTATAGTTCTGGATAACGGATAGAGGCAGCAAAACAGGAACATGTTTATGTAAGATAACCACCGACCACCAATGCTGGGAGGAGGAAAGGGGTTATTATTACAACTTCAGCCTGCCAATACCACCAACGCTGGTGGAGGTAAGTATTGCAGCATAATGGCCCGTACACACGATCCGAAAATCGGACAACAGATCTTTTTTTGCATGTCGAAAATGGAGAGGTTACTAAAGTGACGAAAATTCTCGTACGACAGAATAAAAAAACGGAAGTGATGTCATGTGTTGTAGTGTATTGGTATTGTATTTTCAGACGACAACTGTAATGATTAAATGAAAATCGTATGAACTGGTTTTGTACGAGAAAAAGTTTTGTGTTTGTCCGATCGGATAATATCAGATGAACTGTCGTGATCAGCTCACAGAAGCTCTGTACTAACGATCCGATTATTGTACGATCGCTTCGTAAGTGGTATTTTTCATCTGATTTTTGGATCGTGTGTACGGGCCATAAGCCTGCCACTGACCACCAATGTTGGGGGAGGTTATTATTACAGCCTAAGCCTGCCACTGACCACCAATGTTGGGGGAGGTTATTATTACAGCCTGAGCCTGCCACTGACCACCAATGTTGGGG
The DNA here is from genome assembly GCF_905171775.1 of Rana temporaria. Classification (NCBI taxonomy): domain Eukaryota; kingdom Metazoa; phylum Chordata; class Amphibia; order Anura; family Ranidae; genus Rana; species Rana temporaria. The sequence continues at coordinate 239,494,643 of NC_053489.1, read as the reverse complement.
GAGGTTATTATTACAGCCTAAGCCTGCCACTGACCACCAATGTTGGGGGAGGTTATTATTACAGCCTGAGCCTGCCACTGACCACCAATGTTGGGGGAGGTTATTATTACAGCCTAAGCCTGCCACTGACCACCAATGTTGGGGGAGGTTATTATTACAGCCTAAGCCTGCCACTGACCGCCAATGTTGGGGGAGGTTATTATTACAGCCTAAGCCTGCCACTGGCCACCGATGTTGGGGGAGGTTATTATTACAGCCTAAGCCTGCCACTGGCCACCGATGTTGGGGGAGGTTATTATTACAGCCTAACATAACAGCCCCCTTCACATCACAGTCCTTATATTAAATCAGTGTCCTCAGTTACCCCCTTCACATCACAGCCCCTCCTTTACATCACAGTCCCCCCATTATATCAGTGTCCTCAGCTCCCTCCCCCCTCTCCATATCACCTCCCATTTGCATTAGTGTTTTCAGTACCCCCTTCACATCACAGCCCCACTCTCTTTACATCACAGTCACCCCCCTTTACACTCTCCCTTAACACCACGTGTCCCCCTTTACATCTGTGTCCCCTGTCTCCCCCCACCTCCTTCTCACATCCCAACCCTCCTCCTTCATATCATGCCCCCCCCCCCCTTAATATCACAGCCCCCCTTTACATCACAGTCCCCCCCTTTACATCAATGTTCTCAGTCTTCTTCTGCATATTATAGTCTCCCCTTTACACCCATGCCCTCAGCCCCCTTTATATCAGTCTCCTCTGTGCCACTTCACATCACAGTCCCCTTCATATCGTAGTCCCCCCTTCACATCACAGTCCCCCCCTTTACATACATTACAGTCTCCTCTTAGTAGCAAATGTTACATAGATGCCTGTCATGCTGATTTATTAATCTCAACATTGTCTGAATTACTGACCTGGAAAAAGTGTACAAGTTAAAGTGGTTGTAAAGGCAGAAGGTTTTTTATAGTAACGCATTCTATGCATTAGGATAGAAGGTCATCTGTGTGCAGCAGCCCCCCCCCCCCCCAATACCTGAGCCGCATCTCTATTCAACGATGTTGTAGAAGTTTCTCAGCTGCCCGGGACTCCTCTTCTTATTGGCTGAGACAGCAGCGCAGCACCATTGGCTCCCGCTGCTGTCAATGAAAGTAATTTTTTATTTTTTTTTGACACGAGGGGTCACTTACTTGCCACCTCCACCATTTAGAGAATGGCTTGTATTTTTTTCAATAAATACAAGGGGCTAGATTCAGAGAGACTTACGACGGCGTATCAGTAGATACGCCGTCGTAATGCCGAATGAGCACGGTCGTATCTTTGCGCGCATTCTTTAAATGAGTTACGCCTCACTGTTGCCAAGATACGACCAACATAAGTCTCCTACGCCGTCGTATCTTGGCTGCATATTTACGCTGGCCGCTAGGGGCGTTTACGTTGATTTATGAGTCAAATATGTAAATGAGCAAGATACGCAGATTCACGAACGTACGTACACCCGTCGCAGTAAGCTACGCCGTTTACGTAAGACATACGCCGGCGTAAAGATAAAACACCTTTCTAGGTGGCGCAGCCCATGCAAAGTATGGACGTCGGAACTGCTGTCAGATTTTACGTTGTTTACGTAAGTCGTACGTGAATGGGGCTGTGCGTAAGTTAGGTTCACGTCGTACGCATTGAGCCGTCGTATCGTAGGGAGTATTTGCGACGTGATTCTGAGAATGCGCGCGCATGCGCCGTACCAACAGCTATTCATTTACATGAGGTCACGGTTACTTTACATGTAACACGCCCACTGCCTGCCTAATTTGAATTAAGCGGGCTTACGCCGGCCCATTTTCGCTACGCCGACATAACTTAGGGAGCAAGTGCTTTGTGAATACTGACCTTGCCTCACTATGTTACGTTGGCGTAGTGCAAATGGGATGTGCTACGCCGGCCAAAAGATGCGCCCAGGTACGTAAATCTAGCCCAGGATATTCTCGTCAGGGCCGGTGCTACCACTAGGCAAACTAGGCAGCCACCTAGGGTGCACTGCTGCCTAGGGGGCGCCCGGCCACTGGTGTTCCTACTTTTTTCTCTCTGCAGCAAGCAACTAAGTCTCAGCATCAGCAGGCAGTCGTCGCTCCATTCGTCAGAGGCGCAGCGCTTGATGGAGGACTGTGGCTGTGTCCCGACTCCCGAATGAATGAAAGCGCTGGTGAGGCTGCATTTGATGGGCGCTTCATTAAAAAGGTGGGGTATACATGGGCAGAGCAAAGGGGGTAGGGTCAGGGGAGGAGTCAATTAGGGGGGGGGCGGTAAAATGAGGTTTCGCCTAGGGTGTCAAAAATCCTTGCACCAGCCCTGATTCTCTTACTGGACGAGGCAGAGAGGAGGGGCAGATGATGTCACAATCCCAATCTCATCTAATCAGAGAATACAAGAAGTTCTCTGACTTTTGAGTGAGTGACCCCCGTGGGCGTTTTTTACTAAAACTAGAGCATGCAAAATCTGGTGCAGCTCTGCGTAGAAACCAATCAGCTTACAAGTTTTATTGTCAAAGCTTAACTGAACTACCTGAAGTTAGAAGCTAATTGGCTACCATGCACATCTACACCAGCTTCTGAGTGCGCCAGCTTTAATAAATCTGCCCACAATTTTTAATTCTTAATGTACTTCTACAAGCCATGGAGGAGCTACATCTAACAAAGCCCATTCCTAACTTGTATTTCAACATTATTGACAATATCCCCCGTGTACAATATGCTAAGCTGGACCAATGTAAGTTAAAAGAGTGTATATGGTCAAAATGGAATATCATATATTTTTTCACAATGGATTTCATTTACTTCTAGCCTACTCCTATTATCCAGAACACTCTTAGGCTGCATTCACACCTGAACGCGGCGTATTGTACCGCGATTTGCCGCGACAGATTGCGGCGTTTTGTCCCGCGATTTGCCGCGATTTAAGCCTAACATACGCCGGAGGGGTGATTAACATTGTCGGCTATGCCGAACGCCGAAAGCCGCCTGAAAAAAAGGGTCCGGGACTTGTTTTGAGCTTCAGGCGTACGGCGTTTCGGCGTTCGGCGTGGAGATGTGAACCATCTCCATAGCCGACAATGTTAGGCTATGGAGGCTGCAATAGCGTCGGGCTTCAGGCGTTTAAACGCCTAGGTGTGAATGGAGCCTTACAGTATACATTAAAGCGGAGGTTCACCCTAAAACATCTATATACCATTAAATCCAGTATACCTCCGACATGTACAGTATGCTGGTATTTTTTTTTTTTCGCTGTACTTACCGTCTTAAAGTTCTTTTTCACCCGGCTTCCGGGTTCTCACTACCGCCGGGAGTAGGCGTTCCTATGAAGAGGCGTAGATGATTGACGTGCGGATAAGGCGCGTCACGCATTCCGAAAATATCCGAACTGGGACTCGGCTCTATACGGCGCCTGCGCAGTCAGCTCTACATGGCTCCTAGTCTGTGTGCAGGCTTTGTATAGCGCCGTATAGAGCCGAGTCCCAGTTCAGATATTTTCAGAACGCGTGACGCGCCTTAGCCTCACGTCAATCATCTACGCCTCTTCATAGGAATGCCTATTCCCCGCGGGAGTGAGAAAAGAAAAAGAACTATAAAACGGTATGTACATCGAGAAAAAAAATACCAGCATACTGTACATGTCGGAGGTATGCTGGATTTAATGGTATATAGATGTTTTTTAGGGAGAACCCCTGCTTTAAAGGCAAAAATTTCCGTTTAGTTTTGGAGGGGGAGTAGAACCCCAGACAGGTTTTTATTGTCGTCTGTGTCACCATTAAGGAGAATCTATCTCTATATTTGTTCTGTTTATCATTATCATTGAAAGTGAAAGTAAAACAAAATCCCAAATCTTGGATTGTCCCCAAAACAGGAATAGTGGGCATATTTTCCAATGGGGACACTAGTTCTGGCGACCCTGGAGAAAATCAGGGTTTCCCTTCCTTTACAGGGATTTCCTATCACTTCCTGTTTTGGTTATGGGACAAGAAGTGAAAGGAAATCTCCCCTCCCAGAGGTAGCAAAAATAAACTTTACAAGGGTAAAAAAAGTTTTGCCTTCAGTTCTACTTTAAAGATAGTAAACTTACTTTGGGAAGTCCCTCACACATTTACTTCCTTGAAATTCTGTGATACGTATTCGCTATGCTTTGTAGGTAGGCACTTCTGTGTCACACATTTAAACAAAGCTGCCTTCTGATCCACAGAGAAAGTGAGAGGAGGTGTTTTAGGAGGCAGAGTTGGTATATGATTCACTGCTTGCAAGCAGCAAGGTACCATGGGATATATAGTCCTTAGAAATGGAAAGTAAACATTAGAGGAGCCATACCTGTTAAAAAAATAGAGAAGCTGCAAAGCATGCAGGGAATCCAGGAAGTTGTAGCACAATGGCTAAGTAGTAAGCACTTCCACTAGAGGCATAACTAGAACCTTCAGGGCTCAGGTACAAGAAACCATAAAGGGCCCCCTCCCCTTACCCTGGCCGGGCCCTTCCCACTGATCCTAGGGCCCTTTACCCCTGTCACACAGCCCTTTATAACACCCCACAGCTGATCCCTTTCACATGTTCTGCAATGGACCCCTTTCCTGCCGTCTTACCATGGTGGTGGAACGCTAGGGCCCAGTCGCAAGTGCAACCTTTGTGACCTTCCTAGTTCCGCCACTGGTGGCAGTAGGACTGTAAATGGTGACAGTCAGTAGAGCAGTGGACGGTGTCAATATGGCAGTGGACATTTTCAGTAAAGTATTTAATGTGGTCAGTTGGGCAGTGGACAGGGTTAGTAATTTTTGCTACTTTATTTTTTTTTATTATCTTTTAGCATTTTATATGGTTTATTTATTTTTTTACAATTTTTATTTTATACAATTTTATTTGGTGAGATATCAGGGGTGTGACAGGTGGGGAGGGGGCAGTATGACAGGGGGCAGCAAAAAGGTGGGCAGTATGAGAGGGAGCAGTGTGAAATAAGGTGGCAGTATGAAGGGCGGTAGAATTATGGGGGGCAGTGTGAAAGGGGGGTCAGTGTAACAGGTGGGGGGCAGTATGGCAGGGGGGAGGTGTGACAGTGGAAGTATGACAGGAGGGGAGCAATGTGACATGTGGGGAGCAAGGCACAAATTTCTGATAATTTTATGGAGAGGACTAAGAAGATATAACCACACCAATGGTGCAGCCGAAAACATGTAGCACAGTGAGGAAGGTTTGTGGTCCAGGATGATAGGACATTTAAAATTAGAAGCAGCGCCCCCCCTCACAGTTGCGGAATGCCGGCCGCCGGCATAGCCGAAGCAATGCTTCAGCTTTATGGGGGCGCTAGACTAATTTGCCTCTCAGCCCAGTCCGCCCCATAAAACTGGCCCTACACTAATAGTGTAGCGCAAGCCAGCAGGGACTTTTTTCGTGCTGCCCCCCTGCAAAGTGCTGCCCTAGGCCTGGGCCTTGTTGGCCTAGGCCAGGATACAGCGTTGGGTGGCATATAGCGCAGCCAATGCTGTGCATTTTCCTCCCTGCAGCCACTGATTGCCTGCTTCTCTCCCTCCCGCAAGCATTCAGCGGCTGCAGGGAGGAGAATGCAGAGCATCGGTTGCACTATAGGCCACCTGCTCCTCCAGGTTTAGACAAATGTGACAGGGGGTTAATTGGATACTGTCTAAATTTGGCCTAGTATATGTATGTATGATTGTGAGTTAGGCCCCTTTCACACGGGTTGTCTGATCAGGTCCACCTGTCAATTTTTCAGGACATGATCGGACCCTCCAGTCTCCCTTATGGAGGAGCGAATGTCAGCGGTGACATTTCCACTGACATCAGTTGCTATCCAATCTGATCCTGTCTACAAAATTCAGATGGATGGTGGTCCTATTTTTCATCGGTCTGGCGGATCGGATATAGGGTTGCCACCTGTCCAGGATTCACCCGGACAGTTCGGGTTTGGAATCATGTGTCCGGGTTTCAGAAAGCCTGAAACCCGGACACATTATTTAGCCTGGACTATGGCTTGCCAGCAGGGTTTATGGCTGTAGTTGTCTCTTTTAAACTGCCTGAGAGAGGGCTCGATCTACACCTATCCCCCCCCCCCCCCCACCGTCCCCTCTGTGTCTGCCCACACTCCAATCCTCAGTGCTGTGCCTCAGAAAAGGAAAGTGGGGGCTGGAAATTTGAAGTCCAGCAGCCTCAGATACATCTGGATGAGAGGTGCTGACTGCCAGGGGGTGAGTGAGCTCACCATCCATCCCTGTCTGTGAATGTCTCCCCCCCCGCTCCCTTTTCTCTCCTGCCTCTGATTGAGTACACAAAGGTGAGTCAGGGTTCTCAGAGCACCTCTTACATCAAAGTTCCCCTTTACACCAGAGGCAACAGCTTTCCCCCTTACATCAGAGTCTTCTCCATACATCAGAGTTCTCAGTGTTCCCCCTTACATCAGAGTTCCCCTTTACACCAGAGGCCACAGTGTTCCCCCTTACATCAGAGTCCTCCTGTATATCAGAGTTCCCAGTGTTCCCCCTTAGATCATGGTTTCCAGAGCATCCCTTATGTTAGAGCCCCCAGAGTTCCCCCTTACATCAGAGTCTGCAGAGTCCCCCCTTACAGTGAAAGGGAACTCTGAGGACTCTGATGTAAAGGGGAACTCTTGGTATTAACTTCATATGATCAGAAATGGTGTTTAATAGCAAAATATATGAACAGGTTATACTATAAAAAAAATTGCTGTGGGCCGCTAAAGTGTTCGGGTTTGACTTGAAGAAAAGGTGGCAACCCTAATCGGATATGATCCGATGAAAATGGACAAGTGGTCTGTTTTCACCCCACAGAGGAGTGGGACTGGGTCTGTCTCCGCTCTGCTCAATAACCGGTGCAGTAGTGATTGGTGGTATATTTTTTGGGGGAAAGGAAGGCAAACAATGCACCCGCACCCCCCGCCCCCCCTACACACACACACATTCAGCCCCCCACACCCTGTCGGTCGGTTGCCAGCCCTGCACTTACCCCTTCTAGGCCCCCGGGCAGTGCTTCCTCCGGGTGAAGGGCGGCGGCTTCCCCTGCGTCTCCTCCTCCTCAGCATCATGGCGGCTTCCTCCGTGCGTCTCTTCCCTCCTCCTCTTAGCCCAATAGGATCCCTTCATCTTCCGGCCAATTGGGTGATGGGTCTCAGGACCTGATTGGCCGGGAGGAGAATCAAGAAGACAATAGCGAATATTAATTTGCTATTGTCACACAACTGGGTGGGCTTGGGGCTTAGTGCTTTGTGCTTAGTGCTTTGCACCCTGAGCCCACCCTTTTTTGAAGCCTATTAGAGCCTCTGGCTCTAACTAGATATGTGCATTCCCGTTCGTACGAATGTTATTTTCGTACGAAAATGTTCATTTTCGTACCCGCAGAATAATGTGTACATACGAAAAAATTAAAGCACCAAAATACGAAAACAACGGGATTACGAATGAGCTGCATAACGAACAACCGCAAATACGAACGAACGATCCGACGAAAATACGACAAAACGAAAACAGCAAAAGAACGAAAATGATATTTTGTTTGAATCCTTGTTCTGTTCGTATTTTGATTTTCAGTCGTATGTTCATATGACATCTAAAGCCCCGTACACACGGTCGGATTTTCGGCCAACCAACTTCAAAATCCGGCACTTTTCTAATTTCTCCGACCGTGTGTACGTTCCATCGGACCAACTTTTTTGGCTTCAATCGGACAAAAAGTTGGGTCTGTGAACGGACCAACTTTCTGTTCTGAAAAGTCCGATTGTGCAAAGTGCGACCGTGTGTACAGAAAACCATCGGATTTTTCAAAAAAAGCTAAATGCGCATGCCCCGAAATAAAGAGCACCCGGAAGCCAGCTGTCTAGTAAAACTAGCGTTCGTATTTGAAAATGCTCATTCGTCACGCGGCAAGTTTCGAAATCTCAAATAGCAGCGCATATTCTATTTTTCTTTAGAATGTCCTAATATGTACATCTGCTCAACTGGTGATACGGACGGATTAAAAACAAATGTATTTACTTTGGATTAGTGTATTTTCTGGATATGAATCCAGCCTTTTTTTTCTTATTTATTTGAAATGCAAAACCAATAAATATCCCCAATTCTTTATGCTGGGCAAAGTAATAACTACCCTATTTATGTCCCTTCAATTTTAGCAAAGGGCCTGCCTACTCACAAACTTACATTTGACTTTCCACACATAATGCACAAGTTTTTAGCATCATCATTTTATTTAGCAAAAAATGGGAAAAATAATAACAGATCCAAATACAAAACAACAGGAAGGCAGCAATTGAAGAACTGGTTGAGTTGGCAAAGCCTCTGTACCCCAGGGCATACATAAATTAGGTTATAATCTCCAAACTTGGGGACCTGAGCATTAACTAAAATATAAGGAGCCCAAGAAGATTGTGGTCTCCAAAAGATGGGGAGCAGCAGCAGCAGACATATTTGTGCCCAGGCTGTGGTACTTCAACAGGCTGATATTTCAGCATACCAAACTGGCCAACACTCTCCACACTTCACACCTCATCAGCTGAAGCGTTATAATTTTTAACACTCACACCACAATACCAAAAACAATAATATCTAAAAAATAAAGATTTTATGCCATAATTCGAGCATTTTTTCTTAAGCCAAACCAAACAAAACATACTCAACTACAAATAATAGCAAAAATATGTTCAAAATTATAGATATTTAAAGATAAATTAGTATCCCCTAAAATCGGGGCTCTGAGTTGGCCACTGACCCCCATGCTGCTGTGGTGGGTTGGCTTGCTGGGGTGGGTTGGCTTGCTGGGGTGGGTGGGCTTGCTGGGGTGGGTAGGTTGGCTGGGGTGGGTAGGTTGGCTGGTGTGGCTCGGCTTGCTGGGGTGGGTGGGCTTGCTGGGGTGGGTAGGTTGGCTGGGGTGGGTAGTTTGGCTGGTGTGGCTCGGCTTGCTGGGGTGGGTGGGATTGCTGGGGTGGGTAGGTTGGCTGGGGTGGGTAGTTTGGCTGGTGTGGCTCGGCTTGCTGGGGTGGGTGGGATTGCTGGGGTGGGTAGGTTGGCTGGGGTGGGTAGGTTGGCTGGTGTGGCTCGGCTTGCTGGGGTGGGTAGGTTGGCTGGTGTGGGTAGGTTGGCTGGGGTGGGTAGGTTGGCTGGTGTGGGTAGGCAGGCTGGTGTGGGTAGGTTGGCTGGTGTGGGTAGGCTGGGTGTGCTTGGAAGCTTGTCTGTTGTTGGTAGGCCTGTTGTACATTGGCTGGAGGTGTGTGATCTATATCACAGACATGTGAAATAGGGGTTAGCTCCCGTTTCCTGGCCTTGCTAAGGAGCTGGACCATGATCCCCTCACATAGCTCCCTTTGATCGGCATCAATCTCCCGTAGTTTGTTTGCTATAAAACAGCCAAACCCTTCTGCACTATCGGGTGCTGTGGTGATGACCGATGTGGCCCTACTTAGAAAATCAGCCGTGGCATCATCCAGATGTTGCCTCTTCTTGGCCCTTTTCCTAGGAGGGTTCAGTGTAGGGATTCTACATTGTGTGGACTGTCTGCTGGGCCCAGCCTCTTCTTGGCTGGCAACGTCCTGTGTCTGAAAAAGGAGCATCATTTTATTTTCTTGCCATCATAACAACACATTAACATCATAGTCAGGGGCGTACCTAGAGCATTTTGCACCCGGGGCAGATCCAATATCTGGCCCCCCCCCCCACACGTTAAAATGTACAAACACCCCACTGTGCCCCCTGCATACCTCTGCATCCTTCAATATCATTTTGTTACTACTGTGTACCCCTCTCCACAACTGCACGTCTGGACCCCTTTACATTACCCAGCACCCTACACCTCTGGTCATGTCACCCCCCTAGCAACGCCACTGATCATAGTATATCTGAATGCACATATTTTCAGGAATACTATACCTGTGTCAAGCTGAGCTCCTCCTCCTCCTCCTCCTCCTCCTCCTCCTCCTCATCCTGAGTTGGTTCAGCCTCAGTATCTGTGGCCTCTGCTGATGCGGATGCAAGTGTGGACAGATGTTTTCTTGGCTCTGTTTGGTCCTTTAAAAACATCAGGCTGCTGAAGTACCATAGCTTGGGCACATAAACATCATCTGCTGCCGCTCCCGATCTTTTTGAACACTCAATCTTCTTGAGCTCCCTCTTAAAAGTGCTCCTCAGGCCCCCAATTTTTGCTTTTATTTGGGTCTCGTTGGCCCTGGGGTACACAGTCTTTGCTTCTGCCACCAGTTCATCAATTGCTGCCTGCCTTTTATTTTTATTGGAGTAGTCTTTATTGGTGACCTGCCACAGACATGTGTGTGATCTATAGAGATCAATAAAAGCAGTGATGAATGCTTTGGAATTAAGCTTTCCACCCTTTGCTTTCGGCATTATTTGGATGAGATATCTGCAATAAAGGATACAATACGACCAATAAGTGCTTGCTGTAACTTCCTAACCTGCTTATACAATCTCTGTTTGCTCTAAGCTAAATCATGCAGTAACCACTAGTGTCCCAATGTATTCACCTACCTTCGTTCCGCGTAGACCTTCGGCTGCACGTAGAGTCGTTCCGTTAGGTTCGTGCATGCGTCCGTGACATCGAGCGCTCGTTCTTGATTTATATAGCCTACGCATGCGTGAAGCTTCGCTCTACGTGCGTCATGACGCTGGGGCGGGACCACAATCCTTTTTCTTCATGCGACATTCTGGGATGTGTGAGGGAGAATGTGATGGCGGAACCCACGAAAACGAATAGGCCCCGCAGTGGAGGCGTTTATAGAAAACACAAGGCCACCCCCATGAGCAAGGGGGAGATGGTGGAGATGGTTCGCATCTTTGAGAAGTACGATTACGATTGTAAACTTGAAAATTATGATAGGCCCAACAGCCATAAAGACTGGGTTCTGGAGAAGGTCCTCGCGGTATTGGAAGGAGATTATGGTATCCAACGAACGAAAGACCAAATCCGCAAACGATGGTCAGATTTGAAGCACAGAGAGCAAGAAAATTTAGAAGCCATTCACCGCACCATTATCAAAAGAAGTAAGTACATGTAATTTGAGAATTATTTGTCTGTACATTATAGATGGATGAAATTTAATGATTTAGTTTTCTGGTGGGGCCTACAGAAGAAGTTAATGGAAGTTTAAAAGCAGTTCATTAAAATGGAAAAGTTTTTATTATGTCTTGGCTACTTTTGGCAAATCCTTAATATACTGTATTCTAATTTTTTCAACAGGACAAAGGCACAGAGAAAGACACCACAGGGGACAAAGGGAGGCTTCCCTTGGCCGGGCTCCAACAGGGGAGAGAACAGGGGAGACAACAGGCCCCAAATCTGCCCCAAAACGTAAGTTAATAAAAATGCTTATGTGCTTTTGCCAGTGACAGGGGTGTTTAGAGATAGGACAAACGCCATGGTGTCAGGACTGAACTTAAGGGGTACATTACACTTTATGTTAGATGCGTGGCTCATCACTGACCATTAATGACGCATTTACAGGGTAGAGATGGGTAGAGGAGAGTCCCTGGGGATCAGAGTCACACAGAGTCACGCCTGCTAGATTTCACATCATATAAACCATATTGCCATAGCAAACAAGAGTGATGGGTGCCATCTGCCTGAGTTGTTTAATGTGGCCTAGATATAGACATGTCTTCATAGATTTTATATGACATCATACTCCTGTTCCCTAGCATAGCGTTTATTGTAATAATGCATAGTGTAGTACACTAGTGTGGCGCAAACTGGTTCACCAGGGCAAGGTTGGTGGACTTTAAAAGCAGCACATGTGAATATGTTAATATAATGTAATTTTGGCAACGATTCATAGATGATTTATTCTTTCATTTTAGAGGATTGTGAGTGTGCTCAACACCAACCTTTGCAGGATTTGGAGGATAGTGCCGGACCCAGCAAAGAGCCACCAGTCGACAGCACATCCCCAGACACCAGATATGCTGAGGGTGAAGGAGTGCAAGAAATGCAAGATGAGCCTTCGGAGGTTGTTGTTTGCCCCAGTAAGTTTTTGGAACATGTGCCTTGCAAAATCAACACCTGTTTTTTTTTTCTAGGTCCACACCACACACGCCTACACCACAATAGCAAATTATTTAGTGTATTCAAAATTTGAGCATGTAGAAGGGAGAGGTGGCAGTGGTGTTTAGGTAGATGCATTTGAAGACACATGGATATGCACCTGGCCCAAGATTTACAGAGTATTATCTGTAGTGTGTACATTCACTAGTAGTGTAGGTGTATTATGAAGATGAAAAAGGTTGTTAGGACTAATTGAGTGTCTAGGTTTAGGTAAGTATTTCAAGAAAATAGACCCCATTGTAACATTTTGGTTTATTTTGGGATTGCCTCAGTCACTTCACCATCAAACACATACTAAATTTTTGTCTTTTTCCAAGGCCACCAACTACCAGGATGCACTATTGGTCGGATCAGTGCTGATATGCTGCAGGCAATGACAGAGCTGGAAAATCTCAAGGAGGCTGCCACTGGTGTTCAGAGACGAATCCGGGATTATTACGACCTGTTAGCAAAATTTTAGTTTTTTTCTATCGTTGTTTTATAATTACAAATGTTCCCTCGTGTTCAAGGTTTTATCATGGAAATATTTGTAATTAGCCTTGTTTGCACATGCTCAGTTTGTGATAATTGAAAGAATTTGCACTAATTCTATTTGCACTACGCACATTTTGTAAAATCTGAGTTTTTTCTCCAAAAAAAAGTGTTAATGGTAGGTCATTACCACAAAATGACTATCTTTATGTGTGATTTCAGGGTCTCAGCTGAGTGTTTATCCACTCTTCTTCTCCTGGTGCCTACAAATGTCATTTTGTTATATTTTAAGGGCTTGACCTTAAAATCATACAAAAATGCACATATAGAAATGCCCAATGTATCGAGGCCAAAAGTGGAACAACTTGTCATTCTGACCCTGGGATTGCACCAGGAGAAGGAGAGTTGGTAAAGACTGTGCTAAGGGTCAGTTCACATCAGACGCAGTTCCATTCATTTTGGTGTGCATTTTTGTATGCGACAAAGATGCAGGCACAGGGTTTGACATGCACTCCATTATGGTTCCGGTTGGCTCTAGCTCACAACATGGTAGTCCGTTTCCGGTGATAAGGCTAACTACATGTTGTGAGCTACAGCCAACCACAACCCACGGGGCGCATGGAGACCACTGTGCATGCATTTTTGCCACACCCAAAAATGGAACACAGAATGAACAAAAGTGCATCTGGACAGACATTTACATTGCTAATTTTTTATTTGTTGCGTGAAGAAAGCTGAAAAAGGAAAAATTTTGATGTAAAAAAGTTTGCTATGTCTAGGGCTGAGTTTGAAAAGATGCATGTTTAGCATTTTACCCAAAAAATACACAATTGTGTTATTCCTGAACTAACAATGTTTTTTGATTTTGTAAACTGCCAAAAAGTGACATTGGATTGTGCAGGATTGAACAAATATATTTTTTGAAACATTTTGTGGATTATTATTTATCTGATCACTACTACCAGTATATTTGCATATGGAAAAGGTGTGTATCAGAAACAAAAAGGCATAATAATAATACACATAGCTGTTTGTAACTTTAGAAAGGCTAATTAAACATTTGGTTGTTCTAAAATATTTAATGGTAATCACAGCAACATTTCATTAATCAGTAAAATAATAGTAATAAACAAACATAACAGCATCTTGTAAACGAATTTAATGTTTTCAAAAGGAACATCCTAAAGGTTCACAAAAAACTAAAGGACATCTTGCTGCCAAGGCACTGCCCCTCTACCCACAAAATACTCCATATATTGCTCCCGCACCAGACGGGCATTCTGGGAGGAGACAGCAGGTCGAGTTTGTTGCAGGGCTGGCATCACTGCATCTTCAGCTGGACGTCCACCTGAGGGGTCATCAGTATGCCCGGAACCTATGTAGTTAGCAGCATTCCTCCGTAGAAAATTATGGAGGATGCAGCAGCACAAAACAACATGATTTAGTTTGTATTCCGCCAAGTGAATGGCAGTCAGAAAAAGCCTAAAACGACATGACAAAATGCCAAAGGCGTTTTCAACCACCCTTCTGGCACGAGATAGTCTGTAGTTATATATCCGTTGCTCACGAGTGAGGTTCCTCATTGGAAAGGGCTTCAAAAGATGTTCCCCAAGAGCAAACGCCTCATCTGCCACAAATACAAAGTTGAGGCCCTCCACGTTGTCCTGCGCAGGTGGCAAATGTAAGGTGCCAGACGTAAGACGCTGATAAAATTCGGTATGAGCCATGACACCTCCATCAGAATGACGACCATTCATACCGACATCAACATATAAAAACTCATAATTTGCTGAAACAATAGCAAGCAGAACTATGCTGTTAAAGCCCTTATAATTATAAAAAAAAGAGCCTGAGGCCGGTGGAGGAACAATTCGGACATGTTTGCCATCAATGGCACCCCCACAGTTGGGAAAATTCCACTGATTGGCAAACTGGGCTGCAACATCCTGCCATTCCTCACGGTTTGAAGGAAACTGTGGAGTGAAGCAAAGAAAAATTAGTTAAGACTTGAGCAGAAAATATTATCAGCATTTTGAAAACATACATTATAGGGGCAAGAGAACACTAAAATATATCAAAACATTTGTGGAATAACAATTAAGAAGCAGAGCAAATAATATGCTTCATGACTCCCTCTGGTGGCAGATTAAATACATTTTGTGTAGATAATGTTAAATGCTTAAAGCTTGGCAAGTGGTAAGAACTCTCTCCTTTGCCATGGGACCAATATGGTGAACCAAGGAAGGATCAGGTTGCAACCGACTTGGGTTTTTGTGACTGTCACACCAGAGGGTAGACAATAACATAATATATACAAATAAGACAAAGTACTAATAAAATATTTTGGAGAAATCATGAAGTGTATCAAATGTGAAAACAAAGAAAAAAACTTACCCGAATATAGTCCTTCTGCAGGACTTGAATAATGGCACAGCAAGTGTCCGGAATTATGTGTCCCAGAGCCTGGGGAGAGATCCCAGTAGTAAACTTTATGTCCTGTAGATTTCTCCCTGTCGCCAAATATCGCAAAGTGGCTATGAGCCGTTGCTCTGCAGGAATAGCAGGCCTCATACAGGTGTCCTTCTTGCTAATATATGGGGACAGCAAGTTTAGAAGACGCTGGAAGCAGGCATCGGACATCCGAAGATAGTTCCGAAAATCATTCGGATTATTTTCCTGCAGCTCCCTCAGCAATGCCATATGTGAAAATTGGTCCCGATGAAGCAACCAATTTTTGGTCCAAACAGTCCTCCTCTTCCTGGTCCTGGTCCGGGCTTGAGCAATAGCCAGAACTCCAAGACCATAAATAGCCCGTTCTCTCGCTGGATTCCGCAACATCTCGTTATCGAGCGAACGCACGCAAAGTAACGAGCAAAAAGGCACGAAAATGGAAATCGGGAAAGCACTCACACGAAACGTAAACTAACTATATAGTAGCTGATGGAACGCAACGCGGGACGTACGAAACTTGAACTTCCTCTTTGAATCGCGTGGCCGTACGTTAAAACGTCACTACGTTCGTGTTGGTTGAGGAAAAAGTCCGAGTGTGTGTATGCTATGGGTGTGATCGGACAAATCAATTAAGTCAAAAATCCAAGGGAAATTTTGTTGGATGTCCGACCGTGTGTACGAGCCTTAACAAAACATTTTCATTCTGTATTTTGTTTGAATCCTTTTTCTGTTCGTATGTTCATATGACATCTATAACAAAAGATTTGTATTCTGTATTCTGAATTCCTTTTTTCTGTTCATAATTTGGTTTCAAAATACAGAATACAAATCTTTTGTTATAAGATGTAATTTTCGTTTTTTTGAATGGGCAGTGAGTGTAGTTAGTCAGTGAAGCAGCTTCTCTTTTGTGCTGAGTAGTACAGTAAAGCCAAATAAACTTTTCTGTGGATTTTCGTCTGAAGGGAGCGATCAGTTGGCCAGACTTTTGAACCCAAAAATGGTTTTCTGATGGAGTTTAAAAACGAACGAACGTTCGGTAAAACGATCGTTTTTATGTTTGTTGCTAAAAAAGTCTGACCAAGTGTATGGGGCTTAACACTAGTTAATATGGATCAGCCGCGTGTTGAAAGTGCCGCGAATCCCGCAATATATTTACGAAAGTACAAAACGACGAAAATTCACGAAAATCATTGTCTAACAAGTAACGAACATGAATTAAACAGAATAACGAACCATCCCGCATGTACGAAAATAAAACGGTAACGAAAATACGAAACGATCAGAATACGAAAAAATCTCGTCGTACGAAAAACGAACGGGAACGAACAGGAAAACGGGCGTCTTACGAAAAACGAACGGAAACGAACCTACGGAACGATACGAAACAGAACAAAAAAAAACGAAAAAAAATTCTGTGCACATGTCTAGCTCTAACCACGTGCTTAAAAAAAAAAGAAACCCCATTGGAATCCAAGCATCTGGTGCATGTAGATTAGTGGGCTGGATGCATGGATGAGGGGAAAGGGGGAAAGGGAGGCAATCCCCACTGAGCAAGTGGAGTCCATCAAACGGAGGCGCCTGTGTGGCAGGCCTGTTAGGGACTTTAGATTGGTGGTAAGGACTGATGTGAATGTACAATATATATATATATATATATATATATATATATATATATATATATATATATATATATATATATATATATATATATATATATATATATATTTGTTTTTTTATATTTTGTTATTTTTTGTTATATTTTGTTTTTTTATTTTTTGTGGTTGAACTGGATGGACTTGTGTCTTTTTTCAACCTGACTAACTATGTAACTATGTAACTATATATATGTGTGTAAAGTGCTGCATAAATTGACAGCGCTACAAAAGGACCTGTAATAAATAAAATAAATAAAAGAGATGTCCAGCAGACAAAACTCACAACATGAAAGTTTGCATGGGTATTACAATTATTATGATATTATAAAAGTGTGTGCTGTAAAAGATGATTCCTGGAGTCCAGCTTTTTTTTTTTTAAATCAAAAGATGTTTATTGGTATAGACAATGTAAATCACACAGTACACAATACACTTGTTATACATATTTCTGGATACCAGTATAAACATTTTAACATTTCCTCAGAAGGGAGAGAGACATTTCCCCACAAAAGAGATACACGTGGAGTCCAGCTTTAACAATTTCGACTTACAACATTCTGACATGCTTGTTCTAGACCAGTGATTCAAACACATAGACAGCCAGGCAATCTGCATTTTTAGAATGAGGTCAGAAATGACAACCTCCATAACTCCAACATATTTGCAATGGAATTTAAAACAAAGAGCTGTGCTAACACTAAATGACTGCACCACAATAATAAATTAACCCC